>NC_143137.1:113277222-113596666 GCF_059928025.1 Delphinapterus leucas | reverse complement strand
GGTAAGATGCTGACTTTCTCCTCGAGCAGAGTGACTTCACGTACGAGGGCCTCGAAGTACTCCAAGCACAGTGTTCTCTCATGGCAGCTCACACAAGGACCATGAGAAGTTTTCTGTGCACTTCGGACTCACCAGCAAAGTTGTCCTGAGGCCGTTCGAGGACTCTGGAAATGTAGGTCTCCTCAAGGATCGTACAGTGTGTTGCCCATCACTGGGCACGCACAGAGGGCCTCCGAGGGATGCACCAATGGGCCTCGAAGTTGCTCAACCGGCCCACAGGGGTCTGGAGGTGCTCAGTGAACTTGCAGGAAAACGAAGCCTACCCGAGAGGCCTAGGAGTCCTCAGACGTGTACTTCCTTTAAAATAAAGCATATAAGGGACTAAGAACTCATGGAAACAGCTGCATGCCTCCCTTTCTGCACGGCTACTAAGGGCCTAACCTGGAGGCAAGTTTTCACGTTGAGATTCCCTTTAGCTCTAGAGCTTGTCAGGCTGACCACCACCGCGGCCATGGAAGCCCCTGGTTTAGACAGAGCAAACTCATTTTCTCCCCAGAAGCATTCTTACAGTGTTTACAGGCCTGTCAAGAGGAGGGAATGGCAGGCACTTTCAATGCAGCGTGAACGCTGCCTTCAAAATGGGAAAGCAAGGCTAGTTCCAACAGGTCCCCTTTTCCAGGGGCACACTCAGCATGCACCCCTGTGCTTCTAACAAGTCCGAGGAGACACAGGTTACCCTGTGTTTCCTTCCCTTCTCAACTTTTCGAAGTAGGGTGTTCTGCATCATGCGAACTGCCTCAACCAAGGAACGCCGTAAGCTGCTCCTCTGGGTCTGTGGCTATTCGAAAGCCTGCAGTGCCACAGGAAGAACAGGACTTCAACTGCAGTAAGAACGCAAGCTGACTTCCTCTAGGAGGCACGGTGACTTCAGGCAGGACGTCTTAGATGGAATGCGAAGACGAGGGTAACCCTGAGTGCAGCTCAGGCTAGGGCAACACGTAAGACTTGCACGCCGTGTGGGACGTGCCAGAACGCTGTTCGTGAACGTGTGCGAGGGCTGAGGAAATGAAGCTGCTCCAAAAGAGAGGGCAGTGCGTTTCCCTACACCCGGCATGCACAGAGGGGCTGTAACGGGCTCCGGGTCTGGACGTTGCTTAGCTGACCCAGGTGAGCCTGGGGTACTCAAGTGTTCCTGCGGGAATAGGGTGCCCAGGCTAGCGTCCTAGGTGTCCAGAAAAGTGTGATGCCGTTTAAGGAACGCAGAGCAGAGGCCAGCGCCTCATGGAAACTGCTGCACGCCTCTGCTTCTGCACGGCAAATCAGGGCCTTACTTCCAGGCATGTGTTCATGCTGGGTGTGCCGGTAGCGATATAGCAGGGTAAGATGCTGACTTTCTCCTCGAGCAGAGTGACTTCACGTACGAGGGCCTCGAAGTACTCCAAGCACAGTGTTCTCTCATGGCAGCTCACACAAGGACCATGAGAAGTTTTCTGTGCACTTCGGACTCACCAGCAAAGTTGTCCTGAGGCCGTTCGAGGACTCTGGAAATGTAGCTCTCCTCAAGGAACGTACAGTGTGTTGCCCATCACTGGGCACGCACAGAGGGCCTCCGAGGGATGCACCAATGGGCCTCGAAGTTGCTCAGCCGGCCCACAGGGGTCTGGAGGTACTCAGTGAACTTGCAGGGAAAACGAGGCCTACCCGAGAGGCCTAGGAGTCCTCAGCCGTGTACTTCCTTTAAAGTAAAGCATATAAGGGACTAAGAACTCATGGAAACAGCTGCATGCCTCCCTTTCTGCACGGCTACTAAGGGCCTAACCTGGAGGCAAGTTTTCACGTTGAGATTCCCTTTAGCTCTAGAGCTTGTCAGGCTGACCACCACCGCGGCCATGGAAGCCGTGGTTTAAACAGAGCAAACTCATTTTCTCCCCAGAAGCATTCTTACAGTGTTTACAGGCCTGTCAAGAGGAGGGAATGGCAGGCAGTTTCAATGCAGCGTGAACGCTGCCTTCAAAACGGGAAAGCAAGGCTAGTTCCAGCAGGTCCCCTTTTCCAGCGGCACACTCAGCATGCACCCCTGTGGCTTCTAACAAGTCCGAGGAGACACAGGTTACCCTGTGTTTCCTTCCCTGACTCAACTTCTCGAAATAGGGTGTTCTGCATCATGCGAACTGCCTCAACCAAGGAACGCCGTAAGCTGCTCCTCTGGGTCTGTGGCTATTCGAAAGCATGCAGTGCCACAGGAAGAACAGGACTTCAACTGCAGTAAAAACGCAAGCTGACTTCCTCTAGGAGGCACGGTGACTTCAGGCAGGACGTCTTAGATGGAATGCGAAGACGAGGGTTACCCTGAGTGCAGCTCAGGCTAGGGCAACGTGTAAGACTTGCACGCCGTGTGGGACGTGCCAGAACGCTGTTCGTGAACGTGTGCGAGGGCTGAGGAAATGAAGCTGCTCCAAAAGAGAGGGCAGTGCGTTTCCCTACACCCGGCATGCACAGAGGGGCTGTAACGGGCTCCGGGTCTGGACGTTGCTTAGCTGACCCAGGTGAGCCTGGGGTACTCAAGTGTTCCTGCGGGAATAGGGTGCCCAGGCTACCGTCCTAGGTGTCCAGAAAACTGTGCTGCCGTTCAAGGAATGCAGAGCAGAGGCCAGCGCCTCATGGAAACTGCTGCACGCCTCTGCTTCTGCACGGCAAATCAGGGCCTTACTTCCAGGCATGTGTTCATGCTGGGTGTGCCGGTAGCGATATAGCAGGGTAAGATGCTGACTTTCTCCTCGAGCAGAGTGACTTCACGTACGAGGGCCTCGAAGTACTCCAAGCACAGTGTTCTCCCATGGCAGCTCACACAAGGACCATGAGAAGTTTTCTGTGCACTTCAGACTCACCAGCAATGTTGTCCTGAGGCCGTTCGAGGACTCTGGAAATGTAGCTCTCCTCAAGGATCGTACAGTGTGTTGCCCATCACTGGGCACGCACAGAGGGCCTCCGAGGGATGCAGCAATGGGCCTCGAATTTGCTCAGCCGGCCCACAGGGGTCTGGAGGTGCTCAGTGAACTTGCAGGAAAACGAGGCCTACCCGAGAGGCCTAGGAGTCCTCAGACCTGTACTTCCTTTAAAGTAAAGCATATAAGGGACAAAGAACTCATGGAAATAGCTGCATGCCTCCCTTTCTGCACGGCTACTAAGGGCCTAACCTGGAGGCAAGTTTTCACGTTGAGATTCCCTTTAGCTCTAGAGCTTGTCAGGCTGACCACCACCGCGGCCATGGAAGCCCCTGGTTTAGACAGAGCCAACTCATTTTCTCCCCAGAAGCATTCTTACAGTGTTTACAGGCCTGTCAAGAGGAGGGAATGGCAGGCAGTTTCAATGCAGCGTGAATGCTGCCTTCAAAATGGGAAAGCCAGGCTAGTTCCAGCAGGTCCCCTTTTCCAGGGGCACACGCAGCATGCACCCCTGTGGCTTCTAAGAAGTCCGAGGAGACACAGGTTACCCTGTGTTTCCTTCCCTGACTCAACTTCTCGAAGGAGGCTGTTCTGCATCATGCGAACTGCCTCAACCAAGGAACGCCGTAAGCTGCTCCTCTGGGCCTGTGGCTATTCGAAAGCCTGCAGTGCCACAGGAAGAACAGGACTTCAACTGCAGTAAGAACGCAAGCTGACTTCCTCTAGGAGGCACGGTGACTTCAGGCAGGACGTCTTAGATGGAATGCGAAGACGAGGGTTACCCTGAGTGCAGCTCAGGCTAGGGCAACGCGTAAGACTTGCACGCCGTGTGGGACGTGCCAGAACGCTGTTCGTGAACGTGTGCGAGGGCTGAGGAAATGAAGCTGCTCCAAAAGAGAGGGCAGTGCGTTTCCCTACACCCGGCATGCACAGAGGGGCTGTAACGGGCTCCGGGTCTGGACGTTGCTTAGCTGACCCAGGTGAGCCTGGGGTACTCAAGTGTTCCTGCGGGAATAGGGTGCCCAGGCTAGCGTCCTAGGTGTCCAGAAAACTGTGCTGCCGTTCAAGGAACGCAGAGCAGAGGCCAGCGCCTCATGGAAACTGCAGCACGCCTCTGCTTCTGCACGGCAAATCAGGGCCTTACTTCCAGGCATGTGTTCATGCTGGGTGTGCCGGTAGCGATATAGCATGGTAAGATGCTGACTTTCTCCTCGAGCAGAGTGACTTCACGTACGAGGGCCTCGAAGTACTCCAAGCACAGTGTTCTCCCATGGCAGCTCACACAAGGACCATGAGAAGTTTTCTGTGCACTTCGGACTCACCAGCAATGTTGTCCTGAGGCCGTTCGAGGACTCTGGAAATGTAGCTCTCCTCAAGGATCGTACAGTGTGTTGCCCATCACTGGGCACGCACAGAGGGCCTCCGAGGGATGCAGCAATGGGCCTCGAAGTTGCTCAGCCGGCCCACAGGGGTCTGGAGGTACTCAGTGAACTTGCAGGGAAAACGGGCCTACCCGAGAGGCCTAGCAGTCCTCAGACGTGTACTTCCTTTAAAGTAAAGCATATAAGGGACAAAGAACTCATGGAAACAGCTGCATGCCTCCCTTTCTGCACGGTTACTAAGGGCCTAACCTGGAGGCAAGTTTTCACGTTGAGATTCCCTTTAGCTCTAGAGCTTGTCAGGATGACCACCACCGCGGCCATGGAAGCCCCTGGTTTAGACAGAGCAAACTCATTTTCTCCCCAGAAGCATTCTTACAGTGTTTACAGGCCTGTCAAGAGGAGGTAATGGCAGGCACTTTCAATGCAGCGTGAACGCTGCCTTCAAAATGGGAAAGCAAGGCTAGTTCCAACAGGTCCCCTTTTCCAGGGGCACACTCATCATGCACCCCTGTGGCTTCTAACAAGTCCGAGGAGACACAGGTTACCCTGTGTTTCCTTCCCTGACTCAACTTCTCGAAGTAGGGTGTTCTGCATCATGCGAACTGCCTCAACCAAGGAACGCCGTAAGCTGCTCCTCTGGGCCTGTGGCTATTCGAAAGCCTGCAGTGCCACAGGAAGAACAGGACTTCAACTGCAGTAAGAACGCAAGCTGACTTCCTCTAGGAGGCACGGTGACTTCAGGCAGGACGTCTTAGGTGGAATGCGAAGACGAGGGTTACCCTGAGTGCAGCTCAGGCTAGGGCAACGCGTAAGACTTCAACGCCGTGTGGGACGTGCCAGAACGCTGTTCGTGAACGTGTGCGAGGGCTGAGGAAATGAAGCTCCTCCAAAAGAGAGGGCAGTGCGTTTCCGTACACCCGGCATGCACAGAGGGGCTGTAACGGGCTCCGGGTCTGGACGTTGCTTAGCTGACCCAGGTGAGCCTGGGGTACTCAAGTGTTCCTGCGGGAATAGGGTGCCCAGTCTAGCGTCCTAGGTGTCCAGAAAACTGTGCTGCCGTTCAAGGAACGCAGAGCAGAGGCCAGCGCCTCATGGAAACTGCTGCACGCCTCTGCTTCTGCACGGCAAATCAGGGCCTTACTTCCAGGCATGTGTTCATGCTGGGTGTGCCGGTAGCGATATAGCAGGGTAAGATGCTGACTTTCTCCTCGAGCAGAGTGACTTCACGTACGAGGGCCTCGAAGTACTCCAAGCACAGTGTTCTCTCATGGCAGCTCACACAAGGACCATGAGAAGTTTTCTGTGCACTTCGGAATCACCAGCAAAGTTGTCCTGAGGCCGTTCGAGGACTCTGGAAATGTAGCTCTCCTCAAGGATCGTACAGTGTGTTGCCGATCACTGGGCACGCACAGAGGTCCTCCGAGGGATGCACCAATGGGCCTCGAAGTTGCTCAACCGACCCACAGGGGTCTGGAGGTGCTCAGTGAACTTGCAGGAAAACGAGGCCTACCCGAGAGGCCTAGGAGTCCTCAGACGTGTACTTCCTTTAAAACAAAGCATATAAGGGACTAAGAACTCATGGAAACAGCTGCATGCCTCCCTTTCTGCACGGCTACTAAGGGCCTAACCTGGAGGCAAGTTTTCACGTTGAGATTCCCTTTAGCTCTAGAGCTTGTCAGGCTGACCACCACCGCGGCCATGGAAGCCCCTGGTTTAGACAGAGCCAACTCATTTTCTCCCCAGAAGCATTCTTACAGTGTTTACAGGCCTGTCAAGAGGAGGGAATGGCAGGCACTTTCAATGCAGCGTGAACGCTGCCTTCAAAACGGGAAAGCAAGGCTAGTTCCAGCAGGTCCCCTTTTCCAGGGGCACACTCAGCATGCACCCCTGTGGCTTCTAAGAAGTCCGAGGAGACACAGGTTACCCTGTGTTTCCTTCCCTGACTCAACTTCTCGAAGTAGGGTGTTCTGCATCATGCGAACTGCCTCAACCAAGGAACGCCGTAAGCTGCTCCTCTGGGCCTGTGGCTATTCGAAAGCCTGCAGTGCCACAGGAAGAACAGGACTTCAACTGCAGTAAGAACGCAAGCTGACTTCCTCTAGGAGGCACGGTGACTTCAGGCAGGACGTCTTAGATGGAATGCGAAGACGAGGGTTACCCTGAGTGCAGCACAGGCTAGGGCAACGCGTAAGACTTGCACGCCGTGTGGGACGTGCCAGAACGCTGTTCGTGAACGTGTGCGAGGGCTGAGGAAATGAAGCTGCTCCAAAAGAGAGGGCAGTGCGTTTCCCTACACCCGGCATGCACAGAGGGGCTGTAACGGGCTCCGGGTCTGGACGTTGCTTAGCTGACCCAGGTGAGCCTGGGGTACTCAAGTGTTCCTGTGGGAATAGGGTGCCCAGGCTAGCGTCCTAGGTGTCCAGAAAACTGTGCTGCCGTTCAAGGAACGCAGAGCAGAGGCCAGCGCCTCATGGAAACTGCTGCACGCCTCTGCTTCTGCACGGCAAATCAGGGCCTTACTTCCAGGCATGTGTTCATGCTGGGTGTGCCGGTAGCGATATAGCAGGGTAAGATGCTGACTTTCTCCTCGAGCAGAGTGACTTCACGTACGAGGGCCTCGAAGTACTCCAAGCACAGTGTTCTCTCATGGCAGCTCACACAAGGACCATGAGAAGTTTCCTGTGCACTTCGGACTCACCAGCAATGTGGTCCTGAGGCCGTTCGAGGACTCTGGAAATGTAGCTCTCCTCAAGGAACGTACAGTGTGTTGCCCATCACTGGGGACGCACAGAGGGCCTCCGAGGGATGCACCAATGGGCCTCGAAGTTGCTCAGCCGGCCCACAGGGGTCTGGAGGTACTCAGTGAACTTGCAGGGAAAACGAGGTCTACCCGAGAGGCCTAGGAGTCCTCAGACGTGTACTTCCTTTAAAGTAAAGCATATAAGGGACTAAGAACTCATGGAAACAGCTGCATGCCTCCCTTTCTGCACGGCTACTAAGGGCCTAACCTGGAGGCAAGTTTTCACGTTGAGATTCCCTTTAGCTCTAGAGCTTGTCAGGCTGACCACCACCGCGGCAATGGAAGCCCCTGGTTTAAACAGAGCAAACTCATTTTCTCCCCAGAAGCATTCTTACAGTGTTTACAGGCCTGTCAAGAGGAGGGAATGGCAGGCACTTTCAATGCAGCGTGAACGCTGCCTTCAAAACGGGAAAGCAAGGCTAGTTCCAACAGGTCCCCTTTTCCAGGGGCACACTCAGCATGCACCCCTGTGCTTCTAACAAGTCCGAGGAGACACAGGTTACCCTGTGTTTCCTTCCCTGACTCAACTTCTCGAAGGAGGCTGTTCTGCATCATGCGAACTGCCTCAACCAAGGAACGCCGTAAGCTGCTCCTCTGGGTCTGTGGCTATTCGAAAGCCTGCAGTGCCACAGGAAGAACAGGACTTCAACTGCAGTAAGAACGCAAGCTGACTTCCTCTAGGAGGCACGGTGACTTCAGGCAGGACGTCTTAGATGGAATGCGAAGACGAGGGTTACCCTGAGTGCAGCTCAGGCTAGGGCAACGCGTAAGACTTGCACGCCGTGTGGGACGTGCCAGAACGCTGTTCGTGAACGTGTGCGAGGGCTGAGGAAATGAAGCTGCTCCAAAAGAGAGGGCAGTGCGTTTCCCTACACCCGGCATGCACAGAGGGGCTGTAACGGGCTCCGGGTCTGGACGTTGCTTACCTGACCCAGGTGAGCCTGGGGTACTCAAGTGTTCCTGCGGGAATAGGGTGCCCAGGCTAGCGTCCTAGGTGTGCAGAAAACTGTGCTGCGGTTCAAGGAACGCAGAGCAGAGGCCAGCGCCTCATGGAAACTGCAGCACGCCTCTGCTTCTGCACGGCAAATCAGGGCCTTACTTCCAGGCATGTGTTCATGCTGGGTGTGCCGGTAGCGATATAGCAGGGTAAGATGCTGACTTTCTCCTCGAGCAGAGTGACTTCACGTACGAGGGCCTCGAAGTACTCCAAGCACAGTGTTCTCTCATGGCAGCTCACACAAGGACCATGAGAAGTTTCCTGTGCACTTCGGACTCACCAGCAATGTTGTCCTGAGGCCGTTCGAGGACTCTGGAAATGTAGCTCTCCTCAAGGAACGTACAGTGTGTTGCCCATCACTGGGCACGCACAGAGGCCTCTGAGGGATGCACCAATGGGCCTCGAAGTTGCTCAGCCGGCCCACAGGGGTCTGCAGGTACTCAGTGAACTTGCAGGGAAAACGAGGCCTACCCGAGAGGCCTAGGAGTCCTCAGACGTGTACTTCCTTTAAAGTAAAGCATATAAGGGACAAAGAACTCATGGAAACAGCTGCATGCCTCCCTTTCTGCACGGCTACTAAGGGCCTAACCTGGAGGCAAGTTTTCACGTTGAGATTCCCTTTAGCTCTAGAGCTTGTCAGGCTGACCACCACCGCGGCCATGGAAGCCCCTGGTTTAGACAGAGCCAACTCATTTTCTCCCCAGAAGCATTCTTACAGTGTTTACAGGCCTGTCAAGAGGAGGGAATGGCAGGCACTTTCAATGCAGCGTGAACGCTGCCTTCAAAATGGGAAAGCAAGGCTAGTTCCAACAGGTCCCCTTTTCCAGGGGCACACTCAGCATGCACCCCTGTGGCTTCTAAGAAGTCCGAGGAGACACAGGTTACCCTGTGTTTCCTTCCCTGACTCAACTTCTCGAAGTAGGCTGTTCTGCATCATGCGAACTGCCTCAACCAAGGAACGCCGTAAGCTGCTCCTCTGGGCCTGTGGCTATTCGAAAGCCTGCAGTGCCACAGGAAGAACAGGACTTCAACTGCAGTAAGAACGCAAGCTGACTTCCTCTAGGAGGCACGGTGACTTCAGGCAGGACGTCTTAGATGGAATGCGAAGAGGAGGGTTACCCTGAGTGCAGCTCAGGCTAGGGCAACGCGTAAGACTTGCACGCCGTGTGGGACGTGCCAGAACGGTGTTCGTGAACGTGTGCGAGGGCTGAGGAAATGAAGCTGCTCCAAAAGAGAGGGCAGTGCGTTTCCCTACACCCGGCATGCACAGAGGGGCTGTAACGGGCTCCGGGTCTGGACGTTGCTTAGCTGACCCAGGTGAGCCTGGGGTACTCAAGTGTTCCTGCGGGAATAGGGTGCCCAGGCTAGCGTCCTAGGTGTCCAGAAAACTGTGCTGCCGTTCAAGGAACGCAGAGCAGAGGCCAGCGCCTCATGGAAACTGCTGCACGCCTCTGCTTCTGCACGGCAAATCAGGGCCTTACTTCCAGGCATGTGTTCATGCTGGGTGTGCCGGTAGCGATATAGCAGGGTAAGATGCTGACTTTCTCCTCGAGCAGAGTGACTTCACGTACGAGGGCCTCGAAGTACTCCAAGCACAGTGTTCTCTCATGGCAGCTCACACAAGGACCATGAGAAGTTTCCTGTGCACTTCGGACTCATCAGCAATGTTGTCCTGAGGCCGTTTGAGGACTCTGGAAATGTAGCTCTCCTCAAGGAACGTACAGTGTGTTGCCCATCACTGGGCACGCACAGAGGCCTCCGAGGGATGCACCAATGGGCCTCGAAGTTGCTCAGCCGGCCCACAGGTGTCTGCAGGTACTCAGTGAACTTGCAGGGAAAACGAGGCCTACCCGAGAGGCCTAGGAGTCCTCAGACGTGTACTTCCTTTAAAGTAAAGCATATAAGGGACAAAGAACTCATGGAAACAGCTGCATGCCTCCCTTTCTGCACGGCTACTAAGGGCCTAACCTGGAGGCAAGTTTTCACGTTGAGATTCCCTTTAGCTCTAGAGCTTGTCAGGCTGACCACCACCGCGGCCATGGAAGCCCCTGGTTTAAACAGAGCAAACTCATTTTCTCCCCAGAAGCATTCTTACAGTGTTTACAGGCCTGTCAAGAGGAGGGAATGGCAGGCAGTTTCAATGCAGCGTGAACGCTGCCTTCAAAACGGGAAAGCAAGGCTAGTTCCAGCAGGTCCCCTTTTCCAGGGTCACACTCAGCATGCACCCCTGTGGCTTCTAACAAGTCTGAGGAGACACAGGTTACCCTGTGTTTCCTTCCCTGACTCAACTTCTCGAAATAGGGTGTTCTGCATCATGCGAACTGCCTCAACCAAGGAACGCCGTAAGCTGCTCCTCTGGGCCTGTGGCTATTCGAAAGCCTGCAGTGCCACAGGAAGAACAGGACTTCAACTGCAGTAAGAACGCAAGCTGACTTCCTCTAGGAGGCACGGTGACTTCAGCCAGGACGTCTTAGGTGGAATGCGAAGACGAGGGTTACCCTGAGTGCAGCTCAGGCTAGGGCAACGCGTAAGACTTCAACGCCGTGTGGGACGTGCCAGAATGCTGTTCGTGAACGTGTGCGAGAGCTGAGGAAATGAAGCTCCTCCAAAAGAGAGGGCAGTGCGTTTCCCTACACCCGGCATGCACAGAGGGGCTGTAACGGGCTCCGGGTCTGGACGTTGCTTAGCTGACCCAGGTGAGCCTGGGGTACTCAAGTGTTCCTGCGGGAATAGGGTGCTCAGGCTACCGTCTTAGGTGTCCAGAAAACTGTGCTGCTGTTCAAGGAACGCAGAGCAGAGGCCAGCGCCTCATGGAAACTGCTGCACGCCTCTGCTTCTGCACGGCAAATCAGGGCCTTACTTCCAGGCATGTGTTCATGCTGAGTGTGCCGGTAGCGATATAGCAGGATAGATGCTGACTTTCTCCTCGAGCAGAGTGACTTCACGTACGAGGGCCTCGAAGTACTCCAAGCACAGTGTTCTCTCATGGCAGCTCACACAAGGACCATGAGAAGTTTTCTGTGCACTTCGGACTCACCAGCAAAGTTGTCCTGAGGCCGTTCGAGGACTCTGGAAATGTAGGTCTCCTCAAGGATCGTACAGTGTGTTGCCCATCACTGGGCACGCACAGAGGGCCTCCGAGGGATGCACCAATGGGCCTCGAAGTTGCTCAACCGGCCCACAGGGGTCTGGAGGTGCTCAGTGAACTTGCAGGAAAACGAAGCCTACCCGAGAGGCCTAGGAGTCCTCAGACGTGTACTTCCTTTAAAATAAAGCATATAAGGGACTAAGAACTCATGGAAACAGCTGCATGCCTCCCTTTCTGCACGGCTACTAAGGGCCTAACCTGGAGGCAAGTTTTCACGTTGAGATTCCCTTTAGCTCTAGAGCTTGTCAGGCTGACCACCACCGCGGCCATGGAAGCCCCTGGTTTAGACAGAGCCAACTCATTTTCTCCCCAGAAGCATTCTTACAGTGTTTACAGGCCTGTCAAGAGGAGGGAATGGCAGGCACTTTCAATGCAGCGTGAACGCTGCCTTCAAAATGGGAAAGCAAGGCTAGTTCCAACAGGTCCCCTTTTCCAGGGGCACACTCAGCATGCACCCCTGTGCTTCTAACAAGTCCGAGGAGACACAGGTTACCCTGTGTTTCCTTCCCTTCTCAACTTTTCGAAGTAGGGTGTTCTGCATCATGCGAACTGCCTCAACCAAGGAACGCCGTAAGCTGCTCCTCTGGGTCTGTGGCTATTCGAAAGCCTGCAGTGCCACAGGAAGAACAGGACTTCAACTGCAGTAAGAACGCAAGCTGACTTCCTCTAGGAGGCACGGTGACTTCAGGCAGGACGTCTTAGATGGAATGCGAAGACGAGGGTTACCCTGAGTGCAGCTCAGGCTAGGGCAACGCGTAAGACTTGCACGCCGTGTGGGACGTGCCAGAACGCTGTTCGTGAACGTGTGCGAGGGCTGAGGAAATGAAGCTGCTCCAAAAGAGAGGGCAGTGCGTTTCCCTACACCCGGCATGCACAGAGGGGCTGTAACGGGCTCCGGGTCTGGACGTTGCTTAGCTGACCCAGGTGAGCCTGGGGTACTCAAGTGTTCCTGCGGGAATAGGGTGCCCAGGCTAGCGTCCTAGGTGTCCAGAAAAGTGTGATGCCGTTTAAGGAACGCAGAGCAGAGGCCAGCGCCTCATGGAAACTGCTGCACGCCTCTGCTTCTGCACGGCAAATCAGGGCCTTACTTCCAGGCATGTGTTCATGCTGGGTGTGCCGGTAGCGATATAGCAGGGTAAGATGCTGACTTTCTCCTCGAGCAGAGTGACTTCACGTACGAGGGCCTCGAAGTACTCCAAGCACAGTGTTCTCTCATGGCAGCTCACACAAGGACCATGAGAAGTTTTCTGTGCACTTCGGACTCACCAGCAAAGTTGTCCTGAGGCCGTTCGAGGACTCTGGAAATGTAGCTCTCCTCAAGGAACGTACAGTGTGTTGCCCATCACTGGGCACGCACAGAGGGCCTCCGAGGGATGCACCAATGGGCCTCGAAGTTGCTCAGCCGGCCCACAGGGGTCTGGAGGTACTCAGTGAACTTGCAGGGAAAACGAGGCCTACCCGAGAGGCCTAGGAGTCCTCAGCCGTGTACTTCCTTTAAAGTAAAGCATATAAGGGACTAAGAACTCATGGAAACAGCTGCATGCCTCCCTTTCTGCACGGCTACTAAGGGCCTAACCTGGAGGCAAGTTTTCACGTTGAGATTCCCTTTAGCTCTAGAGCTTGTCAGGCTGACCACCACCGCGGCCATGGAAGCCCCTGGTTTAAACAGAGCAAACTCATTTTCTCCCCAGAAGCATTCTTACAGTGTTTACAGGCCTGTCAAGAGGAGGGAATGGCAGGCAGTTTCAATGCAGCGTGAACGCTGCCTTCAAAACGGGAAAGCAAGGCTAGTTCCAGCAGGTCCCCTTTTCCAGCGGCACACTCAGCATGCACCCCTGTGGCTTCTAACAAGTCCGAGGAGACACAGGTTACCCTGTGTTTCCTTCCCTGACTCAACTTCTCGAAATAGGGTGTTCTGCATCATGCGAACTGCCTCAACCAAGGAACGCCGTAAGCTGCTCCTCTGGGTCTGTGGCTATTCGAAAGCCTGCAGTGCCACAGGAAGAACAGGACTTCAACTGCAGTAAGAACGCAAGCTGACTTCCTCTAGGAGGCACGGTGACTTCAGGCAGGACGTCTTAGATGGAATGCGAAGACGAGGGTTACCCTGAGTGCAGCTCAGGCTAGGGCAACGTGTAAGACTTGCACGCCGTGTGGGACGTGCCAGAACGCTGTTCGTGAACGTGTGCGAGGGCTGAGGAAATGAAGCTGCTCCAAAAGAGAGGGCAGTGCGTTTCCCTACACCCGGCATGCACAGAGGGGCTGTAACGGGCTCCGGGTCTGGACGTTGCTTAGCTGACCCAGGTGAGCCTGGGGTACTCAAGTGTTCCTGCGGGAATAGGGTGCCCAGGCTACCGTCCTAGGTGTCCAGAAAACTGTGCTGCCGTTCAAGGAATGCAGAGCAGAGGCCAGCGCCTCATGGAAACTGCTGCACGCCTCTGCTTCTGCACGGCAAATCAGGGCCTTACTTCCAGGCATGTGTTCATGCTGGGTGTGCCGGTAGCGATATAGCAGGGTAAGATGCTGACTTTCTCCTCGAGCAGAGTGACTTCACGTACGAGGGCCTCGAAGTACTCCAAGCACAGTGTTCTCCCATGGCAGCTCACACAAGGACCATGAGAAGTTTTCTGTGCACTTCGGACTCACCAGCAATGTTGTCCTGAGGCCGTTCGAGGACTCTGGAAATGTAGCTCTCCTCAAGGATCGTACAGTGTGTTGCCCATCACTGGGCACGCACAGAGGGCCTCCGAGGGATGCAGCAATGGGCCTCGAATTTGCTCAGCCGGCCCACAGGGGTCTGGAGGTGCTCAGTGAACTTGCAGGAAAACGAGGCCTACCCGAGAGGCCTAGGAGTCCTCAGACCTGTACTTCCTTTAAAGTAATGCATATAAGGGACAAAGAACTCATGGAAATAGCTGCATGCCTCCCTTTCTGCACGGCTACTAAGGGCCTAACCTGGAGGCAAGTTTTCACGTTGAGATTCCCTTTAGCTCTAGAGCTTGTCAGGCTGACCACCACCGCGGCCATGGAAGCCCCTGGTTTAGACAGAGCCAACTCATTTTCTCCCCAGAAGCATTCTTACAGTGTTTACAGGCCTGTCAAGAGGAGGGAATGGCAGGCAGTTTCAATGCAGCGTGAATGCTGCCTTCAAAATGGGAAAGCCAGGCTAGTTCCAGCAGGTCCCCTTTTCCAGGGGCACACGCAGCATGCACCCCTGTGGCTTCTAAGAAGTCCGAGGAGACACAGGTTACCCTGTGTTTCCTTCCCTGACTCAACTTCTCGAAGGAGGCTGTTCTGCATCATGCGAACTGCCTCAACCAAGGAACGCCGTAAGCTGCTCCTCTGGGCCTGTGGCTATTCGAAAGCCTGCAGTGCCACAGGAAGAACAGGACTTCAACTGCAGTAAGAACGCAAGCTGACTTCCTCTAGGAGGCACGGTGACTTCAGGCAGGACGTCTTAGATGGAATGCGAAGACGAGGGTTACCCTGAGTGCAGCTCAGGCTAGGGCAACGCGTAAGACTTGCACGCCGTGTGGGACGTGCCAGAACGCTGTTCGTGAACGTGTGCGAGGGCTGAGGAAATGAAGCTGCTCCAAAAGAGAGGGCAGTGCGTTTCCCTACACCCGGCATGCACAGAGGGGCTGTAACGGGCTCCGGGTCTGGACGTTGCTTAGCTGACCCAGGTGAGCCTGGGGTACTCAAGTGTTCCTGCGGGAATAGGGTGCCCAGGCTAGCGTCCTAGGTGTCCAGAAAACTGTGCTGCCGTTCAAGGAACGCAGAGCAGAGGCCAGCGCCTCATGGAAACTGCTGCACGCCTCTGCTTCTGCACGGCAAATCAGGGCCTTACTTCCAGGCATGTGTTCATGCTGGGTGTGCCGGTAGCGATATAGCAGGGTAAGATGCTGACTTTCTCCTCGAGCAGAGTGACTTCACGTACGAGGGCCTCGAAGTACTCCAAGCACAGTGTTCTCCCATGGCAGCTCACACAAGGACCATGAGAAGTTTTCTGTGCACTTCGGACTCACCAGCAATGTTGTCCTGAGGCCGTTCGAGGACTCTGGAAATGTAGCTCTCCTCAAGGATCGTACAGTGTGTTGCCCATCACTGGGCACGCACAGAGGGCCTCCGAGGGATGCAGCAATGGGCCTCGAATTTGCTCAGCCGGCCCACAGGGTTCTGGAGGTACTCAGTGAACTTGCAGGGAAAACGAGGCCTACCCGAGAGGCCTAGCAGACCTCAGACGTGTACTTCCTTTAAAGTAAAGCATATAAGGGACTAAGAACTCATGGAAACAGCTGCATGCCTCCCTTTCTGCACGGCTACTAAGGGCCTAACCTGGAGGCAAGTTTTCACGTTGAGATTCCCTTTAGCTCTAGAGCTTGTCAGGCTGACCACCACCGCGGCCATGGAAGCCCCTGGTTTAAACAGAGCAAACTCATTTTCTCCCCAGAAGCATTCTTACAGTGTTTACAGGCCTGTCAAGAGGAGGTAATGGCAGGCACTTTCAATGCAGCGTGAACGCTGCCTTCAAAATGGGAAAGCAAGTCTAGTTCCAACAGGTCCCCTTTTCCAGGGGCACACTCAGCATGCACCCCTGTGGCTTCTAACAAGTCCGAGGAGACACAGGTTACCCTGTGTTTCCTTCCCTGACTCAACTTCTCGAAGTAGGGTGTTCTGCATCATGCGAACTGCCTCAACCAAGGAACGCCGTAAGCTGCTCCTCTGGGCCTGTGGCTATTCGAAAGCCTGCAGTGCCACAGGAAGAACAGGACTTCAACTGCAGTAAGAACGCAAGCTGACTTCCTCTAGGAGGCACGGTGACTTCAGGCAGGACGTCTTAGGTGGAATGCGAAGACGAGGGTTACCCTGAGTGCAGCTCAGGCTAGGGCAACGCGTAAGACTTCAACGCCGTGTGGGACGTGCCAGAACGCTGTTCGTGAACGTGTGCGAGGGCTGAGGAAATGAAGCTCCTCCAAAAGAGAGGGCAGTGCGTTTCCGTACACCCGGCATGCACAGAGGGGCTGTAACGGGCTCCGGGTCTGGACGTTGCTTAGCTGACCCAGGTGAGCCTGGGGTACTCAAGTGTTCCTGCGGGAATAGGGTGCCCAGTCTAGCGTCCTAGGTGTCCAGAAAACTGTGCTGCCGTTCAAGGAACGCAGAGCAGAGGCCAGCGCCTCATGGAAACTGCTGCACGCCTCTGCTTCTGCACGGCAAATCAGGGCCTTACTTCCAGGCATGTGTTCATGCTGGGTGTGCCGGTAGCGATATAGCAGGGTAAGATGCTGACTTTCTCCTCGAGCAGAGTGACTTCACGTACGAGGGCCTCGAAGTACTCCAAGCACAGTGTTCTCTCATGGCAGCTCACAAAAGGACCATGAGAAGTTTTCTGTGCACTTCGGAATCACCAGCAAAGTTGTCCTGAGGCCGTTCGAGGACTCTGGAAATGTAGCTCTCCTCAAGGATCGTACAGTGTGTTGCCGATCACTGGGCACGCACAGAGGTCCTCCGAGGGATGCACCAATGGGCCTCGAAGTTGCTCAACCGACCCACAGGGGTCTGGAGGTGCTCAGTGAACTTGCAGGAAAACGAGGCCTACCCGAGAGGCCTAGGAGTCCTCAGACGTGTACTTCCTTTAAAACAAAGCATATAAGGGACTAAGAACTCATGGAAACAGCTGCATGCCTCCCTTTCTGCACGGCTACTAAGGGCCTAACCTGGAGGCAAGTTTTCACGTTGAGATTCCCTTTAGCTCTAGAGCTTGTCAGGCTGACCACCACCGCGGCCATGGAAGCCCCTGGTTTAGACAGAGCAAACTCATTTTCTCCCCAGAAGCATTCTTACAGTGTTTACAGGCCTGTCAAGAGGAGGGAATGGCAGGCACTTTCAATGCAGCGTGAACGCTGCCTTCAAAACGGGAAAGCAAGGCTAGTTCCAGCAGGTCCCCTTTTCCAGGGGCACACTCAGCATGCACCCCTGTGGCTTCTAAGAAGTCCGAGGAGACACAGGTTACCCTGTGTTTCCTTCTCTGACTCAACTTCTCGAAGTAGGGTGTTCTGCATCATGCGAACTGCCTCAACCAAGGAACGCCGTAAGCTGCTCCTCTGGGCCTGTGGCTATTCGAAAGCCTGCAGTGCCACAGGAAGAACAGGACTTCAACTGCAGTAAGAACGCAAGCTGACTTCCTCTAGGAGGCACGGTGACTTCAGGCAGGACGTCTTAGATGGAATGCGAAGACGAGGGTTACCCTGAGTGCAGCACAGGCTAGGGCAACGCGTAAGACTTGCACGCCGTGTGGGACGTGCCAGAACGCTGTTCGTGAACGTGTGCGAGGGCTGAGGAAATGAAGCTGCTCCAAAAGAGAGGGCAGTGCGTTTCCCTACACCCGGCATGCACAGAGGGGCTGTAACGGGCTCCGGGTCTGGACGTTGCTTAGCTGACCCAGGTGAGCCTGGGGTACTCAAGTGTTCCTGTGGGAATAGGGTGCCCAGGCTAGCGTCCTAGGTGTCCAGAAAACTGTGCTGCCGTTCAAGGAACGCAGAGCAGAGGCCAGCGCCTCATGGAAACTGCTGCACGCCTCTGCTTCTGCACGGCAAATCAGGGCCTTACTTCCAGGCATGTGTTCATGCTGGGTGTGCCGGTAGCGATATAGCAGGGTAAGATGCTGACTTTCTCCTCGAGCAGAGTGACTTCACGTACGAGGGCCTCGAAGTACTCCAAGCACAGTGTTCTCTCATGGCAGCTCACACAAGGACCATGAGAAGTTTCCTGTGCACTTCGGACTCACCAGCAATGTTGTCCTGAGGCCGTTCGAGGACTCTGGAAATGTAGCTCTCCTCAAGGAACGTACAGTGTGTTGCCCATCACTGGGCACGCACAGAGGGCCTCCGAGTGCACCAATGGGCCTCGAAGTTGCTCAGCCGGCCCACCGGTGTCTGCAGGTACTCAGTGAACTTGCAGGGAAAACGAGGCCTACCCGAGAGGCCTAGGAGTCCTCAGACGTGTACTTCCTTTAAAGTAAAGCATATAAGGGACAAAGAACTCATGGAAACAGCTGCATGCCTCCCTTTCTGCACGGCTACTAAGGGCCTAACCTGGAGGCAAGTTTTCACGTTGAGATTCCCTTTAGCTCTAGAGCTTGTCAGGCTGACCACCACCGCGGCCATGGAAGCCCCTGGTTTAGACAGAGCAAACTCATTTTCTCCCCAGAAGCATTCTTACAGTGTTTACAGGCCTGTCAAGAGGAGGGAATGGCAGGCACTTTCAATGCAGCGTGAACGCTGCCTTCAAAACGGGAAAGCAAGGCTAGTTCCAACAGGTCCCCTTTTCCAGGGGCACACTCAGCATGCACCCCTGTGGCTTCTAAGAAGTCCGAGGAGACACAGGTTACCCTGTGTTTCCTTCCCTGACTCAACTTCTCGAAGTAGGGTGTTCTGCATCATGCGAACTGCCTCAACCAAGGAACGCCGTAAGCTGCTCCTCTGGGCCTGTGGCTATTCGAAAGCCTGCAGTGCCACAGGAAGAACAGGACTTCAACTGCAGTAAGAACGCAAGCTGACTTCCTCTAGGAGGCACGCTGACTTCAGGCAGGACGTCTTAGATGGAATGCGAAGACGAGGGTTACCCTGAGTGCAGCTCAGGCTAGGGCAACGCGTAAGACTTGCACTCCATGTGGGACGTGCCAGAACGCTGTTCGTGAACGTGTGCGAGGGCTGAGGAAATGAAGCTGCTCCAAAAGAGAGGGCAGTGCGTTTCCCTACACCCGGCATGCACAGAGGGGCTGTAACGGGCTCCGGGTCTGGACGTTGCTTAGCTGAACCAGGTGAGCCTGGGGTACTCAAGTGTTCCTGCGGGAATAGGGTGCCCAGGCTAGCGTCCTAGGTGTCCAGAAAAGTGTGATGCCGTTTAAGGAACGCAGAGCAGAGGCCAGCGCCTCATGGAAACTGCTGCACGCCTCTGCTTCTGCACGGCAAATCAGGGCCTTACTTCCAGGCATGTGTTCATGCTGGGTGTGCCGGTAGGGATATAGCAGGGTAAGATGCTGACTTTCTCCTCGAGCAGAGTGACTTCACGTACGAGGGCCTCGAAGTACTCCAAGCACAGTGTTCTCTCATGGCAGCTCACACAAGGACCATGAGAAGTTTCCTGTGCACTTCGGACTCACCAGCAATGTTGTCCTGAGGCCGTTCGAGGACTCTGGAAATGTAGCTCTCCTCAAGGAACGTACAGTGTGTTGCCCATCACTGGGCACGCACAGAGGGCCTCCGAGGGATGCACCAATGGGCCTCGAACTTGCTCAGCCGGCCCACAGGGGTCTGGATGTACTCAGTGAACTTGCAGGGAAAACGAGGTCTACCCGAGAGGCCTAGGAGTCCTCAGACGTGTACTTCCTTTAAAGTAAAGCATATAAGGGACTAAGAACTCATGGAAACAGCTGCATGCCTCCCTTTCTGCACGGCGACTAAGGGCCTAACCTGGAGGCAAGTTTTCACGTTGAGATTCCCTTTAGCTCTAGAGCTTGTCAGGCTGACCACCACCGCGGCCATGGAAGCCCCTGGTTTAAACAGAGCAAACTCATTTTCTCCCCAGAAGCATTCTTACAGTGTTTACAGGCCTGTCAAGAGGAGGGAATGGCAGGCACTTTCAATGCAGCGTGAACGCTGCCTTCAAAACGGGAAAGCAAGGCTAGTTCCAGCAGGTCCCCTTTTCCAGGGGCACACTCAGCATGCACCCCTGTGGCTTCTAAGAAGTCCGAGGAGACACAGATTACCCTGTGTTTCCTTCCCTGACTCAACTTCTCGAAGTAGGGTGTTCTGCATCATGCGAACTGCCTCAACCAAGGAACGCCGTAAGCTGCTCCTCTGGGCCTGTGGCTATTCGAAAGCCTGCAGTGCCACAGGAAGAACAGGACTTCAACTGCAGTAAGAACGCAAGCTGACTTCCTCTAGGAGGCACGCTGACTTCAGGCAGGACGTCTTAGATGGAATGCGAAGACGAGGGTTACCCTGAGTGCAGCTCAGGCTAGGGCAACGCGTAAGACTTCCACGAAGTGTGGGACGTGCCAGAACGCTGTTCGTGAACGTGTGCGAGGGCTGAGGAAATGAAGCTGCTCCAAAAGAGAGGGCAGTGCGTTTCCCTACACCCGGCATGCACAGAGGGGCTGTAACGGGCTCCGGGTCTGGACGTTGCTTAGCTGACCCAGGTGAGCCTGGGGTACTCAAGTGTTCCTGCGGGAATAGGGTGCCCAGGCTAGCGTCCTAGGTGTCCAGAAAACTGTGCTGCCGTTCAAGGAACGCAGAGCAGAGGCCAGCGCCTCATGGAAACTGCTGCACGCCTCTGCTTCTGCACGGCAAATCAGGGCCTTACTTCCAGGCATGTGTTCATGCTGGGTGTGCCGGTAGCGATATAGCAGGGTAAGATGCTGACTTTCTCCTCGAGCAGAGTGACTTCACGTACGAGGGCCTCGAAGTACTCCAAGCACAGTGTTCTCTCATGGCAGCTCACACAAAGACCATGAGAAGTTTCCTGTGCACTTCGGACTCACCAGCAATGTTGTCCTGAGGCCGTTCGAGGACTCTGGAAATGTAGCTCTCCTCAAGGAACGTACAGTGTGTTGCCCATCACTGGGCACGCACAGAGGGCCTCCGAGGGATGCACCAATGGGCCTCGAAGTTGCTCAGCCGGCCCACAGGGGTCTGGATGTACTCAGTGAACTTGCAGGGAAAACGAGGTCTACCCGAGAGGCCTAGAAGTCCTCAGACGTGTACTTCCTTTAAAGTAAAGCATATAAGGGACTAAGAACTCATGGAAACAGCTGCATGCCTCCCTTTCTGCACGGCTACTAAGGGCCTAACCTGGAGGCAAGTTTTCACGTTGAGATTCCCTTTAGCTCTAGAGCTTGTCAGGCTGACCACCACCGCGGCCATGGAAGCCCCTGGTTTAAACAGAGCAAACTCATTTTCTCCCCAGAAGCATTCTTACAGTGTTTACAGGCCTGTCAAGAGGAGGGAATGGCAGGCACTTTCAATGCAGCGTGAACGCTGCCTTCAAAACGGGAAAGCAAGGCTAGTTCCAGCAGGTCCCCTTTTCCAGGGGCACACTCAGCATGCACCCCTGTGGCTTCTAAGAAGTCCGAGGAGACACAGATTACCCTGTGTTTCCTTCCCTGACTCAACTTCTCGAAGTAGGGTGTTCTGCATCATGCGAACTGCCTCAACCAAGGAACGCCGTAAGCTGCTCCTCTGGGCCTGTGGCTATTCGAAAGCCTGCAGTGCCACAGGAAGAACAGGACTTCAACTGCAGTAAGAACGCAAGCTGACTTCCTCTAGGAGGCACGCTGACTTCAGGCAGGACGTCTTAGATGGAATGCGAAGACGAGGGTTACCCTGAGTGCAGCTCAGGCTAGGGCAACGCGTAAGACTTCCACGAAGTGTGGGACGTGCCAGAACGCTGTTCGTGAACGTGTGCGAGGGCTGAGGAAATGAAGCTGCTCCAAAAGAGAGGGCAGTGCGTTTCCCTACACCCGGCATGCACAGAGGGGCTGTAACGGGCTCCGGGTCTGGACGTTGCTTAGCTGACCCAGGTGAGCCTGGGGTACTCAAGTGTTCCTGCGGGAATAGGGTGCCCAGGCTAGCGTCCTAGGTGTCCAGAAAACTGTGCTGCCGTTCAAGGAACGCAGAGCAGAGGCCAGCGCCTCATGGAAACTGCTGCACGCCTCTGCTTCTGCACGGCAAATCAGGGCCTTACTTCCAGGCATGTGTTCATGCTGGGTGTGCCGGTAGCGATATAGCAGGGTAAGATGCTGACTTTCTCCTCGAGCAGAGTGACTTCACGTACGAGGGCCTCGAAGTACTCCAAGCACAGTGTTCTCTCATGGCAGCTCACACAAAGACCATGAGAAGTTTCCTGTGCACTTCGGACTCACCAGCAATGTTGTCCTGAGGCCGTTCGAGGACTCTGGAAATGTAGCTCTCCTCAAGGAACGTACAGTGTGTTGCCCATCACTGGGCACGCACAGAGGGCCTCCGAGGGATGCACCAATGGGCCTCGAAGTTGCTCAGCCGGCCCACAGGGGTCTGGATGTACTCAGTGAACTTGCAGGGAAAACGAGGTCTACCCGAGAGGCCTAGGAGTCCTCAGACGTGTACTTCCTTTAAAGTAAAGCATATAAGGGACTAAGAACTCATGGAAACAGCTGCATGCCTCCCTTTCTGCACGGCTACTAAGGGCCTAACCTGGAGGCAAGTTTTCACGTTGAGATTCCCTTTAGCTCTAGAGCTTGTCAGGCTGACCACCACCGCGGCCATGGAAGCCCCTGGTTTAAACAGAGCAAACTCATTTTCTCCCCAGAAGCATTCTTACAGTGTTTACAGGCCTGTCAAGAGGAGGGAATGGCAGGCACTTTCAATGCAGCGTGAACGCTGCCTTCAAATCGGGAAAGCAAGGCTAGTTCCAACAGGTCCCCTTTTCCAGGGGCACACTCAGCATGCACCCCTGTGCTTCTAACAAGTCCGAGGAGACACAGGTTACCCTGTGTTTCCTTCCCTGACTCAACTTCTCGAAGTAGGGTGTTCTGCATCATGCGAACTGCCTCAACCAAGGAACGCTGTAAGCTGCTCCTCTGGGTCTGTGGCTATTCGAAAGCCTGCAGTGCCACAGGAAGAACAGGACTTCAACTGCAGTAAGAACGCAAGCTGACTTCCTCTAGGAGGCACGGTGACTTCAGGCAGGACGTCTTAGATGGAATGCGAAGACGAGGGTTACCCTGAGTGCAGCTCAGGCTAGGGCAACGCGTAAGACTTGCACGCCGTGTGGGACGTGCCAGAACGCTGTTCGTGAACGTGTGCGAGGGCTGAGGAAATGAAGCTGCTCCAAAAGAGAGGGCAGTGCGTTTCCCTACACCCGGCATGCACAGAGGGGCTGTAACGGGCTCCGGGTCTGGACGTTGCTTACCTGACCCAGGTGAGCCTGGGGTACTCAAGTGTTCCTGCGGGAATAGGGTGCCCAGGCTAGCGTCCTAGGTGTGCAGAAAACTGTGCTGCGGTTCAAGGAACGCAGAGCAGAGGCCAGCGCCTCATGGAAACTGCTGCACGCCTCTGCTTCTGCACGGCAAATCAGGGCCTTACTTCCAGGCATGTGTTCATGCTGGGTGTGCCGGTAGCGATATAGCAGGGTAAGATGCTGACTTTCTCCTCGAGCAGAGTGACTTCACGTACGAGGGCCTCGAAGTACTCCAAGCACAGTGTTCTCTCATGGCAGCTCACACAAGGACCATGAGAAGTTTCCTGTGCACTTCGGACTCACCAGCAATGTTGTCCTGAGGCCGTTCGAGGACTCTGGAAATGTAGCTCTCCTCAAGGAACGTACAGTGTATTGCACATCACTGGGCACGCAGAGAGGGCCTCCGAGGGATGCACCAATGGGCCTCGAACTTGCTCAGCCGGCCCACAGGGGTCTGGAGGTACTCAGTGAACTTGCAGGGAAAACGAGGTCTACCCGAGAGGCCTAGGAGTCCTCAGGCGTGTACTTCCTTTAAAGTAAAGCATATAAGGGACTAAGAACTCATGGAAACAGCTGCATGCCTCCCTTTCTGCACGGCTACTAAGGGCCTAACCTGGAGGCAAGTTTTCACGTTGAGATTCCCTTTAGCTCTAGAGCTTGTCAGGCTGACCACCACCGCGGCCATGGAAGCCCCTGGTTTAAACAGAGCAAACTCATTTTCTCCCCAGAAGCATTCTTACAGTGTTTACAGGCCTGTCAAGAGGAGGGAATGGCAGGCAATTTCAATGCAGCGTGAACGCTACCTTCAAAACGGGAAAGCAAGGCTAGTTCCAGCAGGTCCCCTTTTCCAGGGGCACACTCAGCATGCACCCCTGTGGCTTCTAAGAAGTCCGAGGAGACACAGGTTACCCTGTGTTTCCTTCCCTGACTCAACTTCTCGAAGTAGGGTGTTCTGCATCATGCGAACTGCCTCAACCAAGGAACGCCGTAAGCTGCTCCTCTGGGCCTGTGGCTATTCGAAAGCCTGCAGTGCCACAGGAAGAACAGGACTTCAACTGCAGTAAGAACGCAAGCTGACTTCCTCTAGGAGGCACGGTGACTTCAGGCAGGACGTCTTAGATGGAATGCGAAGACGAGGGTTACCCTGAGTGCAGCTCAGGCTAGGGCAACGCGTAAGACTTGCACGCCGTGTGGGACGTGCCAGAACGCTGTTCGTGAACGTGTGCGAGGGCTGAGGAAATGAAGCTGCTCCAAAAGAGAGGGCAGTGCGTTTCCCTACACCCGGCATGCACAGAGGGGCTGTAACTGGCTCCGGGTCTGGACGTTGCTTAGCTGACCCAGGTGAGCCTGGGGTACTCAAGTGTTCCTGCGGGAATAGGGTGCCCAGGCTAGCGTCCTAGGTGTCCAGAAAACTGTGCTGCCGTTCAAGGAACGCAGAGCAGAGGCCAGCGCCTCATGGAAACTGCTGCACGCCTCTGCTTCTGCACGGCAAATCAGGGCCTTACTTCCAGGCATGTGTTCATGCTGGGTGTGCCGGTAGCGATATAGCAGGGTAAGATGCTGACTTTCTCCTCGAGCAGAGTGACTTCACGTACGAGGGCCTCGAAGTACTCCAAGCACAGTGTTCTCTCATGGCAGCTCACACAAGGACCATGAGAAGTTTCCTGTGCACTTCGGACTCACCAGCAATGTTGTCCTGAGGCCGTTCGAGGACTCTGGAAATGTAGCTCTCCTCAAGGAACGTACAGTGTGTTGCCCATCACTGGGCACGCACAGAGGGCCTCCGAGGGATGCACCAATGGGCCTCGAACTTGCTCAGCCGGCCCACAGGGGTCTGGAGGTACTCAGTGAACTTGCAGGGAAAACGAGGTCTACCCGAGAGGCCTAGGAGTCCTCAGACGTGTACTTCCTTTAAAGTAAAGCATATAAGGGACTAAGAACTCATGGAAACAGCTGCATGCCTCCCTTTCTGCACGGCTACTAAGGGCCTAACCTGGAGGCAAGTTTTCACGTTGAGATTCCCTTTAGCTCTAGAGCTTGTCAGGCTGACCACCACCGCGGCCATGGAAGCCCCTGGTTTAAACAGAGCAAACTCATTTTCTCCCCAGAAGCATTCTTACAGTGTTTACAGGCCTGTCAAGAGGAGGGAATGGCAGGCACTTTCAATGCAGCGTGAACGCTGCCTTCAAAACGGGAAAGCAAGGCTAGTTCCAGCAGGTCCCCTCTTCCAGGGGCACACTCAGCATGCATCCCTGTGGCTTCTAAGAAGTCCGAGGAGACACAGGTTACCCTGTGTTTCCTTCCCTGACTCAACTTCTCGAAGTAGGCTGTTCTGCATCATGCGAACTGCCTCAACCAAGGAACGCCGTAAGCTGCTCCTCTGGGCCTGTGGCTATTCGAAAGCCTGCAGTGCCACAGGAAGAACAGGACTTCAACTGCAGTAAGAACGCAAGCTGACTTCCTCTAGGAGGCACGGTGACTTCAGGCAGGACGTCTTAGATGGAATGCGAAGACGAGGGTTACCCTGAGTGCAGCTCAGGCTAGGGCAACGCGTAAGACTTGCACGCCGTGTGGGACGTGCCAGAACGCTGTTCGTGAACGTGTGCGAGGGCTGAGGAAATGAAGCTGCTCCAAAAGAGAGGGCAGTGCGTTTCCCTACACCCGGCATGCACAGAGGGGCTGTAACGGGCTCCGGGTCTGGACGTTGCTTAGCTGACCCAGGTGAGCCTGCGGTACTCAAGTGTTCCTGCGGGAATAGGGTGCCCAGGCTAGCGTCCTAGGTGTCCAGAAAACTGTGCTGCCGTTCAAGGAACGCAGAGCAGAGGCCAGCGCCTCATGGAGACTGCTGCACGCCTCTGCTTCTGCACGGCAAATCAGGGCCTTACTTCCAGGCATGTGTTCATGCTGGGTGTGCCGGTAGCCATATAGCAGGGTAAGATGCTGACTTTCTCCTCGAGCGGAGTGACTTCAAGTACGAGGGCCTCGAAGTACTCCAAGCACAGTGTTCTCTCATGGCAGCTCACACAAGGAACATGAGAAGTTTCCTGTGCACTTCGGACTCACCAGCAATGTTGTCCTGAGGCCGTTCGAGGACTCTGGAAATGTAGCTCTCCTCAAGGAACGTACAGTGTGTTGCCCATCACTGGGCACGCACAGAGGCCTCCGAGGGATGCACCAATGGGCCTCGAAGTTGCTCAGCCGGCCCACAGGTGTCTGCAGGTACTCAGTGAACTTGCAGGGAAAACGAGGCCTACCCGAGAGGCCTAGGAGTCCTCAGACGTGTACTTCCTTTAAAGTAAAGCATATAAGGGACAAAGAACTCATGGAAACAGCTGCATGCCTCCCTTTCTGCACGGCTACTAAGGGCCTAACCTGGAGGCAAGTTTTCACGTTGAGATTCCCTTTAGCTCTAGAGCTTGTCAGGCTGACCACCACCGCGGCCATGGAAGCCCCTGGTTTAGACAGAGCCAACTCATTTTCTCCCCAGAAGCATTCTTACAGTGTTTACAGGCCTGTCAAGAGGAGGGAATGGCAGGCACTTTCAATGCAGCGTGAACGCTGCCTTCAAAATGGGAAAGCAAGGCTAGTTCCAACAGGTCCCCTTTTCCAGGGGCACACTCAGCATGCACCCCTGTGGCTTCTAAGAAGTCCGAGGAGACACAGGTTACCCTGTGTTTCCTTCCCTGACTCAACTTCTCGAAGTAGGCTGTTCTGCATCATGCGAACTGCCTCAACCAAGGAACGCCGTAAGCTGCTCCTCTGGGCCTGTGGCTATTCGAAAGCCTGCAGTGCCACAGGAAGAACAGGACTTCAACTGCAGTAAGAACGCAAGCTGACTTCCTCTAGGAGGCACGGTGACTTCAGGCAGGACGTCTTAGATGGAATGCGAAGAGGAGGGTTACCCTGAGTGCAGCTCAGGCTAGGGCAACGCGAAAGACTTGCACGCCGTGTGGGACGTGCCAGAACGGTGTTCGTGAACGTGTGCGAGGGCTGAGGAAATGAAGCTGCTCCCAAAGAGAGGGCAGTGCGTTTCCCTACACCCGGCATGCACAGAGGGGCTGTAACGGGCTCCGGGTCTGGACGTTGCTTAGCTGACCCAGGTGAGCCTGGGGTACTCAAGTGTTCCTGCGGGAATAGGGTGCCCAGGCTAGCGTCCTAGGTGTCCAGAAAACTGTGCTGCCCTTCAAGGAACGCAGAGCAGAGGCCAGCGCCTCATGGAAACTGCTGCACGCCTCTGCTTCTGCACGGCAAATCAGGGCCTTACTTCCAGGCATGTGTTCATGCTGGGTGTGCCGGTAGCGATATAGCAGGGTAAGATGCTGACTTTCTCCTCGAGCAGAGTGACTTCACGTACGAGGGCCTCGAAGTACTCCAAGCACAGTGTTCTCTCATGGCAGCTCACACAAGGACCATGAGAAGTTTCCTGTGCACTTCGGACTCATCAGCAATGTTGTCCTGAGGCCGTTTGAGGACTCTGGAAATGTAGCTCTCCTCAAGGAACGTACAGTGTGTTGCCCATCACTGGGCACGCACAGAGGCCTCCGAGGGATGCACCAATGGGCCTCGAAGTTGCTCAGCCGGCCCACAGGTGTCTGCAGGTACTCAGTGAACTTGCAGGGAAAACGAGGCCTACCCGAGAGGCCTAGGAGTCCTCAGACGTGTACTTCCTTTAAAGTAAAGCATATAAGGGACAAAGAACTCATGGAAACAGCTGCATGCCTCCCTTTCTGCACGGCTACTAAGGGCCTAACCTGGAGGCAAGTTTTCACGTTGAGATTCCCTTTAGCTCTAGAGCTTGTCAGGCTGACCACCACCGCGGCCATGGAAGCCCCTGGTTTAAACAGAGCAAACTCATTTTCTCCCCAGAAGCATTCTTACAGTGTTTACAGGCCTGTCAAGAGGAGGGAATGGCAGGCAGTTTCAATGCAGCGTGAACGCTGCCTTCAAAACGGGAAAGCAAGGCTAGTTCCAGCAGGTCCCCTTTTCCAGGGTCACACTCAGCATGCACCCCTGTGGCTTCTAACAAGTCTGAGGAGACACAGGTTACCCTGTGTTTCCTTCCCTGACTCAACTTCTCGAAATAGGGTGTTCTGCATCATGCGAACTGCCTCAACCAAGGAACGCCGTAAGCTGCTCCTCTGGGCCTGTGGCTATTCGAAAGCCTGCAGTGCCACAGGAAGAACAGGACTTCAACTGCAGTAAGAACGCAAGCTGCCTTCCTCTAGGAGGCACGGTGACTTCAGGCAGGACGTCTTAGGTGGAATGCGAAGACGAGGGTTACCCTGAGTGCAGCTCAGGCTAGGGCAACGCGTAAGACTTCAACGGCGTGTGGGACGTGCCAGAATGCTGTTCGTGAACGTGTGCGAGAGCTGAGGAAATGAAGCTCCTCCAAAAGAGAGGGCAGTGCGTTTCCGTACACCCGGCATGCACAGAGGGGCTGTAACGGGCTCCGGGTCTGGACGTTGCTTAGCTGACCCAGGTGAGCCTGGGGTACTCAAGTGTTCCTGCGGGAATAGGGTGCCCAGGCTACCGTCCTAGGTGTCCAGAAAACTGTGCTGCTGTTCAAGGAACGCAGAGCAGAGGCCAGCGCCTCATGGAAACTGCTGCACGCCTCTGCTTCTGCACGGCAAATCAGGGCCTTACTTCCAGGCATGTGTTCATGCTGAGTGTGCCGGTAGCGATATAGCAGGATAGATGCTGACTTTCTCCTCGAGCAGAGTGACTTCACGTACGAGGGCCTCGAAGTACTCCAAGCACAGTGTTCTCTCATGGCAGCTCACACAAGGACCATGAGAAGTTTTCTGTGCACTTCGGACTCACCAGCAAAGTTGTCCTGAGGCCGTTCGAGGACTCTGGAAATGTAGGTCTCCTCAAGGATCGTACAGTGTGTTGCCCATCACTGGGCACGCACAGAGGGCCTCCGAGGGATGCACCAATGGGCCTCGAAGTTGCTCAACCGGCCCACAGGGGTCTGGAGGTGCTCAGTGAACTTGCAGGAAAACGAAGCCTACCCGAGAGGCCTAGGAGTCCTCAGACGTGTACTTCCTTTAAAATAAAGCATATAAGGGACTAAGAACTCATGGAAACAGCTGCATGCCTCCCTTTCTGCACGGCTACTAAGGGCCTAACCTGGAGGCAAGTTTTCACGTTGAGATTCCCTTTAGCTCTAGAGCTTGTCAGGCTGACCACCACCGCGGCCATGGAAGCCCCTGGTTTAGACAGAGCCAACTCATTTTCTCCCCAGAAGCATTCTTACAGTGTTTACAGGCCTGTCAAGAGGAGGGAATGGCAGGCACTTTCAATGCAGCGTGAACGCTGCCTTCAAAATGGGAAAGCAAGGCTAGTTCCAACAGGTCCCCTTTTCCAGGGGCACACTCAGCATGCACCCCTGTGCTTCTAACAAGTCCGAGGAGACACAGGTTACCCTGTGTTTCCTTCCCTTCTCAACTTTTCGAAGTAGGGTGTTCTGCATCATGCGAACTGCCTCAACCAAGGAACGCCGTAAGCTGCTCCTCTGGGTCTGTGGCTATTCGAAAGCCTGCAGTGCCACAGGAAGAACAGGACTTCAACTGCAGTAAGAACGCAAGCTGACTTCCTCTAGGAGGCACGGTGACTTCAGGCAGGACGTCTTAGATGGAATGCGAAGACGAGGGTTACCCTGAGTGCAGCTCAGGCTAGGGCAACGCGTAAGACTTGCACGCCGTGTGGGACGTGCCAGAACGCTGTTCGTGAACGTGTGCGAGGGCTGAGGAAATGAAGCTGCTCCAAAAGAGAGGGCAGTGCGTTTCCCTACACCCGGCATGCACAGAGGGGCTGTAACGGGCTCCGGGTCTGGACGTTGCTTAGCTGACCCAGGTGAGCCTGGGGTACTCAAGTGTTCCTGCGGGAATAGGGTGCCCAGGCTAGCGTCCTAGGTGTCCAGAAAAGTGTGATGCCGTTTAAGGAACGCAGAGCAGAGGCCAGCGCCTCATGGAAACTGCTGCACGCCTCTGCTTCTGCACGGCAAATCAGGGCCTTACTTCCAGGCATGTGTTCATGCTGGGTGTGCCGGTAGCGATATAGCAGGGTAAGATGCTGACTTTCTCCTCGAGCAGAGTGACTTCACGTACGAGGGCCTCGAAGTACTCCAAGCACAGTGTTCTCTCATGGCAGCTCACACAAGGACCATGAGAAGTTTTCTGTGCACTTCGGACTCACCAGCAAAGTTGTCCTGAGGCCGTTCGAGGACTCTGGAAATGTAGCTCTCCTCAAGGAACGTACAGTGTGTTGCCCATCACTGGGCACGCACAGAGGGCCTCCGAGGGATGCACCAATGGGCCTCGAAGTTGCTCAGCCGGCCCACAGGGGTCTGGAGGTACTCAGTGAACTTGCAGGGAAAACGAGGCCTACCCGAGAGGCCTAGGAGTCCTCAGCCGTGTACTTCCTTTAAAGTAAAGCATATAAGGGACTAAGAACTCATGGAAACAGCTGCATGCCTCCCTTTCTGCACGGCTACTAAGGGCCTAACCTGGAGGCAAGTTTTCACGTTGAGATTCCCTTTAGCTCTAGAGCTTGTCAGGCTGACCACCACCGCGGCCATGGAAGCCCCTGGTTTAAACAGAGCAAACTCATTTTCTCCCCAGAAGCATTCTTACAGTGTTTACAGGCCTGTCAAGAGGAGGGAATGGCAGGCAGTTTCAATGCAGCGTGAACGCTGCCTTCAAAACGGGAAAGCAAGGCTAGTTCCAGCAGGTCCCCTTTTCCAGCGGCACACTCAGCATGCACCCCTGTGGCTTCTAACAAGTCCGAGGAGACACAGGTTACCCTGTGTTTCCTTCCCTGACTCAACTTCTCGAAATAGGGTGTTCTGCATCATGCGAACTGCCTCAACCAAGGAACGCCGTAAGCTGCTCCTCTGGGTCTGTGGCTATTCGAAAGCCTGCAGTGCCACAGGAAGAACAGGACTTCAACTGCAGTAAGAACGCAAGCTGACTTCCTCTAGGAGGCACGGTGACTTCAGGCAGGACGTCTTAGATGGAATGCGAAGACGAGGGTTACCCTGAGTGCAGCTCAGGCTAGGGCAACGTGTAAGACTTGCACGCCGTGTGGGACGTGCCAGAACGCTGTTCGTGAACGTGTGCGAGGGCTGAGGAAATGAAGCTGCTCCAAAAGAGAGGGCAGTGCGTTTCCCTACACCCGGCATGCACAGAGGGGCTGTAACGGGCTCCGGGTCTGGACGTTGCTTAGCTGACCCAGGTGAGCCTGGGGTACTCAAGTGTTCCTGCGGGAATAGGGTGCCCAGGCTACCGTCCTAGGTGTCCAGAAAACTGTGCTGCCGTTCAAGGAATGCAGAGCAGAGGCCAGCGCCTCATGGAAACTGCTGCACGCCTCTGCTTCTGCACGGCAAATCAGGGCCTTACTTCCAGGCATGTGTTCATGCTGGGTGTGCCGGTAGCGATATAGCAGGGTAAGATGCTGACTTTCTCCTCGAGCAGAGTGACTTCACGTACGAGGGCCTCGAAGTACTCCAAGCACAGTGTTCTCCCATGGCAGCTCACACAAGGACCATGAGAAGTTTTCTGTGCACTTCGGACTCACCAGCAATGTTGTCCTGAGGCCGTTCGAGGACTCTGGAAATGTAGCTCTCCTCAAGGATCGTACAGTGTGTTGCCCATCACTGGGCACGCACAGAGGGCCTCCGAGGGATGCAGCAATGGGCCTCGAATTTGCTCAGCCGGCCCACAGGGGTCTGGAGGTGCTCAGTGAACTTGCAGGAAAACGAGGCCTACCCGAGAGGCCTAGGAGTCCTCAGACCTGTACTTCCTTTAAAGTAAAGCATATAAGGGACAAAGAACTCATGGAAATAGCTGCATGCCTCCCTTTCTGCACGGCTACTAAGGGCCTAACCTGGAGGCAAGTTTTCACGTTGAGATTCCCTTTAGCTCTAGAGCTTGTCAGGCTGACCACCACCGCGGCCATGGAAGCCCCTGGTTTAGACAGAGCCAACTCATTTTCTCCCCAGAAGCATTCTTACAGTGTTTACAGGCCTGTCAAGAGGAGGGAATGGCAGGCAGTTTCAATGCAGCGTGAATGCTGCCTTCAAAATGGGAAAGCCAGGCTAGTTCCAGCAGGTACCCTTTTCCAGGGGCACACGCAGCATGCACCCCTGTGGCTTCTAAGAAGTCCGAGGAGACACAGGTTACCCTGTGTTTCCTTCCCTGACTCAACTTCTCGAAGGAGGCTGTTCTGCATCATGCGAACTGCCTCAACCAAGGAACGCCGTAAGCTGCTCCTCTGGGCCTGTGGCTATTCGAAAGCCTGCAGTGCCACAGGAAGAACAGGACTTCAACTGCAGTAAGAACGCAAGCTGACTTCCTCTAGGAGGCACGGTGACTTCAGGCAGGACGTCTTAGATGGAATGCGAAGACGAGGGTTACCCTGAGTGCAGCTCAGGCTAGGGCAACGCGTAAGACTTGCACGCCGTGTGGGACGTGCCAGAACGCTGTTCGTGAACGTGTGCGAGGGCTGAGGAAATGAAGCTGCTCCAAAAGAGAGGGCAGTGCGTTTCCCTACACCCGGCCTGCACAGAGGGGCTGTAACGGGCTCCGGGTCTGGACGTTGCTTAGCTGACCCAGGTGAGCCTGGGGTACTCAAGTGTTCCTGCGGGAATAGGGTGCCCAGGCTAGCGTCCTAGGTGTCCAGAAAACTGTGCTGCCGTTCAAGGAACGCAGAGCAGAGGCCAGCGCCTCATGGAAACTGCTGCACGCCTCTGCTTCTGCACGGCAAATCAGGGCCTTACTTCCAGGCATGTGTTCATGCTGGGTGTGCCGGTAGCGATATAGCAGGGTAAGATGCTGACTTTCTCCTCGAGCAGAGTGACTTCACGTACGAGGGCCTCGAAGTACTCCAAGCACAGTGTTCTCCCATGGCAGCTCACACAAGGACCATGAGAAGTTTTCTGTGCACTTCGGAATCACCAGCAATGTTGTCCTGAGGCCGTTCGAGGACTCTGGAAATGTAGCTCTCCTCAAGGATCGTACAGTGTGTTGCCCATCACTGGGCACGCACAGAGGGCCTCCGAGGGATGCAGCAATGGGCCTCGAATTTGCTCAGCCGGCCCACAGGGGTCTGGAGGTACTCAGTGAACTTGCAGGGAAAACGAGGCCTACCCGAGAGGCCTAGCAGTCCTCAGACGTGTACTTCCTTTAAAGTAAAGCATATAAGGGACTAAGAACTCATGGAAACAGCTGCATGCCTCCCTTTCTGCACGGCTACTAAGGGCCTAACCTGGAGGCAAGTTTTCACGTTGAGATTCCCTTTAGCTCTAGAGCTTGTCAGGCTGACCACCACCGCGGCCATGGAAGCCCCTGGTTTAAACAGAGCAAACTCATTTTCTCCCCAGAAGCATTCTTACAGTGTTTACAGGCCTGTCAAGAGGAGGTAATGGCAGGCACTTTCAATGCAGCGTGAACGCTGCCTTCAAAATGGGAAAGCAAGTCTAGTTCCAACAGGTCCCCTTTTCCAGGGGCACACTCAGCATGCACCCCTGTGGCTTCTAACAAGTCCGAGGAGACACAGGTTACCCTGTGTTTCCTTCCCTGACTCAACTTCTCGAAGTAGGGTGTTCTGCATCATGCGAACTGCCTCAACCAAGGAACGCCGTAAGCTGCTCCTCTGGGCCTGTGGCTATTCGAAAGCCTGCAGTGCCACAGGAAGAACAGGACTTCAACTGCAGTAAGAACGCAAGCTGACTTCCTCTAGGAGGCACGGTGACTTCAGGCAGGACGTCTTAGGTGGAATGCGAAGACGAGGGTTACCCTGAGTGCAGCTCAGGCTAGGGCAACGCGTAAGACTTCAACGCCGTGTGGGACGTGCCAGAATGCTGTTCGTGAACGTGTGCGAGGGCTGAGGAAATGAAGCTCCTCCAAAAGAGAGGGCAGTGCGTTTCCGTACACCCGGCATGCACAGAGGGGCTGTAACGGGCTCCGGGTCTGGACGTTGCTTAGCTGACCCAGGTGAGCCTGGGGTACTCAAGTGTTCCTGCGGGAATAGGGTGCCCAGTCTAGCGTCCTAGGTGTCCAGAAAACTGTGCTGCCGTTCAAGGAACGCAGAGCAGAGGCCAGCGCCTCATGGAAACTGCTGCACGCCTCTGCTTCTGCACGGCAAATCAGGGCCTTACTTCCAGGCATGTGTTCATGCTGGGTGTGCCGGTAGCGATATAGCAGGGTAAGATGCTGACTTTCTCCTCGAGCAGAGTGACTTCACGTACGAGGGCCTCGAAGTACTCCAAGCACAGTGTTCTCTCATGGCAGCTCACAAAAGGACCATGAGAAGTTTTCTGTGCACTTCGGAATCACCAGCAAAGTTGTCCTGAGGCCGTTCGAGGACTCTGGAAATGTAGCTCTCCTCAAGGATCGTACAGTGTGTTGCCGATCACTGGGCACGCACAGAGGTCCTCCGAGGGATGCACCAATGGGCCTCGAAGTTGCTCAACCGACCCACAGGGGTCTGGAGGTGCTCAGTGAACTTGCAGGAAAACGAGGCCTACCCGAGAGGCCTAGGAGTCCTCAGACGTGTACTTCCTTTAAAACAAAGCATATAAGGGACTAAGAACTCATGGAAACAGCTGCATGCCTCCCTTTCTGCACGGCTACTAAGGGCCTAACCTGGAGGCAAGTTTTCACGTTGAGATTCCCTTTAGCTCTAGAGCTTGTCAGGCTGACCACCACCGCGGCCATGGAAGCCCCTGGTTTAGACAGAGCAAACTCATTTTCTCCCCAGAAGCATTCTTACAGTGTTTACAGGCCTGTCAAGAGGAGGGAATGGCAGGCACTTTCAATGCAGCGTGAACGCTGCCTTCAAAACGGGAAAGCAAGGCTAGTTCCAGCAGGTCCCCTTTTCCAGGGGCACACTCAGCATGCACCCCTGTGGCTTCTAAGAAGTCCGAGGAGACACAGGTTACCCTGTGTTTCCTTCTCTGACTCAACTTCTCGAAGTAGGGTGTTCTGCATCATGCGAACTGCCTCAACCAAGGAACGCCGTAAGCTGCTCCTCTGGGCCTGTGGCTATTCGAAAGCCTGCAGTGCCACAGGAAGAACAGGACTTCAACTGCAGTAAGAACGCAAGCTGACTTCCTCTAGGAGGCACGGTGACTTCAGGCAGGACGTCTTAGATGGAATGCGAAGACGAGGGTTACCCTGAGTGCAGCACAGGCTAGGGCAACGCGTAAGACTTGCACGCCGTGTGGGACGTGCCAGAACGCTGTTCGTGAACGTGTGCGAGGGCTGAGGAAATGAAGCTGCTCCAAAAGAGAGGGCAGTGCGTTTCCCTACACCCGGCATGCACAGAGGGGCTGTAACGGGCTCCGGGTCTGGACGTTGCTTAGCTGACCCAGGTGAGCCTGGGGTACTCAAGTGTTCCTGTGGGAATAGGGTGCCCAGGCTAGCGTCCTAGGTGTCCAGAAAACTGTGCTGCCGTTCAAGGAACGCAGAGCAGAGGCCAGCGCCTCATGGAAACTGCTGCACGCCTCTGCTTCTGCACGGCAAATCAGGGCCTTACTTCCAGGCATGTGTTCATGCTGGGTGTGCCGGTAGCGATATAGCAGGGTAAGATGCTGACTTTCTCCTCGAGCAGAGTGACTTCACGTACGAGGGCCTCGAAGTACTCCAAGCACAGTGTTCTCTCATGGCAGCTCACACAAGGACCATGAGAAGTTTCCTGTGCACTTCGGACTCACCAGCAATGTTGTCCTGAGGCCGTTCGAGGACTCTGGAAATGTAGCTCTCCTCAAGGAACGTACAGTGTGTTGCCCATCACTGGGCACGCACAGAGGGCCTCCGAGTGCACCAATGGGCCTCGAAGTTGCTCAGCCGGCCCACCGGTGTCTGCAGGTACTCAGTGAACTTGCAGGGAAAACGAGGCCTACCCGAGAGGCCTAGGAGTCCTCAGACGTGTACTTCCTTTAAAGTAAAGCATATAAGGGACAAAGAACTCATGGAAACAGCTGCATGCCTCCCTTTCTGCACGGCTACTAAGGGCCTAACCTGGAGGCAAGTTTTCACGTTGAGATTCCCTTTAGCTCTAGAGCTTGTCAGGCTGACCACCACCGCGGCCATGGAAGCCCCTGGTTTAGACAGAGCAAACTCATTTTCTCCCCAGAAGCATTCTTACAGTGTTTACAGGCCTGTCAAGAGGAGGGAATGGCAGGCACTTTCAATGCAGCGTGAACGCTGCCTTCAAAACGGGAAAGCAAGGCTAGTTCCAACAGGTCCCCTTTTCCAGGGGCACACTCAGCATGCACCCCTGTGGCTTCTAAGAAGTCCGAGGAGACACAGGTTACCCTGTGTTTCCTTCCCTGACTCAACTTCTCGAAGTAGGGTGTTCTGCATCATGCGAACTGCCTCAACCAAGGAACGCCGTAAGCTGCTCCTCTGGGCCTGTGGCTATTCGAAAGCCTGCAGTGCCACAGGAAGAACAGGACTTCAACTGCAGTAAGAACGCAAGCTGCCTTCCTCTAGGAGGCACGGTGACTTCAGGCAGGACGTCTTAGATGGAATGCGAAGACGAGGGTTACCCTGAGTGCAGCTCAGGCTAGGGCAACGCGTAAGACTTGCACTCCATGTGGGACGTGCCAGAACGCTGTTCGTGAACGTGTGCGAGGGCTGAGGAAATGAAGCTGCTCCAAAAGAGAGGGCAGTGCGTTTCCCTACACCCGGCATGCACAGAGGGGCTGTAACGGGCTCCGGGTCTGGACGTTGCTTAGCTGAACCAGGTGAGCCTGGGGTACTCAAGTGTTCCTGCGGGAATAGGGTGCCCAGGCTAGCGTCCTAGGTGTCCAGAAAAGTGTGATGCCGTTTAAGGAACGCAGAGCAGAGGCCAGCGCCTCATGGAAACTGTTGCACGCCTCTGCTTCTGCACGGCAAATCAGGGCCTTACTTCCAGGCATGTGTTCATGCTGGGTGTGCCGGTAGGGATATAGCAGGGTAAGATGCTGACTTTCTCCTCGAGCAGAGTGACTTCACGTACGAGGGCCTCGAAGTACTCCAAGCACAGTGTTCTCTCATGGCAGCTCACACAAGGACCATGAGAAGTTTCCTGTGCACTTCGGACTCACCAGCAATGTTGTCCTGAGGCCGTTCGAGGACTCTGGAAATGTAGCTCTCCTCAAGGAACGTACAGTGTGTTGCCCATCACTGGGCACGCACAGAGGGCCTCCGAGGGATGCACCAATGGGCCTCGAACTTGCTCAGCCGGCCCACAGGGGTCTGGAGGTACTCAGTGAACTTGCAGGGAAAACGAGGTCTACCCGAGAGGCCTAGGAGTCCTCAGACGTGTACTTCCTTTAAAGTAAAGCATATAAGGGACTAAGAACTCATGGAAACAGCTGCATGCCTCCCTTTCTGCACGGCTACTAAGGGCCTAACCTGGAGGCAAGTTTTCACGTTGAGATTCCCTTTAGCTCTAGAGCTTGTCAGGCTGACCACCACCGCGGCCATGGAAGCCCCTGGTTTAAACAGAGCAAACTCATTTTCTCCCCAGAAGCATTCTTACAGTGTTTACAGGCCTGTCAAGAGGAGGGAATGGCAGGCACTTTCAATGCAGCGTGAACGCTGCCTTCAAAACGGGAAAGCAAGGCTAGTTCCAGCAGGTCCCCTTTTCCAGGGGCACACTCAGCATGCACCCCTGTGGCTTCTAAGAAGTCCGAGGAGACACAGATTACCCTGTGTTTCCTTCCCTGACTCAACTTCTCGAAGTAGGGTGTTCTGCATCATGCGAACTGCCTCAACCAAGGAACGCCGTAAGCTGCTCCTCTGGGCCTGTGGCTATTCGAAAGCCTGCAGTGCCACAGGAAGAACAGGACTTCAACTGCAGTAAGAACGCAAGCTGACTTCCTCTAGGAGGCACGCTGACTTCAGGCAGGACGTCTTAGATGGAATGCGAAGACGAGGGTTACCCTGAGTGCAGCTCAGGCTAGGGCAACGCGTAAGACTTCCACGAAGTGTGGGACGTGCCAGAACGCTGTTCGTGAACGTGTGCGAGGGCTGAGGAAATGAAGCTGCTCCAAAAGAGAGGGCAGTGCGTTTCCCTACACCCGGCATGCACAGAGGGGCTGTAACGGGCTCCGGGTCTGGACGTTGCTTAGCTGACCCAGGTGAGCCTGGGGTACTCAAGTGTTCCTGCGGGAATAGGGTGCCCAGGCTAGCGTCCTAGGTGTCCAGAAAACTGTGCTGCCGTTCAAGGAACGCAGAGCAGAGGCCAGCGCCTCATGGAAACTGCTGCACGCCTCTGCTTCTGCACGGCAAATCAGGGCCTTACTTCCAGGCATGTGTTCATGCTGGGTGTGCCGGTAGCGATATAGCAGGGTAAGATGCTGACTTTCTCCTCGAGCAGAGTGACTTCACGTACGAGGGCCTCGAAGTACTCCAAGCACAGTGTTCTCTCATGGCAGCTCACACAAAGACCATGAGAAGTTTCCTGTGCACTTCGGACTCACCAGCAATGTTGTCCTGAGGCCGTTCGAGGACTCTGGAAATGTAGCTCTCCTCAAGGAACGTACAGTGTGTTGCCCATCACTGGGCACGCACAGAGGGCCTCCGAGGGATGCACCAATGGGCCTCGAAGTTGCTCAGCCGGCCCACAGGGGTCTGGATGTACTCAGTGAACTTGCAGGGAAAACGAGGTCTACCCGAGAGGCCTAGGAGTCCTCAGACGTGTACTTCCTTTAAAGTAAAGCATATAAGGGACTAAGAACTCATGGAAACAGCTGCATGCCTCCCTTTCTGCACGGCTACTAAGGGCCTAACCTGGAGGCAAGTTTTCACGTTGAGATTCCCTTTAGCTCTAGAGCTTGTCAGGCTGACCACCACCGCGGCCATGGAAGCCCCTGGTTTAAACAGAGCAAACTCATTTTCTCCCCAGAAGCATTCTTACAGTGTTTACAGGCCTGTCAACAGGAGGGAATGGCAGGCACTTTCAATGCAGCGTGAACGCTGCCTTCAAAACGGGAAAGCAAGGCTAGTTCCAACAGGTCCCCTTTTCCAGGGGCACACTCAGCATGCACCCCTGTGCTTCTAACAAGTCCGAGGAGACACAGGTTACCCTGTGTTTCCTTCCCTGACTCAACTTCTCGAAGTAGGGTGTTCTGCATCATGCGAACTGCCTCAACCAAGGAACGCCGAAAGCTGCTCCTCTGGGTCTGTGGCTATTCGAAAGCCTGCAGTGCCACAGGAAGAACAGGACTTCAACTGCAGTAAGAACGCAAGCTGACTTCCTCTAGGAGGCACGGTGACTTCAGGCAGGACGTCTTAGATGGAATGCGAAGACGAGGGTTACCCTGAGTGCAGCTCAGGCTAGGGCAACGCGTAAGACTTGCACGCCGTGTGGGACGTGCCAGAACGCTGTTCGTGAACGTGTGCGAGGGCTGAGGAAATGAAGCTGCTCCAAAAGAGAGGGCAGTGCGTTTCCCTACACCCGGCATGCACAGAGGGGCTGTAACGGGCTCCGGGTCTGGACGTTGCTTACCTGACCCAGGTGAGCCTGGGGTACTCAAGTGTTCCTGCGGGAATAGGGTGCCCAGGCTAGCGTCCTAGGTGTGCAGAAAACTGTGCTGCGGTTCAAGGAACGCAGAGCAGAGGCCAGCGCCTCATGGAAACTGCTGCACGCCTCTGCTTCTGCACGGCAAATCAGGGCCTTACTTCCAGGCATGTGTTCATGCTGGGTGTGCCGGTAGCGATATAGCAGGGTAAGATGCTGACTTTCTCCTCGAGCAGAGTGACTTCACGTACGAGGGCCTCGAAGTACTCCAAGCACAGTGTTCTCTCATGGCAGCTCACACAAGGACCATGAGAAGTTTCCTGTGCACTTCGGACTCACCAGCAATGTTGTCCTGAGGCCGTTCGAGGACTCTGGAAATGTAGCTCTCCTCAAGGAACGTACAGTGTGTTGCCCATCACTGGGCACGCAGAGAGGGCCTCCGAGGGATGCACCAATGGGCCTCGAACTTGCTCAGCCGGCCCACAGGGGTCTGGAGGTACTCAGTGAACTTGCAGGGAAAACGAGGTCTACCCGAGAGGCCTAGGAGTCCTCAGACGTGTACTTCCTTTAAAGTAAAGCATATAAGGGACAAAGAACTCATGGAAACAGCTGCATGCCTCCCTTTCTGCACGGCTACTAAGGGCCTAACCTGGAGGCAAGTTTTCACGTTGAGATTCCCTTTAGCTCTAGAGCTTGTCAGGCTGACCACCACCGCGGCCATGGAAGCCCCTGGTTTAGACAGAGCAAACTCATTTTCTCCCCAGAAGCATTCTTACAGTGTTTACAGGCCTGTCAAGAGGAGGGAATGGCAGGCACTTTCAATGCAGCGTGAACGCTGCCTTCAAAACGGGAAAGCAAGGCTAGTTCCAGCAGGTCCCCTTTTCCAGGGGCACACTCAGCATGCACCCCTGTGGCTTCTAAGAAGTCCGAGGAGACACAGGTTACCCTGTGTTTCCTTCCCTGACTCAACTTCTCGAAGTAGGGTGTTCTGCATCATGCGAACTGCCTCAACCAAGGAACGCCGTAAGCTGCTCCTCTGGGCCTGTGGCTATTCGAAAGCCTGCAGTGCCACAGGAAGAACAGGACTTCAACTGCAGTAAGAACGCAAGCTGCCTTCCTCTAGGAGGCACGGTGACTTCAGGCAGGACGTCTTAGATGGAATGCGAAGACGAGGGTTACCCTGAGTGCAGCTCAGGCTAGGGCAACGCGTAAGACTTGCACTCCATGTGGGACGTGCCAGAACGCTGTTCGTGAACGTGTGCGAGGGCTGAGGAAATGAAGCTGCTCCAAAAGAGAGGGCAGTGCGTTTCCCTACACCCGGCATGCACAGAGGGGCTGTAACGGGCTCCGGGTCTGGACGTTGCTTAGCTGAACCAGGTGAGCCTGGGGTACTCAAGTGTTCCTGCGGGAATAGGGTGCCCAGGCTAGCGTCCTAGGTGTCCAGAAAAGTGTGATGCCGTTTAAGGAACGCAGAGCAGAGGCCAGCGCCTCATGGAAACTGCTGCACGCCTCTGCTTCTGCACGGCAAATCAGGGCCTTACTTCCAGGCATGTGTTCATGCTGGGTGTGCCGGTAGCGATATAGCAGGGTAAGATGCTGACTTTCTCCTCGAGCAGAGTGACTTCACGTACGAGGGCCTCGAAGTACTCCAAGCACAGTGTTCTCTCATGGCAGCTCACACAAGGACCATGAGAAGTTTCCTGTGCACTTCGGACTCACCAGCAATGTTGTCCTGAGGCCGTTCGAGGACTCTGGAAATGTAGCTCTCCTCAAGGAACGTACAGTGTGTTGCCCATCACTGGGCACGCACAGAGGGCCTCCGAGGGATGCACCAATGGGCCTCGAACTTGCTCAGCCGGCCCACAGGGGTCTGGAGGTACTCAGTGAACTTGCAGGGAAAACGAGGTCTACCCGAGAGGCCTAGGAGTCCTCAGACGTGTACTTCCTTTAAAGTAAAGCATATAAGGGACTAAGAACTCATGGAAACAGCTGCATGCCTCCCTTTCTGCACGGCTACTAAGGGCCTAACCTGGAGGCAAGTTTTCACGTTGAGATTCCCTTTAGCTCTAGAGCTTGTCAGGCTGACCACCACCGCGGCCATGGAAGCCCCTGGTTTAAACAGAGCAAACTCATTTTCTCCCCAGAAGCATTCTTACAGTGTTTACAGGCCTGTCAAGAGGAGGGAATGGCAGGCACTTTCAATGCAGCGTGAACGCTGCCTTCAAAACGGGAAAGCAAGGCTAGTTCCAGCAGGTCCCCTTTTCCAGGGGCACACTCAGTATGCACCCCTGTGGCTTCTAAGAAGTCCGAGGAGACACAGATTACCCTGTGTTTCCTTCCCTGACTCAACTTCTCGAAGTAGGGTGTTCTGCATCATGCGAACTGCCTCAACCAAGGAACGCCGTAAGCTGCTCCTCTGGGCCTGTGGCTATTCGAAAGCCTGCAGTGCCACAGGAAGAACAGGACTTCAACTGCAGTAAGAACGCAAGCTGACTTCCTCTAGGAGGCACGCTGACTTCAGGCAGGACGTCTTAGATGGAATGCGAAGACGAGGGTTACCCTGAGTGCAGCTCAGGCTAGGGCAACGCGTAAGACTTCCACGAAGTGTGGGACGTGCCAGAACGCTGTTCGTGAACGTGTGCGAGGGCTGAGGAAATGAAGCTGCTCCAAAAGAGAGGGCAGTGCGTTTCCCTACACCCGGCATGCACAGAGGGGCTGTAACGGGCTCCGGGTCTGGACGTTGCTTAGCTGACCCAGGTGAGCCTGGGGTACTCAAGTGTTCCTGCGGGAATAGGGTGCCCAGGCTAGCGTCCTAGGTGTCCAGAAAACTGTGCTGCCGTTCAAGGAACGCAGAGCAGAGGCCAGCGCCTCATGGAAACTGCTGCACGCCTCTGCTTCTGCACGGCAAATCAGGGCCTTACTTCCAGGCATGTGTTCATGCTGGGTGTGCCGGTAGCGATATAGCAGGGTAAGATGCTGACTTTCTCCTCGAGCAGAGTGACTTCACGTACGAGGGCCTCGAAGTACTCCAAGCACAGTGTTCTCTCATGGCAGCTCACACAAAGACCATGAGAAGTTTCCTGTGCACTTCGGACTCACCAGCAATGTTGTCCTGAGGCCGTTCGAGGACTCTGGAAATGTAGCTCTCCTCAAGGAACGTACAGTGTGTTGCCCATCACTGGGCACGCACAGAGGGCCTCCGAGGGATGCACCAATGGGCCTCGAAGTTGCTCAGCCGGCCCACAGGGGTCTGGATGTACTCAGTGAACTTGCAGGGAAAACGAGGTCTACCCGAGAGGCCTAGGAGTCCTCAGACGTGTACTTCCTTTAAAGTAAAGCATATAAGGGACTAAGAACTCATGGAAACAGCTGCATGCCTCCCTTTCTGCACGGCTACTAAGGGCCTAACCTGGAGGCAAGTTTTCACGTTGAGATTCCCTTTAGCTCTAGAGCTTGTCAGGCTGACCACCACCGCGGCCATGGAAGCCCCTGGTTTAAACAGAGCAAACTCATTTTCTCCCCAGAAGCATTCTTACAGTGTTTACAGGCCTGTCAACAGGAGGGAATGGCAGGCACTTTCAATGCAGCGTGAACGCTGCCTTCAAAACGGGAAAGCAAGGCTAGTTCCAACAGGTCCCCTTTTCCAGGGGCACACTCAGCATGCACCCCTGTGCTTCTAACAAGTCCGAGGAGACACAGGTTACCCTGTGTTTCCTTCCCTGACTCAACTTCTCGAAGTAGGGTGTTCTGCATCATGCGAACTGCCTCAACCAAGGAACGCTGTAAGCTGCTCCTCTGGGTCTGTGGCTATTCGAAAGCCTGCAGTGCCACAGGAAGAACAGGACTTCAACTGCAGTAAGAACGCAAGCTGACTTCCTCTAGGAGGCACGGTGACTTCAGGCAGGACGTCTTAGATGGAATGCGAAGACGAGGGTTACCCTGAGTGCAGCTCAGGCTAGGGCAACGCGTAAGACTTGCACGCCGTGTGGGACGTGCCAGAACGCTGTTCGTGAACGTGTGCGAGGGCTGAGGAAATGAAGCTGCTCCAAAAGAGAGGGCAGTGCGTTTCCCTACACCCGGCATGCACAGAGGGGCTGTAACGGGCTCCGGGTCTGGACGTTGCTTACCTGACCCAGGTGAGCCTGGGGTACTCAAGTGTTCCTGCGGGAATAGGGTGCCCAGGCTAGCGTCCTAGGTGTGCAGAAAACTGTGCTGCGGTTCAAGGAACGCAGAGCAGAGGCCAGCGCCTCATGGAAACTGCTGCACGCCTCTGCTTCTGCACGGCAAATCAGGGCCTTACTTCCAGGCATGTGTTCATGCTGGGTGTGCCGGTAGCGATATAGCAGGGTAAGATGCTGACTTTCTCCTCGAGCAGAGTGACTTCACGTACGAGGGCCTCGAAGTACTCCAAGCACAGTGTTCTCTCATGGCAGCTCACACAAGGACCATGAGAAGTTTCCTGTGCACTTCGGACTCACCAGCAATGTTGTCCTGAGGCCGTTCGAGGACTCTGGAAATGTAGCTCTCCTCAAGGAACGTACAGTGTGTTGCCCATCACTGGGCACGCACAGAGGGCCTCCGAGTGCACCAATGGGCCTCGAAGTTGCTCAGCCGGCCCACCGGTGTCTGCAGGTACTCAGTGAACTTGCAGGGAAAACGAGGCCTACCCGAGAGGCCTAGGAGTCCTCAGACGTGTACTTCCTTTAAAGTAAAGCATATAAGGGACAAAGAACTCATGGAAACAGCTGCATGCCTCCCTTTCTGCACGGCTACTAAGGGCCTAACCTGGAGGCAAGTTTTCACGTTGAGATTCCCTTTAGCTCTAGAGCTTGTCAGGCTGACCACCACCGCGGCCATGGAAGCCCCTGGTTTAGACAGAGCAAACTCATTTTCTCCCCAGAAGCATTCTTACAGTGTTTACAGGCCTGTCAAGAGGAGGGAATGGCAGGCACTTTCAATGCAGCGTGAACGCTGCCTTCAAAACGGGAAAGCAAGGCTAGTTCCAACAGGTCCCCTTTTCCAGGGGCACACTCAGCATGCACCCCTGTGGCTTCTAAGAAGTCCGAGGAGACACAGGTTACCCTGTGTTTCCTTCCCTGACTCAACTTCTCGAAGTAGGGTGTTCTGCATCATGCGAACTGCCTCAACCAAGGAACGCCGTAAGCTGCTCCTCTGGGCCTGTGGCTATTCGAAAGCCTGCAGTGCCACAGGAAGAACAGGACTTCAACTGCAGTAAGAACGCAAGCTGCCTTCCTCTAGGAGGCACGGTGACTTCAGGCAGGACGTCTTAGATGGAATGCGAAGACGAGGGTTACCCTGAGTGCAGCTCAGGCTAGGGCAACGCGTAAGACTTGCACTCCATGTGGGACGTGCCAGAACGCTGTTCGTGAACGTGTGAGAGGGCTGAGGAAATGAAGCTGCTCCAAAAGAGAGGGCAGTGCGTTTCCCTACACCCGGCATGCACAGAGGGGCTGTAACGGGCTCCGGGTCTGGACGTTGCTTAGCTGACCCAGGTGAGCCTGGGGTACTCAAGTGTTCCTGCGGGAATAGGGTGCCCAGGCTAGCGTCCTAGGTGTCCAGAAAAGTGTGATGCCGTTTAAGGAACGCAGAGCAGAGGCCAGCGCCTCATGGAAACTGCTGCACGCCTCTGCTTCTGCACGGCAAATCAGGGCCTTACTTCCAGGCATGTGTTCATGCTGGGTGTGCCGGTAGGGATATAGCAGGGTAAGATGCTGACTTTCTCCTCGAGCAGAGTGACTTCACGTACGAGGGCCTCGAAGTACTCCAAGCACAGTGTTCTCTCATGGCAGCTCACACAAGGACCATGAGAAGTTTCCTGTGCACTTCGGACTCACCAGCAATGTTGTCCTGAGGCCGTTCGAGGACTCTGGAAATGTAGCTCTCCTCAAGGAACGTACAGTGTGTTGCCCATCACTGGGCACGCACAGAGGGCCTCCGAGGGATGCACCAATGGGCCTCGAACTTGCTCAGCCGGCCCACAGGGGTCTGGAGGTACTCAGTGAACTTGCAGGGAAAACGAGGTCTACCCGAGAGGCCTAGGAGTCCTCAGACGTGTACTTCCTTTAAAGTAAAGCATATAAGGGACTAAGAACTCATGGAAACAGCTGCATGCCTCCCTTTCTGCACGGCTACTAAGGGCCTAACCTGGAGGCAAGTTTTCACGTTGAGATTCCCTTTAGCTCTAGAGCTTGTCAGGCTGACCACCACCGCGGCCATGGAAGCCCCTGGTTTAAACAGAGCAAACTCATTTTCTCCCCAGAAGCATTCTTACAGTGTTTACAGGCCTGTCAAGAGGAGGGAATGGCAGGCACTTTCAATGCAGCGTGAACGCTGCCTTCAAAACGGGAAAGCAAGGCTAGTTCCAGCAGGTCCCCTTTTCCAGGGGCACACTCAGCATGCACCCCTGTGGCTTCTAAGAAGTCCGAGGAGACACAGATTACCCTGTGTTTCCTTCCCTGACTCAACTTCTCGAAGTAGGGTGTTCTGCATCATGCGAACTGCCTCAACCAAGGAACGCCGTAAGCTGCTCCTCTGGGCCTGTGGCTATTCGAAAGCCTGCAGTGCCACAGGAAGAACAGGACTTCAACTGCAGTAAGAACGCAAGCTGACTTCCTCTAGGAGGCACGCTGACTTCAGGCAGGACGTCTTAGATGGAATGCGAAGACGAGGGTTACCCTGAGTGCAGCTCAGGCTAGGGCAACGCGTAAGACTTCCACGAAGTGTGGGACGTGCCAGAACGCTGTTCGTGAACGTGTGCGAGGGCTGAGGAAATGAAGCTGCTCCAAAAGAGAGGGCAGTGCGTTTCCCTACACCCGGCATGCACAGAGGGGCTGTAACGGGCTCCGGGTCTGGACGTTGCTTAGCTGACCCAGGTGAGCCTGGGGTACTCAAGTGTTCCTGCGGGAATAGGGTGCCCAGGCTAGCGTCCTAGGTGTCCAGAAAACTGTGCTGCCGTTCAAGGAACGCAGAGCAGAGGCCAGCGCCTCATGGAAACTGCTGCACGCCTCTGCTTCTGCACGGCAAATCAGGGCCTTACTTCCAGGCATGTGTTCATGCTGGGTGTGCCGGTAGCGATATAGCAGGGTAAGATGCTGACTTTCTCCTCGAGCAGAGTGACTTCACGTACGAGGGCCTCGAAGTACTCCAAGCACAGTGTTCTCTCATGGCAGCTCACACAAAGACCATGAGAAGTTTCCTGTGCACTTCGGACTCACCAGCAATGTTGTCCTGAGGCCGTTCGAGGACTCTGGAAATGTAGCTCTCCTCAAGGAACGTACAGTGTGTTGCCCATCACTGGGCACGCACAAAGGGCCTCCGAGGGATGCACCAATGGGCCTCGAAGTTGCTCAGCCGGCCCACAGGGGTCTGGATGTACTCAGTGAACTTGCAGGGAAAACGAGGTCTACCCGAGAGGCCTAGGAGTCCTCAGACGTGTACTTCCTTTAAAGTAAAGCATATAAGGGACTAAGAACTCATGGAAACAGCTGCATGCCTCCCTTTCTGCACGGCTACTAAGGGCCTAACCTGGAGGCAAGTTTTCACGTTGAGATTCCCTTTAGCTCTAGAGCTTGTCAGGCTGACCACCACCGCGGCCATGGAAGCCCCTGGTTTAAACAGAGCAAACTCATTTTCTCCCCAGAAGCATTCTTACAGTGTTTACAGGCCTGTCAAGAGGAGGGAATGGCAGGCACTTTCAATGCAGCGTGAATGCTGCCTTCAAAACGGGAAAGCAAGGCTAGTTCCAACAGGTCCCCTTTTCCAGGGGCACACTCAGCATGCACCCCTGTGCTTCTAACAAGTCCGAGGAGACACAGGTTACCCTGTGTTTCCTTCCCTGACTCAACTTCTCGAAGTAGGGTGTTCTGCATCATGCGAACTGCCTCAACCAAGGAACGCTGTAAGCTGCTCCTCTGGGTCTGTGGCTATTCGAAAGCCTGCAGTGCCACAGGAAGAACAGGACTTCAACTGCAGTAAGAACGCAAGCTGACTTCCTCTAGGAGGCACGGTGACTTCAGGCAGGACGTCTTAGATGGAATGCGAAGACGAGGGTTACCCTGAGTGCAGCTCAGGCTAGGGCAACGCGTAAGACTTGCACGCCGTGTGGGACGTGCCAGAACGCTGTTCGTGAACGTGTGCGAGGGCTGAGGAAATGAAGCTGCTCCAAAAGAGAGGGCAGTGCGTTTCCCTACACCCGGCATGCACAGAGGGGCTGTAACGGGCTCCGGGTCTGGACGTTGCTTACCTGACCCAGGTGAGCCTGGGGTACTCAAGTGTTCCTGCGGGAATAGGGTGCCCAGGCTAGCGTCCTAGGTGTGCAGAAAACTGTGCTGCGGTTCAAGGAACGCAGAGCAGAGGCCAGCGCCTCATGGAAACTGCTGCACGCCTCTGCTTCTGCACGGCAAATCAGGGCCTTACTTCCAGGCATGTGTTCATGCTGGGTGTGCCGGTAGCGATATAGCAGGGTAAGATGCTGACTTTCTCCTCGAGCAGAGTGACTTCACGTACGAGGGCCTCGAAGTACTCCAAGCACAGTGTTCTCTCATGGCAGCTCACACAAGGACCATGAGAAGTTTCCTGTGCACTTCGGACTCACCAGCAATGTTGTCCTGAGGCCGTTCGAGGACTCTGGAAATGTAGCTCTCCTCAAGGAACGTACAGTGTGTTGCCCATCACTGGGCACGCAGAGAGGGCCTCCGAGGGATGCACCAATGGGCCTCGAAGTTGCTCAGCCGGCCCACAGGGGTCTGGAGGTACTCAGTGAACTTGCAGGGAAAACGAGGTCTACCCGAGAGGCCTAGGAGTCCTCAGACGTGTACTTCCTTTAAAGTAAAGCATATAAGGGACTAAGAACTCATGGAAACAGCTGCATGCCTCCCTTTCTGCACGGCTACTAAGGGCCTAACCTGGAGGCAAGTTTTCACGTTGAGATTCCCTTTAGCTCTAGAGCTTGTCAGGCTGACCACCACCGCGGCCATGGAAGCCCCTGGTTTAGACAGAGCAAACTCATTTTCTCCCCAGAAGCATTCTTACAGTGTTTACAGGCCTGTCAAGAGGAGGGAATGGCAGGCAATTTCAATGCAGCGTGAACGCTACCTTCAAAACGGGAAAGCAAGGCTAGTTCCAGCAGGTCCCCTTTTCCAGGGGCACACTCAGCATGCACCCCTGTGGCTTCTAAGAAGTCCGAGGAGACACAGGTTACCCTGTGTTTCCTTCCCTGACTCAACTTCTCGAAGTAGGGTGTTCTGCATCATGCGAACTGCCTCAACCAAGGAACGCCGTAAGCTGCTCCTCTGGGCCTGTGGCTATTCGAAAGCCTGCAGTGCCACAGGAAGAACAGGACTTCAACTGCAGTAAGAACGCAAGCTGACTTCCTCTAGGAGGCACGGTGACTTCAGGCAGGACGTCTTAGATGGAATGCGAAGACGAGGGTTACCCTGAGTGCAGCTCAGGCTAGGGCAACGCGTAAGACTTGCACGCCGTGTGGGACGTGCCAGAACGCTGTTCGTGAACATGTGCGAGGGCTGAGGAAATGAAGCTGCTCCAAAAGAGAGGGCAGTGCGTTTCCCTACACCCGGCATGCACAGAGGGGCTGTAACTGGCTCCGGGTCTGGACGTTGCTGAGCTGACCCAGGTGAGCCTGGGGTACTCAAGTGTTCCTGCGGGAATAGGGTGCCCAGGCTAGCGTCCTAGGTGTCCAGAAAACTGTGCTGCCGTTCAAGGAACGCAGAGCAGAGGCCAGCGCCTCATGGAAACTGCTGCACGCCTCTGCTTCTGCACGGCAAATCAGGGCCTTACTTCCAGGCATGTGTTCATGCTGGGTGTGCCGGTAGCGATATAGCAGGGTAAGATGCTGACTTTCTCCTCGAGCAGAGTGACTTCACGTACGAGGGCCTCGAAGTACTCCAAGCACAGTGTTCTCTCATGGCAGCTCACACAAGGACCATGAGAAGTTTCCTGTGCACTTCGGACTCACCAGCAATGTTGTCCTGAGGCCGTTCGAGGACTCTGGAAATGTAGCTCTCCTCAAGGAACGTACAGTGTGTTGCCCATCACTGGGCACGCACAGAGGGCCTCCGAGGGATGCACCAATGGGCCTCGAACTTGCTCAGCCGGCCCACAGGGGTCTGGAGGTACTCAGTGAACTTGCAGGGAAAACGAGGTCTACCCGAGAGGCCTAGGAGTCCTCAGACGTGTACTTCCTTTAAAGTAAAGCATATAAGGGACTAAGAACTCATGGAAACAGCTGCATGCCTCCCTTTCTGCACGGCTACTAAGGGCCTAACCTGGAGGCAAGTTTTCACGTTGAGATTCCCTTTAGCTCTAGAGCTTGTCAGGCTGACCACCACCGCGGCCATGGAAGCCCCTGGTTTAAACAGAGCAAACTCATTTTCTCCCCAGAAGCATTCTTACAGTGTTTACAGGCCTGTCAAGAGGAGGGAATGGCAGGCACTTTCAATGCAGCGTGAACGCTGCCTTCAAAACGGGAAAGCAAGGCTAGTTCCAGCAGGTCCCCTTTTCCAGGGGCACACTCAGCATGCACCCCTGTGGCTTCTAAGAAGTCCGAGGAGACACAGGTTACCCTGTGTTTCCTTCCCTGACTCAACTTCTCGAAGTAGGCTGTTCTGCATCATGCGAACTGCCTCAACCAAGGAACGCCGTAAGCTGCTCCTCTGGGCCTGTGGCAATTCGAAAGCCTGCAGTGCCACAGGAAGAACAGGACTTCAACTGCAGTAAGAACGCAAGCTGACTTCCTCTAGGAGGCACGGTGACTTCAGGCAGGACGTCTTAGATGGAATGCGAAGACGAGGGTTACCCTGAGTGCAGCTCAGGCTAGGGCAACGCGTAAGACTTGCACGCCGTGTGGGACGTGCCAGAACGCTGTTCGTGAACGTGTGCGAGGGCTGAGGAAATGAAGCTGCTCCAAAAGAGAGGGCAGTGCGTTTCCCTACACCCGGCATGCACAGAGGGGCTGTAACGGGCTCCGGGTCTGGACGTTGCTTACCTGACCCAGGTGAGCCTGGGGTACTCAAGTGTTCCTGCGGGAATAGGGTGCCCAGGCTAGCGTCCTAGGTGTGCAGAAAACTGTGCTGCGGTTCAAGGAACGCAGAGCAGAGGCCAGCGCCTCATGGAGACTGCTGCACGCCTCTGCTTCTGCACGGCAAATCAGGGCCTTACTTCCAGGCATGTGTTCATGCTGGGTGTGCCGGTAGCGATATAGCAGGGTAAGATGCTGACTTTCTCCTCGAGCAGAGTGACTTCACGTACGAGGGCCTCGAAGTACTCCAAGCACAGTGTTCTCTCATGGCAGCTCACACAAGGACCATGAGAAGTTTCCTGTGCACTTCGGACTCACCAGCAATGTTGTCCTGAGGCCGTTCGAGGACTCTGGAAATGTAGCTCTCCTCAAGGAACGTACAGTGTGTTGCCCATTACTGGGCACGCACAGAGGCCTCCGAGGGATGCACCAATGGGCCTCGAAGTTGCTCAGCCGGCCCACAGGTGTCTGCAGGTACTCAGTGAACTTGCAGGGAAAACGAGGCCTACCCGAGAGGCCTAGGAGTCCTCAGACGTGTACTTCCTTTAAAGTAAAGCATATAAGGGACAAAGAACTCATGGAAACAGCTGCATGCCTCCCTTTCTGCACGGCTACTAAGGGCCTAACCTGGAGGCAAGTTTTCACGTTGAGATTCCCTTTAGCTCTAGAGCTTGTCAGGCTGACCACCACCGCGGCCATGGAAGCCCCTGGTTTAGACAGAGCCAACTCATTTTCTCCCCAGAAGCATTCTTACAGTGTTTACAGGCCTGTCAAGAGGAGGGAATGGCAGGCACTTTCAATGCAGCGTGAACGCTGCCTTCAAAACGGGAAAGCAAGGCTAGTTCCAGCAGGTCCCCTTTTCCAGGGGCACACTCAGCATGCACCCCTGTGGCTTCTAACAAGTCCGAGGAGACACAGGTTACCCTGTGTTTCCTTCCCTGACTCAACTTCTCGAAATAGGGTGTTCTGCATCATGCGAACTGCCTCAACCAAGGAACGCCGTAAGCTGCTCCTCTGGGCCTGTGGCTATTCGAAAGCCTGCAGTGCCACAGGAAGAACAGGACTTCAACTGCAGTAAGAACGCAAGCTGACTTCCTCTAGGAGGCACGGTGACTTCAGGCAGGACGTCTTAGATGGAATGCGAAGACGAGGGTTACCCTGAGTGCAGCTCAGGCTAGGGCAACGTGTAAGACTTGCACGCCGTGTGGGACGTGCCAGAACGCTGTTCGTGAACGTGTGCGAGGGCTGAGGAAATGAAGCTGCTCCAAAAGAGAGGGCAGTGCGTTTCCCTACACCCGGCATGCACAGAGGGGCTGTAACGGGCTCCGGGTCTGGACGTTGCTTAGCTGACCCAGGTGAGCCTGGGGTACTCAAGTGTTCCTGCGGGAATAGGGTGCCCAGGCTAGCGTCCTAGGTGTCCAGAAAACTGTGCTGCCGTTCAAGGAACGCAGAGCAGAGGCCAGCGCCTCATGGAAACTGCTGCACGCCTCTGCTTCTGCACGGCAACTCAGGGCCTTACTTCCAGGCATGTGTTCATGCTGGGTGTGCCGGTAGCGATATAGCAGGGTAAGATGCTGACTTTCTCCTCGAGCAGAGTGACTTCACGTACGAGGGCCTCGAAGTACTCCAAGCACAGTGTTCTCCCATGGCAGCTCACACAAGGACCATGAGAAGTTTTCTGTGCACTTCGGACTCACCAGCAATGTTGTCCTGAGGCCGTTCGAGGACTCTGGAAATGTAGCTCTCCTCAAGGATCGTACAGTGTGTTGCCCATCACTGGGCACGCACAGAGGGCCTCCGAGGGATGCAGCAATGGGCCTCGAAGTTGCTCAGCCGGCCCACAGGGGTCTGGAGGTACTCAGTGAACTTGCAGGGAAAACGAGGCCTACCCGAGAGGCCTAGGAGTCCTCAGACGTGTACTTCCTTTAAAGTAAAGCATATAAGGGACAAAGAACTCATGGAAACAGCTGCATGCCTCCCTTTCTGCACGGCTACTAAGGGCCTAACCTGGAGGCAAGTTTTCACGTTGAGATTCCCTTTAGCTCTAGAGCTTGTCAGGCTGACCACCACCGCGGCCATGGAAGCCCCTGGTTTAAACAGAGCAAACTCATTTTCTCCCCAGAAGCATTCTTACAGTGTTTACAGGCCTGTCAAGAGGAGGTAATGGCAGGCACTTTCAATGCAGCGTGAACGCTGCCTTCAAAATGGGAAAGCAAGTCTAGTTCCAACAGGTCCCCTTTTCCAGGGGCACACTCAGCATGCACCCCTGTGGCTTCTAACAAGTCCGAGGAGACACAGGTTACCCTGTGTTTCCTTCTCTGACTCAACTTCTCGAAGTAGGCTGTTCTGCATCATGCGAACTGCCTCAACCAAGGAACGCCGTAAGCTGCTCCTCTGGGCCTGTGGCAATTCGAAAGCCTGCAGTGCCACAGGAAGAACAGGACTTCAACTGCAGTAAGAACGCAAGCTGACTTCCTCTAGGAGGCACGGTGACTTCAGGCAGGACGTCTTAGATGGAATGCGAAGACGAGGGTTACCCTGAGTGCAGCTCAGGCTAGGGCAACGCGTAAGACTTGCACGCCGTGTGGGACGTGCCAGAACGCTGTTCGTGAACGTGTGCGAGGGCTGAGGAAATGAAGCTGCTCCAAAAGAGAGGGCAGTGCGTTTCCCTACACCCGGCATGCACAGAGGGGCTGTAACGGGCTCCGGGTCTGGACGTTGCTTACCTGACCCAGGTGAGCCTGGGGTACTCAAGTGTTCCTGCGGGAATAGGGTGCCCAGGCTAGCGTCCTAGGTGTGCAGAAAACTGTGCTGCGGTTCAAGGAACGCAGAGCAGAGGCCAGCGCCTCATGGAGACTGCTGCACGCCTCTGCTTCTGCACGGCAAATCAGGGCCTTACTTCCAGGCATGTGTTCATGCTGGGTGTGCCGGTAGCGATATAGCAGGGTAAGATGCTGACTTTCTCCTCGAGCAGAGTGACTTCACGTACGAGGGCCTCGAAGTACTCCAAGCACAGTGTTCTCTCATGGCAGCTCACACAAGGACCATGAGAAGTTTCCTGTGCACTTCGGACTCACCAGCAATGTTGTCCTGAGGCCGTTCGAGGACTCTGGAAATGTAGCTCTCCTCAAGGAACGTACAGTGTGTTGCCCATCACTGGGCACGCACAGAGGCCTCCGAGGGATGCACCAATGGGCCTCGAAGTTGCTCAGCCGGCCCACAGGTGTCTGCAGGTACTCAGTGAACTTGCAGGGAAAACGAGGCCTACCCGAGAGGCCTAGGAGTCCTCAGACGTGTACTTCCTTTAAAGTAAAGCATATAAGGGACAAAGAACTCATGGAAACAGCTGCATGCCTCCCTTTCTGCACGGCTACTAAGGGCCTAACCTGGAGGCAAGTTTTCACGTTGAGATTCCCTTTAGCTCTAGAGCTTGTCAGGCTGACCACCACCGCGGCCATGGAAGCCCCTGGTTTAGACAGAGCCAACTCATTTTCTCCCCAGAAGCATTCTTACAGTGTTTACAGGCCTGTCAAGAGGAGGGAATGGCAGGCACTTTCAATGCAGCGTGAACGCTGCCTTCAAAACGGGAAAGCAAGGCTAGTTCCAGCAGGTCCCCTTTTCCAGGGGCACACTCAGCATGCACCCCTGTGGCTTCTAACAAGTCCGAGGAGACACAGGTTACCCTGTGTTTCCTTCCCTGACTCAACTTCTCGAAATAGGGTGTTCTGCATCATGCGAACTGCCTCAACCAAGGAACGCCGTAAGCTGCTCCTCTGGGCCTGTGGCTATTCGAAAGCCTGCAGTGCCACAGGAAGAACAGGACTTCAACTGCAGTAAGAACGCAAGCTGACTTCCTCTAGGAGGCACGGTGACTTCAGGCAGGACGTCTTAGATGGAATGCGAAGACGAGGGTTACCCTGAGTGCAGCTCAGGCTAGGGCAACGTGTAAGACTTGCACGCCGTGTGGGACGTGCCAGAACGCTGTTCGTGAACGTGTGCGAGGGCTGAGGAAATGAAGCTGCTCCAAAAGAGAGGGCAGTGCGTTTCCCTACACCCGGCATGCACAGAGGGGCTGTAACGGGCTCCGGGTCTGGACGTTGCTTAGCTGACCCAGGTGAGCCTGGGGTACTCAAGTGTTCCTGCGGGAATAGGGTGCCCAGGCTAGCGTCCTAGGTGTCCAGAAAACTGTGCTGCCGTTCAAGGAACGCAGAGCAGAGGCCAGCGCCTCATGGAAACTGCTGCACGCCTCTGCTTCTGCACGGCAAATCAGGGCCTTACTTCCAGGCATGTGTTCATGCTGGGTGTGCCGGTAGCGATATAGCAGGGTAAGATGCTGACTTTCTCCTCGAGCAGAGTGACTTCACGTACGAGGGCCTCGAAGTACTCCAAGCACAGTGTTCTCCCATGGCAGCTCACACAAGGACCATGAGAAGTTTTCTGTGCACTTCGGACTCACCAGCAATGTTGTCCTGAGGCCGTTCGAGGACTCTGGAAATGTAGCTCTCCTCAAGGATCGTACAGTGTGTTGCCCATCACTGGGCACGCACAGAGGGCCTCCGAGGGATGCAGCAATGGGCCTCGAAGTTGCTCAGCCGGCCCACAGGGGTCTGGAGGTACTCAGTGAACTTGCAGGGAAAACGAGGCCTACCCGAGAGGCCTAGGAGTCCTCAGACGTGTACTTCCTTTAAAGTAAAGCATATAAGGGACAAAGAACTCATGGAAACAGCTGCATGCCTCCCTTTCTGCACGGCTACTAAGGGCCTAACCTGGAGGCAAGTTTTCACGTTGAGATTCCCTTTAGCTCTAGAGCTTGTCAGGCTGACCACCACCGCGGCCATGGAAGCCCCTGGTTTAAACAGAGCAAACTCATTTTCTCCCCAGAAGCATTCTTACAGTGTTTACAGGCCTGTCAAGAGGAGGTAATGGCAGGCACTTTCAATGCAGCGTGAACGCTGCCTTCAAAATGGGAAAGCAAGTCTAGTTCCAACAGGTCCCCTTTTCCAGGGGCACACTCAGCATGCACCCCTGTGGCTTCTAACAAGTCCGAGGAGACACAGGTTACCCTGTGTTTCCTTCCCTGACTCAACTTCTCGAAGTAGGGTGTTCTGCATCATGCGAACTGCCTCAACCAAGGAACGCCGTAAGCTGCTCCTCTGGGCCTGTGGCTATTCGAAAGCCTGCAGTGCCACAGGAAGAACAGGACTTCAACTGCAGTAAGAACGCAAGCTGACTTCCTCTAGGAGGCACGGTGACTTCAGGCAGGACGTCTTAGGTGGAATGCGAAGACGAGGGTTACCCTGAGTGCAGCTCAGGCTAGGGCAACGCATAAGACTTCAACGCCGTGTGGGACGTGCCAGAACGCTGTTCGTGAACGTGTGCGAGGGCTGAGGAAATGAAGCTCCTCCAAAAGAGAGGGCAGTGCGTTTCCGTACACCCGGCATGCACAGAGGGGCTGTAACGGGCTCCGGGTCTGGACGTTGCTTAGCTGACCCAGGTGAGCCTGGGGTACTCAAGTGTTCCTGCGGGAATAGGGTGCCCAGTCTAGCGTCCTAGGTGTCCAGAAAACTGTGCTGCCGTTCAAGGAACGCAGAGCAGAGGCCAGCGCCTCATGGAAACTGCTGCACGCCTCTGCTTCTGCACGGCAAATCAGGGCCTTACTTCCAGGCATGTGTTCATGCTGGGTGTGCCGGTAGCGATATAGCAGGGTAAGATGCTGACTTTCTCCTCGAGCAGAGTGACTTCACGTACGAGGGCCTCGAAGTACTCCAAGCACAGTGTTCTCTCATGGCAGCTCACAAAAGGACCATGAGAAGTTTTCTGTGCACTTCGGAATCACCAGCAAAGTTGTCCTGAGGCCGTTCGAGGACTCTGGAAATGTAGCTCTCCTCAAGGATCGTACAGTGTGTTGCCCATCACTGGGCACGCACAGAGGTCCTCCGAGGGATGCACCAATGGGCCTCGAAGTTGCTCAACCGACCCACAGGGGTCTGGAGGTGCTCAGTGAACTTGCAGGAAAACGAGGCCTACCCGAGAGGCCTAGGAGTCCTCAGACGTGTACTTCCTTTAAAACAAAGCATATAAGGGACTAAGAACTCATGGAAACAGCTGCATGCCTCCCTTTCTGCACGGCTACTAAGGGCCTAACCTGGAGGCAAGTTTTCACGTTGAGATTCCCTTTAGCTCTAGAGCTTGTCAGGCTGACCACCACCGCGGCCATGGAAGCCCCTGGTTTAGACAGAGCAAACTCATTTTCTCCCCAGAAGCATTCTTACAGTGTTTACAGGCCTGTCAAGAGGAGGGAATGGCAGGCACTTTCAATGCAGCGTGAACGCTGCCTTCAAAACGGGAAAGCAAGGCTAGTTCCAGCAGGTCCCCTTTTCCAGGGGCACACTCAGCATGCACCCCTGTGGCTTCTAAGAAGTCCGAGGAGACACAGGTTACCCTGTGTTTCCTTCTCTGACTCAACTTCTCGAAGTAGGGTGTTCTGCATCATGCGAACTGCCTCAACCAAGGAACGCCGTAAGCTGCTCCTCTGGGCCTGTGGCTATTCGAAAGCCTGCAGTGCCACAGGAAGAACAGGACTTCAACTGCAGTAAGAACGCAAGCTGACTTCCTCTAGGAGGCACGGTGACTTCAGGCAGGACGTCTTAGATGGAATGCGAAGACGAGGGTTACCCTGAGTGCAGCACAGGCTAGGGCAACGCGTAAGACTTGCACGCCGTGTGGGACGTGCCAGAACGCTGTTCGTGAACGTGTGCGAGGGCTGAGGAAATGAAGCTGCTCCAAAAGAGAGGGCAGTGCGTTTCCCTACACCCGGCATGCACAGAGGGGCTGTAACGGGCTCCGGGTCTGGACGTTGCTTAGCTGACCCAGGTGAGCCTGGGGTACTCAAGTGTTCCTGTGGGAATAGGGTGCCCAGGCTAGCGTCCTAGGTGTCCAGAAAACTGTGCTGCCGTTCAAGGAACGCAGAGCAGAGGCCAGCGCCTCATGGAAACTGCTGCACGCCTCTGCTTCTGCACGGCAAATCAGGGCCTTACTTCCAGGCATGTGTTCATGCTGGGTGTGCCGGTAGCGATATAGCAGGGTAAGATGCTGACTTTCTCCTCGAGCAGAGTGACTTCACGTACGAGGGCCTCGAAGTACTCCAAGCACAGTGTTCTCTCATGGCAGCTCACACAAGGACCATGAGAAGTTTCCTGTGCACTTCGGACTCACCAGCAATGTTGTCCTGAGGCCGTTCGAGGACTCTGGAAATGTAGCTCTCCTCAAGGAACGTACAGTGTGTTGCCCATCACTGGGCACGCACAGAGGGCCTCCGAGTGCACCAATGGGCCTCGAAGTTGCTCAGCCGGCCCACCGGTGTCTGCAGGTACTCAGTGAACTTGCAGGGAAAACGAGGCCTACCCGAGAGGCCTAGGAGTCCTCAGACGTGTACTTCCTTTAAAGTAAAGCATATAAGGGACAAAGAACTCATGGAAACAGCTGCATGCCTCCCTTTCTGCACGGCTACTAAGGGCCTAACCTGGAGGCAAGTTTTCACGTTGAGATTCCCTTTAGCTCTAGAGCTTGTCAGGCTGACCACCACCGCGGCCATGGAAGCCCCTGGTTTAGACAGAGCAAACTCATTTTCTCCCCAGAAGCATTCTTACAGTGTTTACAGGCCTGTCAAGAGGAGGGAATGGCAGGCACTTTCAATGCAGCGTGAACGCTGCCTTCAAAACGGGAAAGCAAGGCTAGTTCCAACAGGTCCCCTTTTCCAGGGGCACACTCAGCATGCACCCCTGTGGCTTCTAAGAAGTCCGAGGAGACACAGGTTACCCTGTGTTTCCTTCCCTGACTCAACTTCTCGAAGTAGGGTGTTCTGCATCATGCGAACTGCCTCAACCAAGGAACGCCGTAAGCTGCTCCTCTGGGCCTGTGGCTATTCGAAAGCCTGCAGTGCCACAGGAAGAACAGGACTTCAACTGCAGTAAGAACGCAAGCTGCCTTCCTCTAGGAGGCACGGTGACTTCAGGCAGGACGTCTTAGATGGAATGCGAAGACGAGGGTTACCCTGAGTGCAGCTCAGGCTAGGGCAACGCGTAAGACTTGCACTCCATGTGGGACGTGCCAGAACGCTGTTCGTGAACGTGTGCGAGGGCTGAGGAAATGAAGCTGCTCCAAAAGAGAGGGCAGTGCGTTTCCCTACACCCGGCATGCACAGAGGGGCTGTAACGGGCTCCGGGTCTGGACGTTGCTTAGCTGAACCAGGTGAGCCTGGGGTACTCAAGTGTTCCTGCGGGAATAGGGTGCCCAGGCTAGCGTCCTAGGTGTCCAGAAAAGTGTGATGCCGTTTAAGGAACGCAGAGCAGAGGCCAGCGCCTCATGGAAACTGCTGCACGCCTCTGCTTCTGCACGGCAAATCAGGGCCTTACTTCCAGGCATGTGTTCATGCTGGGTGTGCCGGTAGGGATATAGCAGGGTAAGATGCTGACTTTCTCCTCGAGCAGAGTGACTTCACGTACGAGGGCCTCGAAGTACTCCAAGCACAGTGTTCTCTCATGGCAGCTCACACAAGGACCATGAGAAGTTTCCTGTGCACTTCGGACTCACCAGCAATGTTGTCCTGAGGCCGTTCGAGGACTCTGGAAATGTAGCTCTCCTCAAGGAACGTACAGTGTGTTGCCCATCACTGGGCACGCACAGAGGGCCTCCGAGGGATGCACCAATGGGCCTCGAACTTGCTCAGCCGGCCCACAGGGGTCTGGAGGTACTCAGTGAACTTGCAGGGAAAACGAGGTCTACCCGAGAGGCCTAGGAGTCCTCAGACGTGTACTTCCTTTAAAGTAAAGCATATAAGGGACTAAGAACTCATGGAAACAGCTGCATGCCTCCCTTTCTGCACGGCTACTAAGGGCCTAACCTGGAGGCAAGTTTTCACGTTGAGATTCCCTTTAGCTCTAGAGCTTGTCAGGCTGACCACCACCGCGGCCATGGAAGCCCCTGGTTTAAACAGAGCAAACTCATTTTCTCCCCAGAAGCATTCTTACAGTGTTTACAGGCCTGTCAAGAGGAGGGAATGGCAGGCACTTTCAATGCAGTGTGAACGCTGCCTTCAAAACGGGAAAGCAAGGCTAGTTCCAGCAGGTCCCCTTTTCCAGGGGCACACTCAGCATGCACCCCTGTGGCTTCTAAGAAGTCCGAGGAGACACAGATTACCCTGTGTTTCCTTCCCTGACTCAACTTCTCGAAGTAGGGTGTTCTGCATCATGCGAACTGCCTCAACCAAGGAACGCCGTAAGCTGCTCCTCTGGGCCTGTGGCTATTCGAAAGCCTGCAGTGCCACAGGAAGAACAGGACTTCAACTGCAGTAAGAACGCAAGCTGACTTCCTCTAGGAGGCACGGTGAGTTCAGGCAGGACGTCTTAGATGGAATGCGAAGACGAGGGTTACCCTGAGTGCAGCTCAGGCTAGGGCAACGCGTAAGACTTCCACGAAGTGTGGGACGTGCCAGAACGCTGTTCGTGAACGTGTGCGAGGGCTGAGGAAATGAAGCTGCTCCAAAAGAGAGGGCAGTGCGTTTCCCTACACCCGGCATGCACAGAGGGGCTGTAACGGGCTCCGGGTCTGGACGTTGCTTAGCTGACCCAGGTGAGCCTGGGGTACTCAAGTGTTCCTGCGGGAATAGGGTGCCCAGGCTAGCGTCCTAGGTGTCCAGAAAACTGTGCTGCCGTTCAAGGAACGCAGAGCAGAGGCCAGCGCCTCATGGAAACTGCTGCACGCCTCTGCTTCTGCACGGCAAATCAGGGCCTTACTTCCAGGCATGTGTTCATGCTGGGTGTGCCGGTAGCGATATAGCAGGGTAAGATGCTGACTTTCTCCTCGAGCAGAGTGACTTCACGTACGAGGGCCTCGAAGTACTCCAAGCACAGTGTTCTCTCATGGCAGCTCACACAAAGACCATGAGAAGTTTCCTGTGCACTTCGGACTCACCAGCAATGTTGTCCTGAGGCCGTTCGAGGACTCTGGAAATGTAGCTCTCCTCAAGGAACGTACAGTGTGTTGCCCATCACTGGGCACGCACAGAGGGCCTCCGAGGGATGCACCAATGGGCCTCGAAGTTGCTCAGCCGGCCCACAGGGGTCTGGATGTACTCAGTGAACTTGCAGGGAAAACGAGGTCTACCCGAGAAGCCTAGGAGTCCTCAGACGTGTACTTCCTTTAAAGTAAAGCATATAAGGGACTAAGAACTCATGGAAACAGCTGCATGCCTCCCTTTCTGCACGGCTACTAAGGGCCTAACCTGGAGGCAAGTTTTCACGTTGAGATTCCCTTTAGCTCTAGAGCTTGTCAGGCTGACCACCACCGCGGCCATGGAAGCCCCTGGTTTAAACAGAGCAAACTCATTTTCTCCCCAGAAGCATTCTTACAGTGTTTACAGGCCTGTCAACAGGAGGGAATGGCAGGCACTTTCAATGCAGCGTGAACGCTGCCTTCAAAACGGGAAAGCAAGGCTAGTTCCAACAGGTCCCCTTTTCCAGGGGCACACTCAGCATGCACCCCTGTGCTTCTAACAAGTCCGAGGAGACACAGGTTACCCTGTGTTTCCTTCCCTGACTCAACTTCTCGAAGTAGGGTGTTCTGCATCATGCGAACTGCCTCAACCAAGGAACGCTGTAAGCTGCTCCTCTGGGTCTGTGGCTATTCGAAAGCCTGCAGTGCCACAGGAAGAACAGGACTTCAACTGCAGTAAGAACGCAAGCTGACTTCCTCTAGGAGGCACGGTGACTTCAGGCAGGACGTCTTAGATGGAATGCGAAGACGAGGGTTACCCTGAGTGCAGCTCAGGCTAGGGCAACGCGTAAGACTTGCACGCCGTGTGGGACGTGCCAGAACGCTGTTCGTGAACGTGTGCGAGGGCTGAGGAAATGAAGCTGCTCCAAAAGAGAGGGCAGTGCGTTTCCCTACACCCGGCATGCACAGAGGGGCTGTAACGGGCTCCGGGTCTGGACGTTGCTTACCTGACCCAGGTGAGCCTGGGGTACTCAAGTGTTCCTGCGGGAATAGGGTGCCCAGGCTAGCGTCCTAGGTGTGCAGAAAACTGTGCTGCGGTTCAAGGAACGCAGAGCAGAGGCCAGCGCCTCATGGAAACTGCTGCACGCCTCTGCTTCTGCACGGCAAATCAGGGCCTTACTTCCAGGCATGTGTTCATGCTGGGTGTGCCGGTAGCGATATAGCAGGGTAAGATGCTGACTTTCTCCTCGAGCAGAGTGACTTCACGTACGAGGGCCTCGAAGTACTCCAAGCACAGTGTTCTCTCATGGCAGCTCACACAAGGACCATGAGAAGTTTCCTGTGCACTTCGGACTCACCAGCAATGTTGTCCTGAGGCCGTTCGAGGACTCTGGAAATGTAGCTCTCCTCAAGGAACGTACAGTGTGTTGCCCATCACTGGGCACGCAGAGAGGGCCTCCGAGGGATGCACCAATGGGCCTCGAACTTGCTCAGCCGGCCCACAGGGGTCTGGAGGTACTCAGTGAACTTGCAGGGAAAACGAGGTCTACCCGAGAGGCCTAGGAGTCCTCAGACGTGTACTTCCTTTAAAGTAAAGCATATAAGGGACTAAGAACTCATGGAAACAGCTGCATGCCTCCCTTTCTGCACGGCTACTAAGGGCCTAACCTGGAGGCAAGTTTTCACGTTGAGATTCCCTTTAGCTCTAGAGCTTGTCAGGCTGACCACCACCGCGGCCATGGAAGCCCCTGGTTTAGACAGAGCAAACTCATTTTCTCCCCAGAAGCATTCTTACAGTGTTTACAGGCCTGTCAAGAGGAGGGAATGGCAGGCAATTTCAATGCAGCGTGAACGCTACCTTCAAAACGGGAAAGCAAGGCTAGTTCCAGCAGGTCCCCTTTTCCAGGGGCACACTCAGCATGCACCCCTGTGGCTTCTAAGAAGTCCGAGGAGACACAGGTTACCCTGTGTTTCCTTCCCTGACTCAACTTCTCGAAGTAGGGTGTTCTGCATCATGCGAACTGCCTCAACCAAGGAACGCCGTAAGCTGCTCCTCTGGGCCTGTGGCTATTCGAAAGCCTGCAGTGCCACAGGAAGAACAGGACTTCAACTGCAGTAAGAACGCAAGCTGACTTCCTCTAGGAGGCACGGTGACTTCAGGCAGGACGTCTTAGATGGAATGCGAAGACGAGGGTTACCCTGAGTGCAGCTCAGGCTAGGGCAACGCGTAAGACTTGCACGCCGTGTGGGACGTGCCAGAACGCTGTTCGTGAACGTGTGCGAGGGCTGAGGAAATGAAGCTGCTCCAAAAGAGAGGGCAGTGCGTTTCCCTACACCCGGCATGCACAGAGGGGCTGTAACTGGCTCCGGGTCTGGACGTTGCTTAGCTGACCCAGGTGAGCCTGGGGTACTCAAGTGTTCCTGCGGGAATAGGGTGCCCAGGCTAGCGTCCTAGGTGTCCAGAAAACTGTGCTGCCGTTCAAGGAACGCAGAGCAGAGGCCAGCGCCTCATGGAAACTGCTGCACGCCTCTGCTTCTGCACGGCAAATCAGGGCCTTACTTCCAGGCATGTGTTCATGCTGGGTGTGCCGGTAGCGATATAGCAGGGTAAGATGCTGACTTTCTCCTCGAGCAGAGTGACTTCACGTACGAGGGCCTCGAAGTACTCCAAGCACAGTGTTCTCTCATGGCAGCTCACACAAGGACCATGAGAAGTTTCCTGTGCACTTCGGACTCACCAGCAATGTTGTCCTGAGGCCGTTCGAGGACTCTGGAAATGTAGCTCTCCTCAAGGAACGTACAGTGTGTTGCCCATCACTGGGCACGCACAGAGGGCCTCCGAGGGATGCACCAATGGGCCTCGAACTTGCTCAGCCGGCCCACAGGGGTCTGGAGGTACTCAGTGAACTTGCAGGGAAAACGAGGTCTACCCGAGAGGCCTAGGAGTCCTCAGACGTGTACTTCCTTTAAAGTAAAGCATATAAGGGACTAAGAACTCATGGAAACAGCTGCATGCCTCCCTTTCTGCACGGCTACTAAGGGCCTAACCTGGAGGCAAGTTTTCACGTTGAGATTCCCTTTAGCTCTAGAGCTTGTCAGGCTGACCACCACCGCGGCCATGGAAGCCCCTGGTTTAAACAGAGCAAACTCATTTTCTCCCCAGAAGCATTCTTACAGTGTTTACAGGCCTGTCAAGAGGAGGGAATGGCAGGCACTTTCAATGCAGCGTGAACGCTGCCTTCAAAACGGGAAAGCAAGGCTAGTTCCAGCAGGTCCCCTTTTCCAGGGGCACACTCAGCATGCACCCCTGTGGCTTCTAAGAAGTCCGAGGAGACACAGGTTACCCTGTGTTTCCTTCCCTGACTCAACTTCTCGAAGTAGGCTGTTCTGCATCATGCGAACTGCCTCAACCAAGGAACGCCGTAAGCTGCTCCTCTGGGCCTGTGGCAATTCGAAAGCCTGCAGTGCCACAGGAAGAACAGGACTTCAACTGCAGTAAGAACGCAAGCTGACTTCCTCTAGGAGGCACGGTGACTTCAGGCAGGACGTCTTAGATGGAATGCGAAGACGAGGGTTACCCTGAGTGCAGCTCAGGCTAGGGCAACGCGTAAGACTTGCACGCCGTGTGGGACGTGCCAGAACGCTGTTCGTGAACGTGTGCGAGGGCTGAGGAAATGAAGCTGCTCCAAAAGAGAGGGCAGTGCGTTTCCCTACACCCGGCATGCACAGAGGGGCTGTAACGGGCTCCGGGTCTGGACGTTGCTTACCTGACCCAGGTGAGCCTGGGGTACTCAAGTGTTCCTGCGGGAATAGGGTGCCCAGGCTAGCGTCCTAGGTGTGCAGAAAACTGTGCTGCGGTTCAAGGAACGCAGAGCAGAGGCCAGCGCCTCATGGAGACTGCTGCACGCCTCTGCTTCTGCACGGCAAATCAGGGCCTTACTTCCAGGCATGTGTTCATGCTGGGTGTGCCGGTAGCGATATAGCAGGGTAAGATGCTGACTTTCTCCTCGAGCAGAGTGACTTCACGTACGAGGGCCTCGAAGTACTCCAAGCACAGTGTTCTCTCATGGCAGCTCACACAAGGACCATGAGAAGTTTCCTGTGCACTTCGGACTCACCAGCAATGTTGTCCTGAGGCCGTTCGAGGACTCTGGAAATGTAGCTCTCCTCAAGGAACGTACAGTGTGTTGCCCATCACTGGGCACGCACAGAGGCCTCCGAGGGATGCACCAATGGGCCTCGAAGTTGCTCAGCCGGCCCACAGGTGTCTGCAGGTACTCAGTGAACTTGCAGGGAAAACGAGGCCTACCCGAGAGGCCTAGGAGTCCTCAGACGTGTACTTCCTTTAAAGTAAAGCATATAAGGGACAAAGAACTCATGGAAACAGCTGCATGCCTCCCTTTCTGCACGGCTACTAAGGGCCTAACCTGGAGGCAAGTTTTCACGTTGAGATTCCCTTTAGCTCTAGAGCTTGTCAGGCTGACCACCACCGCGGCCATGGAAGCCCCTGGTTTAGACAGAGCCAACTCATTTTCTCCCCAGAAGCATTCTTACAGTGTTTACAGGCCTGTCAAGAGGAGGGAATGGCAGGCACTTTCAATGCAGCGTGAACGCTGCCTTCAAAATGGGAAAGCAAGGCTAGTTCCAACAGGTCCCCTTTTCCAGGGGCACACTCAGCATGCACCCCTGTGCTTCTAACAAGTCCGAGGAGACACAGGTTACCCTGTGTTTCCTTCCCTGACTCAACTTTTCGAAGTAGGGTGTTCTGCATCATGCGAACTGCCTCAACCAAGGAACGCCGTAAGCTGCTCCTCTGGGTCTGTGGCTATTCGAAAGCCTGCAGTGCCACAGGAAGAACAGGACTTCAACTGCAGTAAGAACGCAAGCTGACTTCCTCTAGGAGGCATGGTGACTTCAGGCAGGACGTCTTAGATGGAATGCGAAGACGAGGGTTACCCTGAGTGCAGCTCAGGCTAGGGCAACGCGTAAGACTTGCACGCCGTGTGGGACGTGCCAGAACGCTGTTCGTGAACGTGTGCGAGGGCTGAGGAAATGAAGCTGCTCCAAAAGAGAGGGCAGTGCGTTTCCCTACACCCGGCATGCACAGAGGGGCTGTAACGGGCTCCGGGTCTGGACGTTGCTTAGCTGACCCAGGTGAGCCTGGGGTACTCAAGTGTTCCTGCGGGAATAGGGTGCCCAGGCTAGCGTCCTAGGTGTCCAGAAAAGTGTGATGCCGTTTAAGGAACGCAGAGCAGAGGCCAGCGCCTCATGGAAACTGCTGCACGCCTCTGCTTCTGCACGGCAAATCAGGGCCTTACTTCCAGGCATGTGTTCATGCTGGGTGTGCCGGTAGGGATATAGCAGGGTAAGATGCTGACTTTCTCCTCGAGCAGAGTGACTTCACGTACGAGGGCCTCGAAGTACTCCAAGCACAGTGTTCTCTCATGGCAGCTCACACAAGGACCATGAGAAGTTTCCTGTGCACTTCGGACTCACCAGCAATGTTGTCCTGAGGCCGTTCGAGGACTCTGGAAATGTAGCTCTCTTCAAGGAACGAACAGTGTGTTGCCCATCACTGGGCACGCACAGAGGGCCTCCGAGGGATGCACCAATGGGCCTCAAAGTTGCTCAGCCGGCCCACAGGGGTCTGGAGGTGCTCAGTGAACTTGCAGGAAAACGAGGCCTACCCGAGAGGCCTAGGAGTCCTCAGACGTGTACTTCCTTTAAAGTAAAGCATATAAGGGACAAAGAACTCATGGAAACAGCTGCATGCCTCTCTTTCTGCACGGCTACTAAGGGCCTAACCTGGAGGCAAGTTTTCACGTTGAGATTCCCTTTAGCTCTAGAGCTTGTCAGGCTGACCACCACCGCGGCCATGGAAGCCCCTGGTTTAGACAGAGCAAACTCATTTTCTCCCCAGAAGCATTCTTACAGTGTTTACAGGCCTGTCAAGAGGAGGGAATGGCAGGCACTTTCAATGCAGCGTGAACGCTGCCTTCAAAATGGGAAAGCAAGGCTAGTTCCAACAGGTCCCCTTTTCCAGGGGCACACTCAGCATGCACCCCTGTGGCTTCTAAGAAGTCCGAGGAGACACAGGTTACCCTGTGTTTCCTTCCCTGACTCAACTTCTCGAAGTAGGCTGTTCTGCATCATGCGAACTGCCTCAACCAAGGAACGCCGTAAGCTGCTCCTCTGGGCCTGTGGCTATTCGAAAGCCTGCAGTGCCACAGGAAGAACAGGACTTCAACTGCAGTAAGAACGCAAGCTGACTTCCTCTAGGAGGCACGGTGACTTCAGGCAGGACGTCTTAGATGGAATGCGAAGAGGAGGGTTACCCTGAGTGCAGCTCAGGCTAGGGCAACGCGTAAGACTTGCACGCCGTGTGGGACGTGCCAGAACGGTGTTCGTGAACGTGTGCGAGAGCGGAGGAAATGAAGCTCCTCCAAAAGAGAGGGCAGTGCGTTTCCGTACACCCGGCATGCACAGAGGGGCTGTAACGGGCTCCGGGTCTGGACGTTGCTTAGCTGACCCAGGTGAGCCTGGGGTACTCAAGTGTTCCTGCGGGAATAGGGTGCCCAGGCTACCGTCCTAGGTGTCCAGAAAACTGTGCTGCTGTTCAAGGAACGCAGAGCAGAGGCCAGCGCCTCATGGAAACTGCTGCACGCCTCTGCTTCTGCACGGCAAATCAGGGCCTTACTTCCAGGCATGTGTTCATGCTGAGTGTGCCGGTAGCGATATAGCAGGGTAAGATGCTGACTTTCTCCTCGAGCAGAGTGACTTCACGTACGAGGGCCTCGAAGTACTCCAAGCACAGTGTTCTCTCATGGCAGCTCACACAAGGACCATGAGAAGTTTTCTGTGCACTTCGGACTCACCAGCAAAGTTGTCCTGAGGCCGTTCGAGGACTCTGGAAATGTAGCTCTCCTCAAGGATCGTACAGTGTGTTGCCCATCACTGGGCACGCACAGAGGGCCTCCGAGGGATGCACCAATGGGCCTCAAAGTTGCTCAACCGGCCCACAGGGGTCTGGAGGTGCTCAGTGAACTTGCAGGAAAACGAGGCCTACCCGAGAGGCCTAGGAGTCCTCAGACGTGTACTTCCTTTAAAATAAAGCATATAAGGGACTAAGAACTCATGGAAACAGCTGCATGCCTCCCTTTCTGCACGGCTACTAAGGGCCTAACCTGGAGGCAAGTTTTCACGTTGAGATTCCCTTTAGCTCTAGAGCTTGTCAGGCTGACCACCACCGCGGCCATGGAAGCCCCTGGTTTAGACAGAGCAAACTCATTTTCTCCCCAGAAGCATTCTTACAGTGTTTACAGGCCTGTCAAGAGGAGGGAATGGCAGGCACTTTCAATGCAGCGTGAACGCTGCCTTCAAAATGGGAAAGCAAGGCTAGTTCCAACAGGTCCCCTTTTCCAGGGGCACACTCAGCATGCACCCCTGTGCTTCTAACAAGTCCGAGGAGACACAGGTTACCCTGTGTTTCCTTCCCTGACTCAACTTTTCGAAGTAGGGTGTTCTTCATCATGCGAACTGCCTCAACCAAGGAACGCCGTAAGCTGCTCCTCTGGGTCTGTGGCTATTCGAAAGCCTGCAGTGCCACAGGAAGAACAGGACTTCAACTGCAGTAAGATCGCAAGCTGACTTCCTCTAGGAGGCATGGTGACTTCAGGCAGGACGTCTTAGATGGAATGCGAAGACGAGGGTTACCCTGAGTGCAGCTCAGGCTAGGGCAACGCGTAAGACTTGCACGCCGTGTGGGACGTGCCAGGACGGTGTTCGTGAACGTGTGCGAGAGCTGAGGAAATGAAGCTCCTCCAAAAGAGAGGGCAGTGCGTTTCCGTACACCCGGCATGCACAGAGGGGCTGTAACGGGCTCCGGGTCTGGACGTTGCTTAGCTGACCCAGGTGAGCCTGGGGTACTCAAGTGTTCCTGCGGGAATAGGGTGCCCAGGCTACCGTCCTAGGTGTCCAGAAAACTGTGCTGCTGTTCAAGGAACGCAGAGCAGAGGCCAGCGCCTCATGGAAACTGCTGCACGCCTCTGCTTCTGCACGGCAAATCAGGGCCTTACTTCCAGGCATGTGTTCATGCTGGGTGTGCCGGTAGCGATATAGCAGGGTAAGATGCTGACTTTCTCCTCGAGCAGAGTGACTTCACGTACGAGGGCCTCGAAGTACTCCAAGCACAGTGTTCTCTCATGGCAGCTCACACAAGGACCATGAGAAGTTTTCTGTGCACTTCGGACTCACCAGCAAAGTTGTCCTGAGGCCGTTCGAGGACTCTGGAAATGTAGCTCTCCTCAAGGAACGTACAGTGTGTTGCCCATCACTGGGCACGCACAGAGGGCCTCCGAGGGATGCACCAATGGGCCTCGAAGTTGCTCAGCCGGCCCACAGGGGTCTGGAGGTACTCAGTGAACTTGCAGGGAAAACGAGGCCTACCCGAGAGGCCTAGGAGTCCTCAGCCGTGTACTTCCTTTAAAGTAAAGCATATAAGGGACTAAGAACTCATGGAAACAGCTGCATGCCTCCCTTTCTGCACGGCTACTAAGGGCCTAACCTGGAGGCAAGTTTTCACGTTGAGATTCCCTTTAGCTCTAGAGCTTGTCAGGCTGACCACCACCGCGTCCATGGAAGCCCCTGGTTTAAACAGAGCAAACTCATTTTCTCCCCAGAAGCATTCTTACAGTGTTTACAGGCCTGTCAAGAGGACGGAATGGCAGGCAGTTTCAATGCAGCGTGAACGCTGCCTTCAAAACGGGAAAGCAAGGCTAGTTCCAGCAGGTCCCCTTTTCCAGGGGCACACTCAGCATGCACCCCTGTGGCTTCTAACAAGTCCGAGGAGACACAGGTTACCCTGTGTTTCCTTCCCTGACTCAACTTCTCGAAATAGGGTGTTCTGCATCATGCGAACTGCCTCAACCAAGGAACGCCGTAAGCTGCTCCTCTGGGCCTGTGGCTATTCGAAAGCCTGCAGTGCCACAGGAAGAACAGGACTTCAACTGCAGTAAGAACGCAAGCTGACTTCCTCTAGGAGGCACGGTGACTTCAGGCAGGACGTCTTAGATGGAATGCGAAGACGAGGGTTACCCTGAGTGCAGCTCAGGCTAGGGCAACGTGTAAGACTTGCACGCCGTGTGGGACGTGCCAGAACGCTGTTCGTGAACGTGTGCGAGGGCTGAGGAAATGAAGCTGCTCCAAAAGAGAGGGCAGTGCGTTTCCCTACACCCGGCATGCACAGAGGGGCTGTAACGGGCTCCGGGTCTGGACGTTGCTTAGCTGACCCAGGTGAGCCTGGGGTACTCAAGTGTTCCTGCGGGAATAGGGTGCCCAGGCTAGCGTCCTAGGTGTCCAGAAAACTGTGCTGCCGTTCAAGGAACGCAGAGCAGAGGCCAGCGCCTCATGGAAACTGCTGCACGCCTCTGCTTCTGCACGGCAAATCAGGGCCTTACTTCCAGGCATGTGTTCATGCTGGGTGTGCCGGTAGCGATATAGCAGGGTAAGATGCTGACTTTCTCCTCGAGCAGAGTGACTTCACGTACGAGGGCCTCGAAGTACTCCAAGCACAGTGTTCTCCCATGGCAGCTCACACAAGGACCATGAGAAGTTTCCTGTGCACTTCGGACTCACCAGCAATGTTGTCCTGAGGCCGTTCGAGGACTCTGGAAATGTAGCTCTCCTCAAGGATCGTACAGTGTGTTGCCCATCACTGGGCACGCACAGAGGGCCTCCGAGGGATGCAGCAATTGGCCTCGAAGTTGCTCAGCCGGCCCACAGGGGTCTGGAGGTACTCAGTGAACTTGCAGGGAAAACGAGGCCTACCCGAGAGGCCTAGGAGTCCTCAGACGTGTACTTCCTTTAAAGTAAAGCATATAAGGGACAAAGAACTCATGGAAACAGCTGCATGCCTCCCTTTCTGCACGGCTACTAAGGGCCTAACCTGGAGGCAAGTTTTCACGTTGAGATTCCCTTTAGCTCTAGAGCTTGTCAGGCTGACCACCACCGCGGCCATGGAAGCCCCTGGTTTAGACAGAGCAAACTCATTTTCTCCCCAGAAGCATTCTTACAGTGTTTACAGGCCTGTCAAGAGGAGGTAATGGCAGGCACTTTCAATGCAGCGTGAACGCTGCCTTCAAAATGGGAAAGCAAGGCTAGTTCCAACAGGTCCCCTTTTCCAGGGGCACACTCAGCATGCACCCCTGTGGCTTCTAACAAGTCCGAGGAGACACAGGTTACCCTGTGTTTCCTTCCCTGACTCAACTTCTCGAAGTAGGGTGTTCTGCATCATGCGAACTGCCTCAACCAAGGAACGCCGTAAGCTGCTCTTCTGGGCCTGTGGCTATTCGAAAGCCTGCAGTGCCACAGGAAGAACAGGACTTCAACTGCAGTAAGAACGCAAGCTGACTTCCTCTAGGAGGCACGGTGACTTCAGGCAGGACGTCTTAGGTGGAATGCGAAGACGAGGGTTACCCTGAGTGCAGCTCAGGCTAGGGCAACGCGTAAGACTTCAACGCCGTGTGGGACGTGCCAGAACGCTGTTCGTGAACGTGTGCGAGGGCTGAGGAAATGAAGCTCCTCCAAAAGAGAGGGCAGTGCGTTTCCGTACACCCGGCATGCACAGAGGGGCTGTAACGGGCTCCGGGTCTGGACGTTGCTTAGCTGACCCAGGTGAGCCTGGGGTACTCAAGTGTTCCTGCGGGAATAGGGTGCCCAGTCTAGCGTCCTAGGTGTCCAGAAAACTGTGCTGCCGTTCAAGGAACGCAGAGCAGAGGCCAGCGCCTCATGGAAACTGCTGCACGCCTCTGCTTCTGCACGGCAAATCAGGGCCTTACTTCCAGGCATGTGTTCATGCTGGGTGTGCCGGTAGCGATATAGCAGGGTAAGATGCTGACTTTCTCCTCGAGCAGAGTGACTTCACGTACGAGGGCCTCGAAGTACTCCAAGCACAGTGTTCTCTCATGGCAGCTCACACAAGGACCATGAGAAGTTTTCTGTGCACTTCGGAATCACCAGCAAAGTTGTCCTGAGGCCGTTCGAGGACTCTGGAAATGTAGCTCTCCTCAAGGATCGTACAGTGTGTTGCCGATCACTGGGCACGCACAGAGGTCCTCCGAGGGATGCACCAATGGGCCTCGAAGTTGCTCAACCGGCCCACAGGGGTCTGGAGGTGCTCAGTGAACTTGCAGGAAAACGAGGCCTACCCGAGAGGCCTAGGAGTCCTCAGACGTGTACTTCCTTTAAAACAAAGCATATAAGGGACTAAGAACTCATGGAAACAGCTGCATGCCTCCCTTTCTGCACGGCTACTAAGGGCCTAACCTGGAGGCAAGTTTTCACGTTGAGATTCCCTTTAGCTCTAGAGCTTGTCAGGCTGACCACCACCGCGGCCATGGAAGCCCCTGGTTTAGACAGAGCAAACTCATTTTCTCCCCAGAAGCATTCTTACAGTGTTTACAGGCCTGTCAAGAGGAGGGAATGGCAGGCACTTTCAATGCAGCGTGAACGCTGCCTTCAAAACGGGAAAGCAAGGCTAGTTCCAGCAGGTCCCCTTTTCCAGGGGCACACTCAGCATGCACCCCTGTGGCTTCTAAGAAGTCCGAGGAGACACAGGTTACCCTGTGTTTCCTTCCCTGACTCAACTTCTCGAAGTAGGGTGTTCTGCATCATGCGAACTGCCTCAACCAAGGAACGCCGTAAGCTGCTCCTCTGGGCCTGTGGCTATTCGAAAGCCTGCAGTGCCACAGGAAGAACAGGACTTCAACTGCAGTAAGAACGCAAGCTGACTTCCTCTAGGAGGCACGGTGACTTCAGGCAGGACGTCTTAGATGGAATGCGAAGACGAGGGTTACCCTGAGTGCAGCACAGGCTAGGGCAACGCGTAAGACTTGCACGCCGTGTGGGACGTGCCAGAACGCTGTTCGTGAACGTGTGCGAGGGCTGAGGAAATGAAGCTGCTCCAAAAGAGAGGGCAGTGCGTTTCCCTACACCCGGCATGCACAGAGGGGCTGTAACGGGCTCCGGGTCTGGACGTTGCTTAGCTGACCCAGGTGAGCCTGGGGTACTCAAGTGTTCCTGTGGGAATAGGGTGCCCAGGCTAGCGTCCTAGGTGTCCAGAAAACTGTGCTGCCGTTCAAGGAACGCAGAGCAGAGGCCAGCGCCTCATGGAAACTGCTGCACGCCTCTGCTTCTGCACGGCAAATCAGGGCCTTACTTCCAGGCATGTGTTCATGCTGGGTGTGCCGGTAGCGATATAGCAGGGTAAGATGCTGACTTTCTCCTCGAGCAGAGTGACTTCACGTACGAGGGCCTCGAAGTACTCCAAGCACAGTGTTCTCTCATGGCAGCTCACACAAGGACCATGAGAAGTTTCCTGTGCACTTCGGACTCACCAGCAATGTTGTCCTGAGGCCGTTCGAGGACTCTGGAAATGTAGCTCTCCTCAAGGAACGTACAGTGTGTTGCCCATCACTGGGCACGCACAGAGGGCCTCCGAGTGCACCAATGGGCCTCGAAGTTGCTCAGCCGGCCCACCGGTGTCTGCAGGTACTCAGTGAACTTGCAGGGAAAACGAGGCCTACCCGAGAGGCCTAGGAGTCCTCAGACGTGTACTTCCTTTAAAGTAAAGCATATAAGGGACAAAGAACTCATGGAAACAGCTGCATGCCTCCCTTTCTGCACGGCTACTAAGGGCCTAACCTGGAGGCAAGTTTTCACGTTGAGATTCCCTTTAGCTCTAGAGCTTGTCAGGCTGACCACCACCGCGGCCATGGAAGCCCCTGGTTTAGACAGAGCAAACTCATTTTCTCCCCAGAAGCATTCTTACAGTGTTTACAGGCCTGTCAAGAGGAGGGAATGGCAGGCACTTTCAATGCAGCGTGAACGCTGCCTTCAAAACGGGAAAGCAAGGCTAGTTCCAACAGGTCCCCTTTTCCAGGGGCACACTCAGCATGCACCCCTGTGGCTTCTAAGAAGTCCGAGGAGACACAGGTTACCCTGTGTTTCCTTCCCTGACTCAACTTCTCGAAGTAGGGTGTTCTGCATCATGCGAACTGCCTCAACCAAGGAACGCCGTAAGCTGCTCCTCTGGGCCTGTGGCTATTCGAAAGCCTGCAGTGCCACAGGAAGAACAGGACTTCAACTGCAGTAAGAACGCAAGCTGCCTTCCTCTAGGAGGCACGGTGACTTCAGGCAGGACGTCTTAGATGGAATGCGAAGACGAGGGTTACCCTGAGTGCAGCTCAGGCTAGGGCAACGCGTAAGACTTGCACTCCATGTGGGACGTGCCAGAACGCTGTTCGTGAACGTGTGCGAGGGCTGAGGAAATGAAGCTGCTCCAAAAGAGAGGGCAGTGCGTTTCCCTACACCCGGCATGCACAGAGGGGCTGTAACGGGCTCCGGGTCTGGACGTTGCTTAGCTGACCCAGGTGAGCCTGGGGTACTCAAGTGTTCCTGCGGGAATAGGGTGCCCAGGCTAGCGTCCTAGGTGTCCAGAAAAGTGTGATGCCGTTTAAGGAACGCAGAGCAGAGGCCAGCGCCTCATGGAAACTGCTGCACGCCTCTGCTTCTGCACGGCAAATCAGGGCCTTACTTCCAGGCATGTGTTCATGCTGGGTGTGCCGGTAGCGATATAGCAGGGTAAGATGCTGACTTTCTCCTCGAGCAGAGTGACTTCACGTACGAGGGCCTCGAAGTACTCCAAGCACAGTGTTCTCTCATGGCAGCTCACACAAGGACCATGAGAAGTTTCCTGTGCACTTCGGACTCACCAGCAATGTTGTCCTGAGGCCGTTCGAGGACTCTGGAAATGTAGCTCTCCTCAAGGAACGTACAGTGTGTTGCCCATCACTGGGCACGCAGAGAGGGCCTCCGAGGGATGCACCAATGGGCCTCGAACTTGCTCAGCCGGCCCACAGGGGTCTGGAGGTACTCAGTGAACTTGCAGGGAAAACGAGGTCTACCCGAGAGGCCTAGGAGTCCTCAGACGTGTACTTCCTTTAAAGTAAAGCATATAAGGGACTAAGAACTCATGGAAACAGCTGCATGCCTCCCTTTCTGCACGGCTACTAAGGGCCTAACCTGGAGGCAAGTTTTCACGTTGAGATTCCCTTTAGCTCTAGAGCTTGTCAGGCTGACCACCACCGCGGCCATGGAAGCCCCTGGTTTAAACAGAGCAAACTCATTTTCTCCCCAGAAGCATTCTTACAGTGTTTACAGGCCTGTCAAGAGGAGGGAATGGCAGGCACTTTCAATGCAGCGTGAACGCTGCCTTCAAAACGGGAAAGCAAGGCTAGTTCCAGCAGGTCCCCTTTTCCAGGGGCACACTCAGCATGCACCCCTGTGGCTTCTAAGAAGTCCGAGGAGACACAGGTTACCCTGTGTTTCCTTCCCTGACTCAACTTCTCGAAGTAGGGTGTTCTGCATCATGCGAACTGCCTCAACCAAGGAACGCCGTAAGCTGCTCCTCTGGGCCTGTGGCTATTCGAAAGCCTGCAGTGCCACAGGAAGAACAGGACTTCAACTGCAGTAAGAACGCAAGCTGACTTCCTCTAGGAGGCACGCTGACTTCAGGCAGGACGTCTTAGATGGAATGCGAAGACGAGGGTTACCCTGAGTGCAGCTCAGGCTAGGGCAACGCGTAAGACTTCCACGAAGTGTGGGACGTGCCAGAACGCTGTTCGTGAACGTGTGCGAGGGCTGAGGAAATGAAGCTCCTCCAAAAGAGAGGGCAGTGCGTTTCCCTACACCCGGCATGCACAGAGGGGCTGTAACGGGCTCCGGGTCTGGACGTTGCTTAGCTGACCCAGGTGAGCCTGGGGTACTCAAGTGTTCCTGCGGGAATAGGGTGCCCAGGCTACCGTCCTAGGTGTCCAGAAAACTGTGCTGCCGTTCAAGGAACGCAGAGCAGAGGCCAGCGCCTCATGGAAACTGCTGCACGCCTCTGCTTCTGCACGGCAAATCAGGGCCTTACTTCCAGGCATGTGTTCATGCTGGGTGTGCCGGTAGCGATATAGCAGGGTAAGATGCTGACTTTATCCTCGAGCAGAGTGACTTCACGTACGAGGGCCTCGAAGTACTCCAAGCACAGTGTTCTCTCATGGCAGCTCACACAAAGACCATGAGAAGTTTCCTGTGCACTTCGGACTCACCAGCAATGTGGTCCTGAGGCCGTTTGAGGACTCTGGAAATGTAGCTCTCCTCAAGGAACGTACAGTGTGTTGCCCATCACTGGGCACGCAGAGAGGGCCTCCGAGGGATGCACCAATGGGCCTCGAAGTTGCTCAGCCGGCCCACAGGGGTCTGGAGGTACTCAGTGAACTTGCAGGGAAAACGAGGTCTACCCGAGAGGCCTAGGAGTCCTCAGACGTGTACTTCCTTTAAAGTAAAGCATATAAGGGACTAAGAACTCATGGAAACAGCTGCATGCCTCCCTTTCTGCACGGCTACTAAGGGCCTAACCTGGAGGCAAGTTTTCACGTTGAGATTCCCTTTAGCTCTAGAGCTTGTCAGGCTGACCACCACCGCGGCCATGGAAGCCCCTGGTTTAAACAGAGCAAACTCATTTTCTCCCCAGAAGCATTCTTACAGTGTTTACAGGCCTGTCAAGAGGAGGGAATGGCAGGCACTTTCAATGCAGCGTGAACGCTGCCTTCAAAACGGGAAAGCAAGGCTAGTTCCAACAGGTCCCCTTTTCCAGGGGCACACTCAGCATGCACCCCTGTGCTTCTAACAAGTCCGAGGAGACACAGGTTACCCTGTGTTTCCTTCCCTGACTCAACTTCTCGAAGTAGGGTGTTCTGCATCATGCGAACTGCCTCAACCAAGGAACGCCGTAAGCTGCTCCTCTGGGCCTGTGGCTATTCGAAAGCCTGCAGTGCCACAGGAAGAACAGGACTTCAACTGCAGTAAGAACGCAAGCTGACTTCCTCTAGGAGGCACGGTGACTTCAGGCAGGACGTCTTAGATGGAATGCGAAGACGAGGGTTACCCTGAGTGCAGCTCAGGCTAGGGCAACGCGTAAGACTTGCACGCCGTGTGGGACGTGCCAGAACGCTGTTCGTGAACGTGTGCGAGGGCTGAGGAAATGAAGCTGCTCCAAAAGAGAGGGCAGTGCGTTTCCCTACACCCGGCATGCACAGAGGGGCTGTAACTGGCTCCGGGTCTGGACGTTGCTTAGCTGACCCAGGTGAGCCTGGGGTACTCAAGTGTTCCTGCGGGAATAGGGTGCCCAGGCTAGCGTCCTAGGTGTCCAGAAAACTGTGCTGCCGTTCAAGGAACGCAGAGCAGAGGCCAGCGCCTCATGGAAACTGCTGCACTCCTCTGCTTCTGCACGGCAAATCAGGGCCTTACTTCCAGGCATGTGTTCATGCTGGGTGTGCCGGTAGCGATATAGCAGGGTAAGATGCTGACTTTCTCCTCGAGCAGAGTGACTTCACGTACGAGGGCCTCGAAGTACTCCAAGCACAGTGTTCTCTCATGGCAGCTCACACAAGGACCATGAGAAGTTTCCTGTGCACTTCGGACTCACCAGCAATGTTGTCCTGAGGCCGTTCGAGGACTCTGGAAATGTAGCTCTCCTCAAGGAACGTACAGTGTGTTGCCCATCACTGGGCACGCAGAGAGGGCCTCCGAGGGATGCACCAATGGGCCTCGAACTTGCTCAGCCGGCCCACAGGGGTCTGGAGGTACTCAGTGAACTTGCAGGGAAAACGAGGTCTACCCGAGAGGCCTAGGAGTCCTCAGACGTGTACTTCCTTTAAAACAAAGCATATAAGGGACTAAGAACTCATGGAAACAGCTGCATGCCTCCCTTTCTGCACGGCTACTAAGGGCCTAACCTGGAGGCAAGTTTTCACGTTGAGATTCCCTTTAGCTCTAGAGCTTGTCAGGCTGACCACCACCGCGGCCATGGAAGCCCCTGGTTTAGACAGAGCAAACTCATTTTCTCCCCAGAAGCATTCTTACAGTGTTTACAGGCCTGTCAAGAGGAGGGAATGGCAGGCACTTTCAATGCAGCGTGAACGCTGCCTTCAAAACGGGAAAGCAAGGCTAGTTCCAGCAGGTCCCCTTTTCCAGGGGCACACTCAGCATGCACCCCTGTGGCTTCTAAGAAGTCCGAGGAGACACAGGTTACCCTGTGTTTCCTTCCCTGACTCAACTTCTCGAAGTAGGGTGTTCTGCATCATGCGAACTGCCTCAACCAAGGAACGCCGTAAGCTGCTCCTCTGGGCCTGTGGCTATTCGAAAGCCTGCAGTGCCACAGGAAGAACAGGACTTCAACTGCAGTAAGAACGCAAGCTGACTTCCTCTAGGAGGCACGGTGACTTCAGGCAGGACGTCTTAGGTGGAATGCGAAGACGAGGGTTACCCTGAGTGCAGCTCAGGCTAGGGCAACGCGTAAGACTTCAACGCCGTGTGGGACGTGCCAGAACGCTGTTCGTGAACGTGTGCGAGGGCTGAGGAAATGAAGCTCCTCCAAAAGAGAGGGCAGTGCGTTTCCGTACACCCGGCATGCACAGAGGGGCTGTAACGGGCTCCGGGTCTGGACGTTGCTTAGCTGACCCAGGTGAGCCTGGGGTACTCAAGTGTTCCTGCGGGAATAGGGTGCCCAGTCTAGCGTCCTAGGTGTCCAGAAAACTGTGCTGCCGTTCAAGGAACGCAGAGCAGAGGCCAGCGCCTCATGGAAACTGCTGCACGCCTCTGCTTCTGCACGGCAAATCAGGGCCTTACTTCCAGGCATGTGTTCATGCTGGGTGTGCCGGTAGCGATATAGCAGGGTAAGATGCTGACTTTCTCCTCGAGCAGAGTGACTTCACGTACGAGGGCCTCGAAGTACTCCAAGCACAGTGTTCTCTCATGGCAGCTCACACAAGGACCATGAGAAGTTTTCTGTGCACTTCGGAATCACCAGCAAAGTTGTCCTGAGGCCGTTCGAGGACTCTGGAAATGTAGCTCTCCTCAAGGATCGTACAGTGTGTTGCCGATCACTGGGCACGCACAGAGGTCCTCCGAGGGATGCACCAATGGGCCTCGAAGTTGCTCAACCGACCCACAGGGGTCTGGAGGTGCTCAGTGAACTTGCAGGAAAACGAGGCCTACCCGAGAGGCCTAGGAGTCCTCAGACGTGTACTTCCTTTAAAACAAAGCATATAAGGGACTAAGAACTCATGGAAACAGCTGCATGCCTCCCTTTCTGCACGGCTACTAAGGGCCTAACCTGGAGGCAAGTTTTCACGTTGAGATTCCCTTTAGCTCTAGAGCTTGTCAGGCTGACCACCACCGCGGCCATGGAAGCCCCTGGTTTAGACAGAGCCAACTCATTTTCTCCCCAGAAGCATTCTTACAGTGTTTACAGGCCTGTCAAGAGGAGGGAATGGCAGGCACTTTCAATGCAGCGTGAACGCTGCCTTCAAAACGGGAAAGCAAGGCTAGTTCCAGCAGGTCCCCTTTTCCAGGGGCACACTCAGCATGCACCCCTGTGGCTTCTAAGAAGTCCGAGGAGACACAGGTTACCCTGTGTTTCCTTCCCTGACTCAACTTCTCGAAGTAGGGTGTTCTGCATCATGCGAACTGCCTCAACCAAGGAACGCCGTAAGCTGCTCCTCTGGGCCTGTGGCTATTCGAAAGCCTGCAGTGCCACAGGAAGAACAGGACTTCAACTGCAGTAAGAACGCAAGCTGACTTCCTCTAGGAGGCACGGTGACTTCAGGCAGGACGTCTTAGATGGAATGCGAAGACGAGGGTTACCCTGAGTGCAGCACAGGCTAGGGCAACGCGTAAGACTTGCACGCCGTGTGGGACGTGCCAGAACGCTGTTCGTGAACGTGTGCGAGGGCTGAGGAAATGAAGCTGCTCCAAAAGAGAGGGCAGTGCGTTTCCCTACACCCGGCATGCACAGAGGGGCTGTAACGGGCTCCGGGTCTGGACGTTGCTTAGCTGACCCAGGTGAGCCTGGGGTACTCAAGTGTTCCTGTGGGAATAGGGTGCCCAGGCTAGCGTCCTAGGTGTCCAGAAAACTGTGCTGCCGTTCAAGGAACGCAGAGCAGAGGCCAGCGCCTCATGGAAACTGCTGCACGCCTCTGCTTCTGCACGGCAAATCAGGGCCTTACTTCCAGGCATGTGTTCATGCTGGGTGTGCCGGTAGCGATATAGCAGGGTAAGATGCTGACTTTCTCCTCGAGCAGAGTGACTTCACGTACGAGGGCCTCGAAGTACTCCAAGCACAGTGTTCTCTCATGGCAGCTCACACAAGGACCATGAGAAGTTTCCTGTGCACTTCGGACTCACCAGCAATGTGGTCCTGAGGCCGTTCGAGGACTCTGGAAATGTAGCTCTCCTCAAGGAACGTACAGTGTGTTGCCCATCACTGGGCACGCACAGAGGGCCTCCGAGTGCACCAATGGGCCTCGAAGTTGCTCAGCCGGCCCACCGGTGTCTGCAGGTACTCAGTGAACTTGCAGGGAAAACGAGGCCTACCCGAGAGGCCTAGGAGTCCTCAGACGTGTACTTCCTTTAAAGTAAAGCATATAAGGGACAAAGAACTCATGGAAACAGCTGCATGCCTCCCTTTCTGCACGGCTACTAAGGGCCTAACCTGGAGGCAAGTTTTCACGTTGAGATTCCCTTTAGCTCTAGAGCTTGTCAGGCTGACCACCACCGCGGCCATGGAAGCCCCTGGTTTAGACAGAGCAAACTCATTTTCTCCCCAGAAGCATTCTTACAGTGTTTACAGGCCTGTCAAGAGGAGGGAATGGCAGGCACTTTCAATGCAGCGTGAACGCTGCCTTCAAAACGGGAAAGCAAGGCTAGTTCCAACAGGTCCCCTTTTCCAGGGGCACACTCAGCATGCAGCCCTGTGGCTTCTAAGAAGTCCGAGGAGACACAGGTTACCCTGTGTTTCCTTCCCTGACTCAACTTCTCGAAGTAGGGTGTTCTGCATCATGCGAACTGCCTCAACCAAGGAACGCCGTAAGCTGCTCCTCTGGGCCTGTGGCTATTCGAAAGCCTGCAGTGCCACAGGAAGAACAGGACTTCAACTGCAGTAAGAACGCAAGCTGCCTTCCTCTAGGAGGCACGGTGACTTCAGGCAGGACGTCTTAGATGGAATGCGAAGACGAGGGTTACCCTGAGTGCAGCTCAGGCTAGGGCAACGCGTAAGACTTGCACTCCATGTGGGACGTGCCAGAACGCTGTTCGTGAACGTGTGCGAGGGCTGAGGAAATGAAGCTGCTCCAAAAGAGAGGGCAGTGCGTTTCCCTACACCCGGCATGCACAGAGGGGCTGTAACGGGCTCCGGGTCTGGACGTTGCTTACCTGACCCAGGTGAGCCTGGGGTACTCAAGTGTTCCTGCGGGAATAGGGTGCCCAGGCTAGCGTCCTAGGTGTGCAGAAAACTGTGCTGCGGTTCAAGGAACGCAGAGCAGAGGCCAGCGCCTCATGGAAACTGCTGCACGCCTCTGCTTCTGCACGGCAAATCAGGGCCTTACTTCCAGGCATGTGTTCATGCTGGGTGTGCCGGTAGCGATATAGCAGGGTAAGATGCTGACTTTCTCCTCGAGCAGAGTGACTTCACGTACGAGGGCCTCGAAGTACTCCAAGCACAGTGTTCTCTCATGGCAGCTCACACAAGGACCATGAGAAGTTTCCTGTGCACTTCGGACTCACCAGCAATGTTGTCCTGAGGCCGTTCGAGGACTCTGGAAATGTAGCTCTCCTCAAGGAACGTACAGTGTGTTGCCCATCACTGGGCACGCAGAGAGGGCCTCCGAGGGATGCACCAATGGGCCTCGAACTTGCTCAGCCGGCCCACAGGGGTCTGGAGGTACTCAGTGAACTTGCAGGGAAAACGAGGTCTACCCGAGAGGCCTAGGAGTCCTCAGACGTGTACTTCCTTTAAAGTAAAGCATATAAGGGACTAAGAACTCATGGAAACAGCTGCATGCCTCCCTTTCTGCACGGCTACTAAGGGCCTAACCTGGAGGCAAGTTTTCACGTTGAGATTCCCTTTAGCTCTAGAGCTTGTCAGGCTGACCACCACCGCGGCCATGGAAGCCCCTGGTTTAGACAGAGCAAACTCATTTTCTCCCCAGAAGCATTCTTACAGTGTTTACAGGCCTGTCAAGAGGAGGGAATGGCAGGCAATTTCAATGCAGCGTGAACGCTACCTTCAAAACGGGAAAGCAAGGCTAGTTCCAGCAGGTCCCCTTTTCCAGGGGCACACTCAGCATGCACCCCTGTGGCTTCTAAGAAGTCCGAGGAGACACAGGTTACCCTGTGTTTCCTTCCCTGACTCAACTTCTCGAAGTAGGGTGTTCTGCATCATGCGAACTGCCTCAACCAAGGAACGCCGTAAGCTGCTCCTCTGGGCCTGTGGCTATTCGAAAGCCTGCAGTGCCACAGGAAGAACAGGACTTCAACTGCAGTAAGAACGCAAGCTGACTTCCTCTAGGAGGCACGGTGACTTCAGGCAGGACGTCTTAGATGGAATGCGAAGACGAGGGTTACCCTGAGTGCAGCTCAGGCTAGGGCAACGCGTAAGACTTGCACGCCGTGTGGGACGTGCCAGAACGCTGTTCGTGAACGTGTGCGAGGGCTGAGGAAATGAAGCTGCTCCAAAAGAGAGGGCAGTGCGTTTCCCTACACCCGGCATGCACAGAGGGGCTGTAACGGGCTCCGGGTCTGGACGTTGCTTACCTGACCCAGGTGAGCCTGGGGTACTCAAGTGTTCCTGCGGGAATAGGGTGCCCAGGCTAGCGTCCTAGGTGTCCAGAAAACTGTGCTGCGGTTCAAGGAACGCAGAGCAGAGGCCAGCGCCTCATGGAAACTGCTGCACGCCTCTGCTTCTGCACGGCAAATCAGGGCCTTACTTCCAGGCATGTGTTCATGCTGGGTGTGCCGGTAGCGATATAGCAGGGTAAGATGCTGACTTTCTCCTCGAGCAGAGTGACTTCACGTACGAGGGCCTCGAAGTACTCCAAGCACAGTGTTCTCTCATGGCAGCTCACACAAGGACCATGAGAAGTTTCCTGTGCACTTCGGACTCACCAGCAATGTTGTCCTGAGGCCGTTCGAGGACTCTGGAAATGTAGCTCTCCTCAAGGAACGTACAGTGTGTTGCCCATCACTGGGCACGCACAGAGGGCCTCCGAGGGATGCACCAATGGGCCTCGAACTTGCTCAGCCGGCCCACAGGGGTCTGGAGGTACTCAGTGAACTTGCAGGGAAAACGAGGTCTACCCGAGAGGCCTAGGAGTCCTCAGCCGTGTACTTCCTTTAAAGTAAAGCATATAAGGGACTAAGAACTCATGGAAACAGCTGCATGCCTCCCTTTCTGCACGGCTACTAAGGGCCTAACCTGGAGGCAAGTTTTCACGTTGAGATTCCCTTTAGCTCTAGAGCTTGTCAGGCTGACCACCACCGCGGCCATGGAAGCCCCTGGTTTAAACAGAGCAAACTCATTTTCTCCCCAGAAGCATTCTTACAGTGTTTACAGGCCTGTCAAGAGGAGGGAATGGCAGGCACTTTCAATGCAGCGTGAACGCTGCCTTCAAAACGGGAAAGCAAGGCTAGTTCCAGCAGGTCCCCTTTTCCAGGGGCATACTCAGCATGCACCCCTGTGGCTTCTAAGAAGTCCGAGGAGACACAGGTTACCCTGTGTTTCCTTCCCTGACTCAACTTCTCGAAGTAGGCTGTTCTGCATCATGCGAACTGCCTCAACCAAGGAACGCCGTAAGCTGCTCCTCTGGGCCTGTGGCTATTCGAAAGCCTGCAGTGCCACAGGAAGAACAGGACTTCAACTGCAGTAAGAACGCAAGCTGACTTCCTCTAGGAGGCACGGTGACTTCAGGCAGGACGTCTTAGATGGAATGCGAAGACGAGGGTTACCCTGAGTGCAGCTCAGGCTAGGGCAACGCGTAAGACTTGCACGCCGTGTGGGACGTGCCAGAACGCTGTTCGTGAACGTGTGCGAGGGCTGAGGAAATGAAGCTGCTCCAAAAGAGAGGGCAGTGCGTTTCCCTACACCCGGCATGCACAGAGGGGCTGTAACGGGCTCCGGGTCTGGACGTTGCTTAGCTGACCCAGGTGAGCCTGCGGTACTCAAGTGTTCCTGCGGGAATAGGGTGCCCAGGCTAGCGTCCTAGGTGTCCAGAAAACTGTGCTGCCGTTCAAGGAACGCAGAGCAGAGGCCAGCGCCTCATGGAAACTGCTGCACGCCTCTGCTTCTGCACGGCAAATCAGGGCCTTACTTCCAGGCATGTGTTCATGCTGGGTGTGCCGGTAGCGATATAGCAGGGTAAGATGCTGACTTTATCCTCGAGCAGAGTGACTTCACGTACGAGGGCCTCGAAGTACTCCAAGCACAGTGTTCTCTCATGGCAGCTCACACAAAGACCATGAGAAGTTTCCTGTGCACTTCGGACTCACCAGCAATGTGGTCCTGAGGCCGTTCGAGGACTCTGGAAATGTAGCTCTCCTCAAGGAACGTACAGTGTGTTGCCCATCACTGGGCACGCACAGAGGGCCTCCGAGGGATGCACCAATGGGCCTCGAAGTTGCTCAGCCGGCCCACAGGGGTCTGGAGGTACTCAGTGAACTTGCAGGGAAAACGAGGTCTACCCGAGAGGCCTAGGAGTCCTCAGACGTGTACTTCCTTTAAAGTAAAGCATATAAGGGACTAAGAACTCATGGAAACAGCTGCATGCCTCCCTTTCTGCAAGCCTACTAAGGGCCTAACCTGGAGGCAAGTTTTCACGTTGAGATTCCCTTTAGCTCTAGAGCTTGTCAGGCTGACCACCACCGCGGCCATGGAAGCCCCTGGTTTAAACAGAGCAAACTCATTTTCTCCCCAGAAGCATTCTTACAGTGTTTACAGGCCTGTCAAGAGGAGGGAATGGCAGGCACTTTCAATGCAGCGTGAACGCTGCCTTCAAAACGGGAAAGCAAGGCTAGTTCCAACAGGTCCCCTTTTCCAGGGGCACACTCAGCATGCACCCCTGTGCTTCTAACAAGTCCGAGGAGACACAGGTTACCCTGTGTTTCCTTCCCTGACTCAACTTCTCGAAGTAGGGTGTTCTGCATCATGCGAACTGCCTCAACCAAGGAACGCCGTAAGCTGCTCCTCTGGGCCTGTGGCTATTCGAAAGCCTGCAGTGCCACAGGAAGAACAGGACTTCAACTGCAGTAAGAACGCAAGCTGACTTCCTCTAGGAGGCACGGTGACTTCAGGCAGGACGTCTTAGATGGAATGCGAAGACGAGGGTTACCCTGAGTGCAGCTCAGGCTAGGGCAACGCGTAAGACTTGCACGCCGTGTGGGACGTGCCAGAACGCTGTTCGTGAACGTGTGCGAGGGCTGAGGAAATGAAGCTGCTCCAAAAGAGAGGGCAGTGCGTTTCCCTACACCCGGCATGCACAGAGGGGCTGTAACTGGCTCCGGGTCTGGACGTTGCTTAGCTGACCCAGGTGAGCCTGGGGTACTCAAGTGTTCCTGCGGGAATAGGGTGCCCAGGCTAGCGTCCTAGGTGTCCAGAAAACTGTGCTGCCGTTCAAGGAACGCAGAGCAGAGGCCAGCGCCTCATGGAAACTGCTGCACGCCTCTGCTTCTGCACGGCAAATCAGGGCCTTACTTCCAGGCATGTGTTCATGCTGGGTGTGCCGGTAGCGATATAGCAGGGTAAGATGCTGACTTTCTCCTCGAGCAGAGTGACTTCACGTACGAGGGCCTCGAAGTACTCCAAGCACAGTGTTCTCTCATGGCAGCTCACACAAGGACCATGAGAAGTTTCCTGTGCACTTCGGACTCACCAGCAATGTTGTCCTGAGGCCGTTCGAGGACTCTGGAAATGTAGCTCTCCTCAAGGAACGTACAGTGTGTTGCCCATCACTGGGCACGCAGAGAGGGCCTCCGAGGGATGCACCAATGGGCCTCGAACTTGCTCAGCCGGCCCACAGGGGTCTGGAGGTACTCAGTGAACTTGCAGGGAAAACGAGGTCTACCCGAGAGGCCTAGGAGTCCTCAGACGTGTACTTCCTTTAAAACAAAGCATATAAGGGACTAAGAACTCATGGAAACAGCTGCATGCCTCCCTTTCTGCACGGCTACTAAGGGCCTAACCTGGAGGCAAGTTTTCACGTTGAGATTCCCTTTAGCTCTAGAGCTTGTCAGGCTGACCACCACCGCGGCCATGGAAGCCCCTGGTTTAGACAGAGCAAACTCATTTTCTCCCCAGAAGCATTCTTACAGTGTTTACAGGCCTGTCAAGAGGAGGGAATGGCAGGCACTTTCAATGCAGCGTGAACGCTGCCTTCAAAACGGGAAAGCAAGGCTAGTTCCAGCAGGTCCCCTTTTACAGGGGCACACTCAGCATGCACCCCTGTGGCTTCTAAGAAGTCCGAGGAGACACAGGTTACCCTGTGTTTCCTTCCCTGACTCAACTTCTCGAAGTAGGGTGTTCTGCATCATGCGAACTGCCTCAACCAAGGAACGCCGTAAGCTGCTCCTCTGGGCCTGTGGCTATTCGAAAGCCTGCAGTGCCACAGGAAGAACAGGACTTCAACTGCAGTAAGAACGCAAGCTGACTTCCTCTAGGAGGCACGGTGACTTCAGGCAGGACGTCTTAGATGGAATGCGAAGAGGAGGGTTACCCTGAGTGCAGCTCAGGCTAGGGCAACGCGTAAGACTTGCACGCCGTGTGGGACGTGCCAGAACGGTGTTCGTGAACGTGTGCGAGAGCGGAGGAAATGAAGCTCCTCCAAAAGAGAGGGCAGTGCGTTTCCGTACACCCGGCATGCACAGAGGGGCTGTAACGGGCTCCGGGTCTGGACGTTGCTTAGCTGACCCAGGTGAGCCTGGGGTACTCAAGTGTTCCTGCGGGAATAGGGTGCCCAGGCTACCGTCCTAGGTGTCCAGAAAACTGTGCTGCTGTTCAAGGAACGCAGAGCAGAGGCCAGCGCCTCATGGAAACTGCTGCACGCCTCTGCTTCTGCACGGCAAATCAGGGCCTTACTTCCAGGCATGTGTTCATGCTGAGTGTGCCGGTAGCGATATAGCAGGGTAAGATGCTGACTTTCTCCTCGAGCAGAGTGACTTCACGTACGAGGGCCTCGAAGTACTCCAAGCACAGTGTTCTCTCATGGCAGCTCACACAAGGACCATGAGAAGTTTTCTGTGCACTTCGGAATCACCAGCAAAGTTGTCCTGAGGCCGTTCGAGGACTCTGGAAATGTAGCTCTCCTCAAGGATCGTACAGTGTGTTGCCCATCACTGGGCACGCACAGAGGGCCTCCGAGGGATGCACCAATGGGCCTCAAAGTTGCTCAACCGGCCCACAGGGGTCTGGAGGTGATCAGTGAACTTGCAGGAAAACGAGGCCTACCCGAGAGGCCTAGGAGTCCTCAGACGTGTACTTCCTTTAAAATAAAGCATATAAGGGACTAAGAACTCATGGAAACAGCTGCATGCCTCCCTTTCTGCACGGCTACTAAGGGCCTAACCTGGAGGCAAGTTTTCACGTTGAGATTCCCTTTAGCTCTAGAGCTTGTCAGGCTGACCACCACCGCGGCCATGGAAGCCCCTGGTTTAGACAGAGCAAACTCATTTTCTCCCCAGAAGCATTCTTACAGTGTTTACAGGCCTGTCAAGAGGAGGGAATGGCAGGCACTTTCAATGCAGCGTGAACGCTGCCTTCAAAATGGGAAAGCAAGGCTAGTTCCAACAGGTCCCCTTTTCCAGGGGCACACTCAGCATGCACCCCTGTGCTTCTAACAAGTCCGAGGAGACACAGGTTACCCTGTGTTTCCTTCCCTGACTCAACTTTTCGAAGTAGGGTGTTCTTCATCATGCGAACTGCCTCAACCAAGGAACGCCGTAAGCTGCTCCTCTGGGTCTGTGGCTATTCGAAAGCCTGCAGTGCCACAGGAAGAACAGGACTTCAACTGCAGTAAGATCGCAAGCTGACTTCCTCTAGGAGGCACGGTGACTTCAGGCAGGACGTCTTAGATGGAATGCGAAGACGAGGGTTACCCTGAGTGCAGCTCAGGCTAGGGCAACGCGTAAGACTTGCACGCCGTGTGGGACGTGCCAGGACGGTGTTCGTGAACGTGTGCGAGAGCTGAGGAAATGAAGCTCCTCCAAAAGAGAGGGCAGTGCGTTTCCGTACACCCGGCATGCACAGAGGGGCTGTAACGGGCTCCGGGTCTGGACGTTGCTTAGCTGACCCAGGTGAGCCTGGGGTACTCAAGTGTTCCTGCGGGAATAGGGTGCCCAGGCTACCGTCCTAGGTGTCCAGAAAACTGTGCTGCTGTTCAAGGAACGCAGAGCAGAGGCCAGCGCCTCATGGAAACTGCTGCACGCCTCTGCTTCTGCACGGCAAATCAGGGCCTTACTTCCAGGCATGTGTTCATGCTGGGTGTGCCGGTAGGGATATAGCAGGGTAAGATGCTGACTTTCTCCTCGAGCAGAGTGACTTCACGTACGAGGGCCTCGAAGTACTCCAAGCACAGTGTTCTCTCATGGCAGCTCACACAAGGACCATGAGAAGTTTTCTGTGCACTTCGGACTCACCAGCAAAGTTGTCCTGAGGCCGTTCGAGGACTCTGGAAATGTAGCTCTCCTCAAGGAACGTACAGTGTGTTGCCCATCACTGGGCACGCACAGAGGGCCTCCGAGGGATGCACCAATGGGCCTCGAAGTTGCTCAGCTGGCCCACAGGGGTCTGGAGGTACTCAGTGAACTTGCAGGGAAAACGAGGCCTACCCGAGAGGCCTAGGAGTCCTCAGCCGTGTACTTCCTTTAAAGTAAAGCATATAAGGGACTAAGAACTCATGGAAACAGCTGCATGCCTCCCTTTCTGCACGGCTACTAAGGGCCTAACCTGGAGGCAAGTTTTCACGTTGAGATTCCCTTTAGCTCTAGAGCTTGTCAGGCTGACCACCACCGCGGCCATGGAAGCCCCTGGTTTAGACAGAGCCAACTCATTTTCTCCCCAGAAGCATTCTTACAGTGTTTACAGGCCTGTCAAGAGGAGGGAATGGCAGGCACTTTCAATGCAGCGTGAACGCTGCCTTCAAAACGGGAAAGCAAGGCTAGTTCCAGCAGGTCCCCTTTTCCAGGGGCACACTCAGCATGCACCCCTGTGGCTTCTAAGAAGTCCGAGGAGACACAGGTTACCCTGTGTTTCCTTCCCTGACTCAACTTCTCGAAGTAGGGTGTTCTGCATCATGCGAACTGCCTCAACCAAGGAACGCCGTAAGCTGCTCCTCTGGGCCTGTGGCTATTCGAAAGCCTGCAGTGCCACAGGAAGAACAGGACTTCAACTGCAGTAAGAACGCAAGCTGACTTCCTCTAGGAGGCACGGTGACTTCAGGCAGGACGTCTTAGATGGAATGCGAAGACGAGGGTTACCCTGAGTGCAGCACAGGCTAGGGCAACGCGTAAGACTTGCACGCCGTGTGGGACGTGCCAGAACGCTGTTCGTGAACGTGTGCGAGGGCTGAGGAAATGAAGCTGCTCCAAAAGAGAGGGCAGTGCGTTTCCCTACACCCGGCATGCACAGAGGGGCTGTAACGGGCTCCGGGTCTGGACGTTGCTTAGCTGACCCAGGTGAGCCTGGGGTACTCAAGTGTTCCTGTGGGAATAGGGTGCCCAGGCTAGCGTCCTAGGTGTCCAGAAAACTGTGCTGCCGTTCAAGGAACGCAGAGCAGAGGCCAGCGCCTCATGGAAACTGCTGCACGCCTCTGCTTCTGCACGGCAAATCAGGGCCTTACTTCCAGGCATGTGTTCATGCTGGGTGTGCCGGTAGCGATATAGCAGGGTAAGATGCTGACTTTCTCCTCGAGCAGAGTGACTTCACGTACGAGGGCCTCGAAGTACTCCAAGCACAGTGTTCTCTCATGGCAGCTCACACAAGGACCATGAGAAGTTTCCTGTGCACTTCGGACTCACCAGCAATGTTGTCCTGAGGCCGTTCGAGGACTCTGGAAATGTAGCTCTCCTCAAGGAACGTACAGTGTGTTGCCCATCACTGGGCACGCACAGAGGGCCTCCGAGTGCACCAATGGGCCTCGAAGTTGCTCAGCCGGCCCACCGGTGTCTGCAGGTACTCAGTGAACTTGCAGGGAAAACGAGGCCTACCCGAGAGGCCTAGGAGTCCTCAGACGTGTACTTCCTTTAAAGTAAAGCATATAAGGGACAAAGAACTCATGGAAACAGCTGCATGCCTCCCTTTCTGCACGGCTACTAAGGGCCTAACCTGGAGGCAAGTTTTCACGTTGAGATTCCCTTTAGCTCTAGAGCTTGTCAGGCTGACCACCACCGCGGCCATGGAAGCCCCTGGTTTAGACAGAGCCAACTCATTTTCTCCCCAGAAGCATTCTTACAGTGTTTACAGGCCTGTCAAGAGGAGGGAATGGCAGGCACTTTCAATGCAGCGTGAACGCTGCCTTCAAAACGGGAAAGCAAGGCTAGTTCCAACAGGTCCCCTTTTCCAGGGGCACACTCAGCATGCACCCCTGTGGCTTCTAAGAAGTCCGAGGAGACACAGGTTACCCTGTGTTTCCTTCCCTGACTCAACTTCTCGAAGTAGGGTGTTCTGCATCATGCGAACTGCCTCAACCAAGGAACGCCGTAAGCTGCTCCTCTGGGCCTGTGGCTATTCGAAAGCCTGCAGTGCCACAGGAAGAACAGGACTTCAACTGCAGTAAGAACGCAAGCTGCCTTCCTCTAGGAGGCACGGTGACTTCAGGCAGGACGTCTTAGATGGAATGCGAAGACGAGGGTTACCCTGAGTGCAGCTCAGGCTAGGGCAACGCGTAAGACTTGCACTCCATGTGGGACGTGCCAGAACGCTGTTCGTGAACGTGTGCGAGGGCTGAGGAAATGAAGCTGCTCCAAAAGAGAGGGCAGTGCGTTTCCCTACACCCGGCATGCACAGAGGGGCTGTAACGGGCTCCGGGTCTGGACGTTGCTTAGCTGACCCAGGTGAGCCTGGGGTACTCAAGTGTTCCTGCGGGAATAGGGTGCCCAGGCTAGCGTCCTAGGTGTCCAGAAAAGTGTGATGCCGTTTAAGGAACGCAGAGCAGAGGCCAGCGCCTCATGGAAACTGCTGCACGCCTCTGCTTCTGCACGGCAAATCAGGGCCTTACTTCCAGGCATGTGTTCATGCTGGGTGTGCCGGTAGCGATATAGCAGGGTAAGATGCTGACTTTCTCCTCGAGCAGAGTGACTTCACGTACGAGGGCCTCGAAGTACTCCAAGCACAGTGTTCTCTCATGGCAGCTCACACAAGGACCATGAGAAGTTTCCTGTGCACTTCGGACTCACCAGCAATGTTGTCCTGAGGCCGTTCGAGGACTCTGGAAATGTAGCTCTCCTCAAGGAACGTACAGTGTGTTGCCCATCACTGGGCACGCAGAGAGGGCCTCCGAGGGATGCACCAATGGGCCTCGAACTTGCTCAGCCGGCCCACAGGGGTCTGGAGGTACTCAGTGAACTTGCAGGGAAAACGAGGTCTACCCGAGAGGCCTAGGAGTCCTCAGACGTGTACTTCCTTTAAAGTAAAGCATATAAGGGACTAAGAACTCATGGAAACAGCTGCATGCCTCCCTTTCTGCACGGCTACTAAGGGCCTAACCTGGAGGCAAGTTTTCACGTTGAGATTCCCTTTAGCTCTAGAGCTTGTCAGGCTGACCACCACCGCGGCCATGGAAGCCCCTGGTTTAAACAGAGCAAACTCATTTTCTCCCCAGAAGCATTCTTACAGTGTTTACAGGCCTGTCAAGAGGAGGGAATGGCAGGCACTTTCAATGCAGCGTGAACGCTGCCTTCAAAACGGGAAAGCAAGGCTAGTTCCAGCAGGTCCCCTTTTCCAGGGGCACACTCAGCATGCACCCCTGTGGCTTCTAAGAAGTCCGAGGAGACACAGGTTACCCTGTGTTTCCTTCCCTGACTCAACTTCTCGAAGTAGGGTGTTCTGCATCATGCGAACTGCCTCAACCAAGGAACGCCGTAAGCTGCTCCTCTGGGCCTGTGGCTATTCGAAAGCCTGCAGTGCCACAGGAAGAACAGGACTTCAACTGCAGTAAGAACGCAAGCTGACTTCCTCTAGGAGGCACGCTGACTTCAGGCAGGACGTCTTAGATGGAATGCGAAGACGAGGGTTACCCTGAGTGCAGCTCAGGCTAGGGCAACGCGTAAGACTTCCACGAAGTGTGGGACGTGCCAGAACGCTGTTCGTGAACGTGTGCGAGGGCTGAGGAAATGAAGCTCCTCCAAAAGAGAGGGCAGTGCGTTTCCCTACACCCGGCATGCACAGAGGGGCTGTAACGGGCTCCGGGTCTGGACGTTGCTTAGCTGACCCAGGTGAGCCTGGGGTACTCAAGTGTTCCTGCGGGAATAGGGTGCCCAGGCTAGCGTCCTAGGTGTCCAGAAAACTGTGCTGCCGTTCAAGGAACGCAGAGCAGAGGCCAGCGCCTCATGGAAACTGCTGCACGCCTCTGCTTCTGCACGGCAAATCAGGGCCTTACTTCCAGGCATGTGTTCATGCTGGGTGTGCCGGTAGCGATATAGCAGGGTAAGATGCTGACTTTCTCCTCGAGCAGAGTGACTTCACGTACGAGGGCCTCGAAGTACTCCAAGCACAGTGTTCTCTCATGGCAGCTCACACAAGGACCATGAGAAGTTTTCTGTGCACTTCGGAATCACCAGCAAAGTTGTCCTGAGGCCGTTCGAGGACTCTGGAAATGTAGCTCTCCTCAAGGATCGTACAGTGTGTTGCCGATCACTGGGCACGCACAGAGGTCCTCCGAGGGATGCACCAATGGGCCTCGAAGTTGCTCAACCGACCCACAGGGGTCTGGAGGTGCTCAGTGAACTTGCAGGAAAACGAGGCCTACCCGAGAGGCCTAGGAGTCCTCAGACGTGTACTTCCTTTAAAACAAAGCATATAAGGGACTAAGAACTCATGGAAACAGCTGCATGCCTCCCTTTCTGCACGGCTACTAAGGGCCTAACCTGGAGGCAAGTTTTCACGTTGAGATTCCCTTTAGCTCTAGAGCTTGTCAGGCTGACCACCACCGCGGCCATGGAAGCCCCTGGTTTAGACAGAGCCAACTCATTTTCTCCCCAGAAGCATTCTTACAGTGTTTACAGGCCTGTCAAGAGGAGGGAATGGCAGGCACTTTCAATGCAGCGTGAACGCTGCCTTCAAAACGGGAAAGCAAGGCTAGTTCCAGCAGGTCCCCTTTTCCAGGGGCACACTCAGCATGCACCCCTGTGGCTTCTAAGAAGTCCGAGGAGACACAGGTTACCCTGTGTTTCCTTCCCTGACTCAACTTCTCGAAGTAGGGTGTTCTGCATCATGCGAACTGCCTCAACCAAGGAACGCCGTAAGCTGCTCCTCTGGGCCTGTGGCTATTCGAAAGCCTGCAGTGCCACAGGAAGAACAGGACTTCAACTGCAGTAAGAACGCAAGCTGACTTCCTCTAGGAGGCACGGTGACTTCAGGCAGGACGTCTTAGATGGAATGCGAAGACGAGGGTTACCCTGAGTGCAGCACAGGCTAGGGCAACGCGTAAGACTTGCACGCCGTGTGGGACGTGCCAGAACGCTGTTCGTGAACGTGTGCGAGGGCTGAGGAAATGAAGCTGCTCCAAAAGAGAGGGCAGTGCGTTTCCCTACACCCGGCATGCACAGAGGGGCTGTAACGGGCTCCGGGTCTGGACGTTGCTTAGCTGACCCAGGTGAGCCTGGGGTACTCAAGTGTTCCTGTGGGAATAGGGTGCCCAGGCTAGCGTCCTAGGTGTCCAGAAAACTGTGCTGCCGTTCAAGGAACGCAGAGCAGAGGCCAGCGCCTCATGGAAACTGCTGCACGCCTCTGCTTCTGCACGGCAAATCAGGGCCTTACTTCCAGGCATGTGTTCATGCTGGGTGTGCCGGTAGCGATATAGCAGGGTAAGATGCTGACTTTCTCCTCGAGCAGAGTGACTTCACGTACGAGGGCCTCGAAGTACTCCAAGCACAGTGTTCTCTCATGGCAGCTCACACAAGGACCATGAGAAGTTTCCTGTGCACTTCGGACTCACCAGCAATGTGGTCCTGAGGCCGTTCGAGGACTCTGGAAATGTAGCTCTCCTCAAGGAACGTACAGTGTGTTGCCCATCACTGGGCACGCACAGAGGGCCTCCGAGTGCACCAATGGGCCTCGAAGTTGCTCAGCCGGCCCACCGGTGTCTGCAGGTACTCAGTGAACTTGCAGGGAAAACGAGGCCTACCCGAGAGGCCTAGGAGTCCTCAGACGTGTACTTCCTTTAAAGTAAAGCATATAAGGGACAAAGAACTCATGGAAACAGCTGCATGCCTCCCTTTCTGCACGGCTACTAAGGGCCTAACCTGGAGGCAAGTTTTCACGTTGAGATTCCCTTTAGCTCTAGAGCTTGTCAGGCTGACCACCACCGCGGCCATGGAAGCCCCTGGTTTAGACAGAGCAAACTCATTTTCTCCCCAGAAGCATTCTTACAGTGTTTACAGGCCTGTCAAGAGGAGGGAATGGCAGGCACTTTCAATGCAGCGTGAACGCTGCCTTCAAAACGGGAAAGCAAGGCTAGTTCCAACAGGTCCCCTTTTCCAGGGGCACACTCAGCATGCAGCCCTGTGGCTTCTAAGAAGTCCGAGGAGACACAGGTTACCCTGTGTTTCCTTCCCTGACTCAACTTCTCGAAGTAGGGTGTTCTGCATCATGCGAACTGCCTCAACCAAGGAACGCCGTAAGCTGCTCCTCTGGGCCTGTGGCTATTCGAAAGCCTGCAGTGCCACAGGAAGAACAGGACTTCAACTGCAGTAAGAACGCAAGCTGCCTTCCTCTAGGAGGCACGGTGACTTCAGGCAGGACGTCTTAGATGGAATGCGAAGACGAGGGTTACCCTGAGTGCAGCTCAGGCTAGGGCAACGCGTAAGACTTGCACTCCATGTGGGACGTGCCAGAACGCTGTTCGTGAACGTGTGCGAGGGCTGAGGAAATGAAGCTGCTCCAAAAGAGAGGGCAGTGCGTTTCCCTACACCCGGCATGCACAGAGGGGCTGTAACGGGCTCCGGGTCTGGACGTTGCTTACCTGACCCAGGTGAGCCTGGGGTACTCAAGTGTTCCTGCGGGAATAGGGTGCCCAGGCTAGCGTCCTAGGTGTGCAGAAAACTGTGCTGCGGTTCAAGGAACGCAGAGCAGAGGCCAGCGCCTCATGGAAACTGCTGCACGCCTCTGCTTCTGCACGGCAAATCAGGGCCTTACTTCCAGGCATGTGTTCATGCTGGGTGTGCCGGTAGCGATATAGCAGGGTAAGATGCTGACTTTCTCCTCGAGCAGAGTGACTTCACGTACGAGGGCCTCGAAGTACTCCAAGCACAGTGTTCTCTCATGGCAGGTCACACAAGGACCATGAGAAGTTTCCTGTGCACTTCGGACTCACCAGCAATGTTGTCCTGAGGCCGTTCGAGGACTCTGGAAATGTAGCTCTCCTCAAGGAACGTACAGTGTGTTGCCCATCACTGGGCACGCAGAGAGGGCCTCCGAGGGATGCACCAATGGGCCTCGAACTTGCTCAGCCGGCCCACAGGGGTCTGGAGGTACTCAGTGAACTTGCAGGGAAAACGAGGTCTACCCGAGAGGCCTAGGAGTCCTCAGACGTGTACTTCCTTTAAAGTAAAGCATATAAGGGACTAAGAACTCATGGAAACAGCTGCATGCCTCCCTTTCTGCACGGCTACTAAGGGCCTAACCTGGAGGCAAGTTTTCACGTTGAGATTCCCTTTAGCTCTAGAGCTTGTCAGGCTGACCACCACCGCGGCCATGGAAGCCCCTGGTTTAAACAGAGCAAACTCATTTTCTCCCCAGAAGCATTCTTACAGTGTTTACAGGCCTGTCAAGAGGAGGGAATGGCAGGCACTTTCAATGCAGCGTGAACGCTGCCTTCAAAACGGGAAAGCAAGGCTAGTTCCAGCAGGTCCCCTTTTCCAGGGGCACACTCAGCATGCACCCCTGTGGCTTCTAAGAAGTCCGAGGAGACACAGGTTACCCTGTGTTTCCTTCCCTGACTCAACTTCTCGAAGTAGGGTGTTCTGCATCATGCGAACTGCCTCAACCAAGGAACGCCGTAAGCTGCTCCTCTGGGCCTGTGGCTATTCGAAAGCCTGCAGTGCCACAGGAAGAACAGGACTTCAACTGCAGTAAGAACGCAAGCTGACTTCCTCTAGGAGGCACGCTGACTTCAGGCAGGACGTCTTAGATGGAATGCGAAGACGAGGGTTACCCTGAGTGCAGCTCAGGCTAGGGCAACGCGTAAGACTTCCACGAAGTGTGGGACGTGCCAGAACGCTGTTCGTGAACGTGTGCGAGGGCTGAGGAAATGAAGCTCCTCCAAAAGAGAGGGCAGTGCGTTTCCCTACACCCGGCATGCACAGAGGGGCTGTAACGGGCTCCGGGTCTGGACGTTGCTTAGCTGACCCAGGTGAGCCTGGGGTACTCAAGTGTTCCTGCGGGAATAGGGTGCCCAGGCTAGCGTCCTAGGTGTCCAGAAAACTGTGCTGCCGTTCAAGGAACGCAGAGCAGAGGCCAGCGCCTCATGGAAACTGCTGCACGCCTCTGCTTCTGCACGGCAAATCAGGGCCTTACTTCCAGGCATGTGTTCATGCTGGGTGTGCCGGTAGCGATATAGCAGGGTAAGATGCTGACTTTCTCCTCGAGCAGAGTGACTTCACGTACGAGGGCCTCGAAGTACTCCAAGCACAGTGTTCTCTCATGGCAGCTCACACAAGGACCATGAGAAGTTTTCTGTGCACTTCGGAATCACCAGCAAAGTTGTCCTGAGGCCGTTCGAGGACTCTGGAAATGTAGCTCTCCTCAAGGATCGTACAGTGTGTTGCCGATCACTGGGCACGCACAGAGGTCCTCCGAGGGATGCACCAATGGGCCTCGAAGTTGCTCAACCGACCCACAGGGGTCTGGAGGTGCTCAGTGAACTTGCAGGAAAACGAGGCCTACCCGAGAGGCCTAGGAGTCCTCAGACGTGTACTTCCTTTAAAACAAAGCATATAAGGGACTAAGAACTCATGGAAACAGCTGCATGCCTCCCTTTCTGCACGGCTACTAAGGGCCTAACCTGGAGGCAAGTTTTCACGTTGAGATTCCCTTTAGCTCTAGAGCTTGTCAGGCTGACCACCACCGCGGCCATGGAAGCCCCTGGTTTAGACAGAGCCAACTCATTTTCTCCCCAGAAGCATTCTTACAGTGTTTACAGGCCTGTCAAGAGGAGGGAATGGCAGGCACTTTCAATGCAGCGTGAACGCTGCCTTCAAAACGGGAAAGCAAGGCTAGTTCCAGCAGGTCCCCTTTTCCAGGGGCACACTCAGCATGCACCCCTGTGGCTTCTAAGAAGTCCGAGGAGACACAGGTTACCCTGTGTTTCCTTCCCTGACTCAACTTCTCGAAGTAGGGTGTTCTGCATCATGCGAACTGCCTCAACCAAGGAACGCCGTAAGCTGCTCCTCTGGGCCTGTGGCTATTCGAAAGCCTGCAGTGCCACAGGAAGAACAGGACTTCAACTGCAGTAAGAACGCAAGCTGACTTCCTCTAGGAGGCACGGTGACTTCAGGCAGGACGTCTTAGATGGAATGCGAAGACGAGGGTTACCCTGAGTGCAGCACAGGCTAGGGCAACGCGTAAGACTTGCACGCCGTGTGGGACGTGCCAGAACGCTGTTCGTGAACGTGTGCGAGGGCTGAGGAAATGAAGCTGCTCCAAAAGAGAGGGCAGTGCGTTTCCCTACACCCGGCATGCACAGAGGGGCTGTAACGGGCTCCGGGTCTGGACGTTGCTTAGCTGACCCAGGTGAGCCTGGGGTACTCAAGTGTTCCTGTGGGAATAGGGTGCCCAGGCTAGCGTCCTAGGTGTCCAGAAAACTGTGCTGCCGTTCAAGGAACGCAGAGCAGAGGCCAGCGCCTCATGGAAACTGCTGCACGCCTCTGCTTCTGCACGGCAAATCAGGGCCTTACTTCCAGGCATGTGTTCATGCTGGGTGTGCCGGTAGCGATATAGCAGGGTAAGATGCTGACTTTCTCCTCGAGCAGAGTGACTTCACGTACGAGGGCCTCGAAGTACTCCAAGCACAGTGTTCTCTCATGGCAGCTCACACAAGGACCATGAGAAGTTTCCTGTGCACTTCGGACTCACCAGCAATGTGGTCCTGAGGCCGTTCGAGGACTCTGGAAATGTAGCTCTCCTCAAGGAACGTACAGTGTGTTGCCCATCACTGGGCACGCACAGAGGGCCTCCGAGTGCACCAATGGGCCTCGAAGTTGCTCAGCCGGCCCACCGGTGTCTGCAGGTACTCAGTGAACTTGCAGGGAAAACGAGGCCTACCCGAGAGGCCTAGGAGTCCTCAGACGTGTACTTCCTTTAAAGTAAAGCATATAAGGGACAAAGAACTCATGGAAACAGCTGCATGCCTCCCTTTCTGCACGGCTACTAAGGGCCTAACCTGGAGGCAAGTTTTCACGTTGAGATTCCCTTTAGCTCTAGAGCTTGTCAGGCTGACCACCACCGCGGCCATGGAAGCCCCTGGTTTAGACAGAGCAAACTCATTTTCTCCCCAGAAGCATTCTTACAGTGTTTACAGGCCTGTCAAGAGGAGGGAATGGCAGGCACTTTCAATGCAGCGTGAACGCTGCCTTCAAAACGGGAAAGCAAGGCTAGTTCCAACAGGTCCCCTTTTCCAGGGGCACACTCAGCATGCAGCCCTGTGGCTTCTAAGAAGTCCGAGGAGACACAGGTTACCCTGTGTTTCCTTCCCTGACTCAACTTCTCGAAGTAGGGTGTTCTGCATCATGCGAACTGCCTCAACCAAGGAACGCCGTAAGCTGCTCCTCTGGGCCTGTGGCTATTCGAAAGCCTGCAGTGCCACAGGAAGAACAGGACTTCAACTGCAGTAAGAACGCAAGCTGCCTTCCTCTAGGAGGCACGGTGACTTCAGGCAGGACGTCTTAGATGGAATGCGAAGACGAGGGTTACCCTGAGTGCAGCTCAGGCTAGGGCAACGCGTAAGACTTGCACTCCATGTGGGACGTGCCAGAACGCTGTTCGTGAACGTGTGCGAGGGCTGAGGAAATGAAGCTGCTCCAAAAGAGAGGGCAGTGCGTTTCCCTACACCCGGCATGCACAGAGGGGCTGTAACGGGCTCCGGGTCTGGACGTTGCTTACCTGACCCAGGTGAGCCTGGGGTACTCAAGTGTTCCTGCGGGAATAGGGTGCCCAGGCTAGCGTCCTAGGTGTGCAGAAAACTGTGCTGCGGTTCAAGGAACGCAGAGCAGAGGCCAGCGCCTCATGGAAACTGCTGCACGCCTCTGCTTCTGCACGGCAAATCAGGGCCTTACTTCCAGGCATGTGTTCATGCTGGGTGTGCCGGTAGCGATATAGCAGGGTAAGATGCTGACTTTCTCCTCGAGCAGAGTGACTTCACGTACGAGGGCCTCGAAGTACTCCAAGCACAGTGTTCTCTCATGGCAGGTCACACAAGGACCATGAGAAGTTTCCTGTGCACTTCGGACTCACCAGCAATGTTGTCCTGAGGCCGTTCGAGGACTCTGGAAATGTAGCTCTCCTCAAGGAACGTACAGTGTGTTGCCCATCACTGGGCACGCAGAGAGGGCCTCCGAGGGATGCACCAATGGGCCTCGAACTTGCTCAGCCGGCCCACAGGGGTCTGGAGGTACTCAGTGAACTTGCAGGGAAAACGAGGTCTACCCGAGAGGCCTAGGAGTCCTCAGACGTGTACTTCCTTTAAAGTAAAGCATATAAGGGACTAAGAACTCATGGAAACAGCTGCATGCCTCCCTTTCTGCACGGCTACTAAGGGCCTAACCTGGAGGCAAGTTTTCACGTTGAGATTCCCTTTAGCTCTAGAGCTTGTCAGGCTGACCACCACCGCGGCCATGGAAGCCCCTGGTTTAGACAGAGCAAACTCATTTTCTCCCCAGAAGCATTCTTACAGTGTTTACAGGCCTGTCAAGAGGAGGGAATGGCAGGCAATTTCAATGCAGCGTGAACGCTACCTTCAAAACGGGAAAGCAAGGCTAGTTCCAGCAGGTCCCCTTTTCCAGGGGCACACTCAGCATGCACCCCTGTGGCTTCTAAGAAGTCCGAGGAGACACAGGTTACCCTGTGTTTCCTTCCCTGACTCAACTTCTCGAAGTAGGGTGTTCTGCATCATGCGAACTGCCTCAACCAAGGAACGCCGTAAGCTGCTCCTCTGGGCCTGTGGCTATTCGAAAGCCTGCAGTGCCACAGGAAGAACAGGACTTCAACTGCAGTAAGAACGCAAGCTGACTTCCTCTAGGAGGCACGGTGACTTCAGGCAGGACGTCTTAGATGGAATGCGAAGACGAGGGTTACCCTGAGTGCAGCTCAGGCTAGGGCAACGCGTAAGACTTGCACGCCGTGTGGGACGTGCCAGAACGCTGTTCGTGAACGTGTGCGAGGGCTGAGGAAATGAAGCTGCTCCAAAAGAGAGGGCAGTGCGTTTCCCTACACCCGGCATGCACAGAGGGGCTGTAACGGGCTCCGGGTCTGGACGTTGCTTACCTGACCCAGGTGAGCCTGGGGTACTCAAGTGTTCCTGCGGGAATAGGGTGCCCACGCTAGCGTCCTAGGTGTCCAGAAAACTGTGCTGCGGTTCAAGGAACGCAGAGCAGAGGCCAGCGCCTCATGGAAACTGCTGCACGCCTCTGCTTCTGCACGGCAAATCAGGGCCTTACTTCCAGGCATGTGTTCATGCTGGGTGTGCCGGTAGCGATATAGCAGGGTAAGATGCTGACTTTCTCCTCGAGCAGAGTGACTTCACGTACGAGGGCCTCGAAGTACTCCAAGCACAGTGTTCTCTCATGGCAGCTCACACAAGGACCATGAGAAGTTTCCTGTGCACTTCGGACTCACCAGCAATGTTGTCCTGAGGCCGTTCGAGGACTCTGGAAATGTAGCTCTCCTCAAGGAACGTACAGTGTGTTGCCCATCACTGGGCACGCACAGAGGGCCTCCGAGGGATGCACCAATGGGCCTCGAACTTGCTCAGCCGGCCCACAGGGGTCTGGAGGTACTCAGTGAACTTGCAGGGAAAACGAGGTCTACCCGAGAGGCCTAGGAGTCCTCAGCCGTGTACTTCCTTTAAAGTAAAGCATATAAGGGACTAAGAACTCATGGAAACAGCTGCATGCCTCCCTTTCTGCACGGCTACTAAGGGCCTAACCTGGAGGCAAGTTTTCACGTTGAGATTCCCTTTAGCTCTAGAGCTTGTCAGGCTGACCACCACCGCGGCCATGGAAGCCCCTGGTTTAAACAGAGCAAACTCATTTTCTCCCCAGAAGCATTCTTACAGTGTTTACAGGCCTGTCAAGAGGAGGGAATGGCAGGCACTTTCAATGCAGCGTGAACGCTGCCTTCAAAACGGGAAAGCAAGGCTAGTTCCAGCAGGTCCCCTTTTCCAGGGGCATACTCAGCATGCACCCCTGTGGCTTCTAAGAAGTCCGAGGAGACACAGGTTACCCTGTGTTTCCTTCCCTGACTCAACTTCTCGAAGTAGGCTGTTCTGCATCATGCGAACTGCCTCAACCAAGGAACGCCGTAAGCTGCTCCTCTGGGCCTGTGGCTATTCGAAAGCCTGCAGTGCCACAGTTAGAACAGGACTTCAACTGCAGTAAGAACGCAAGCTGACTTCCTCTAGGAGGCACGGTGACTTCAGGCAGGACGTCTTAGATGGAATGCGAAGACGAGGGTTACCCTGAGTGCAGCTCAGGCTAGGGCAACGCGTAAGACTTGCACGCCGTGTGGGACGTGCCAGAACGCTGTTCGTGAACGTGTGCGAGGGCTGAGGAAATGAAGCTGCTCCAAAAGAGAGGGCAGTGCGTTTCCCTACACCCGGCATGCACAGAGGGGCTGTAACGGGCTCCGGGTCTGGACGTTGCTTAGCTGACCCAGGTGAGCCTGCGGTACTCAAGTGTTCCTGCGGGAATAGGGTGCCCAGGCTAGCGTCCTAGGTGTCCAGAAAACTGTGCTGCCGTTCAAGGAACGCAGAGCAGAGGCCAGCGCCTCATGGAAACTGCTGCACGCCTCTGCTTCTGCACGGCAAATCAGGGCCTTACTTCCAGGCATGTGTTCATGCTGGGTGTGCCGGTAGCGATATAGCAGGGTAAGATGCTGACTTTATCCTCGAGCAGAGTGACTTCACGTACGAGGGCCTCGAAGTACTCCAAGCACAGTGTTCTCTCATGGCAGCTCACACAAAGACCATGAGATGTTTCCTGTGCACTTCGGACTCACCAGCAATGTGGTCCTGAGGCCGTTCGAGGACTCTGGAAATGTAGCTCTCCTCAAGGAACGTACAGTGTGTTGCCCATCACTGGGCACGCACAGAGGGCCTCCGAGGGATGCACCAATGGGCCTCGAAGTTGCTCAGCCGGCCCACAGGGGTCTGGAGGTACTCAGTGAACTTGCAGGGAAAACGAGGTCTACCCGAGAGGCCTAGGAGTCCTCAGACGTGTACTTCCTTTAAAGTAAAGCATATAAGGGACTAAGAACTCATGGAAACAGCTGCATGCCTCCCTTTCTGCAAGCCTACTAAGGGCCTAACCTGGAGGCAAGTTTTCACGTTGAGATTCCCTTTAGCTCTAGAGCTTGTCAGGCTGACCACCACCGCGGCCATGGAAGCCCCTGGTTTAAACAGAGCAAACTCATTTTCTCCCCAGAAGCATTCTTACAGTGTTTACAGGCCTGTCAACAGGAGGGAATGGCAGGCACTTTCAATGCAGCGTGAACGCTGCCTTCAAAACGGGAAAGCAAGGCTAGTTCCAACAGGTCCCCTTTTCCAGGGGCACACTCAGCATGCACCCCTGTGCTTCTAACAAGTCCGAGGAGACACAGGTTACCCTGTGTTTCCTTCCCTGACTCAACTTCTCGAAGTAGGGTGTTCTGCATCATGCGAACTGCCTCAACCAAGGAACGCCGTAAGCTGCTCCTCTGGGCCTGTGGCTATTCGAAAGCCTGCAGTGCCACAGGAAGAACAGGACTTCAACTGCAGTAAGAACGCAAGCTGACTTCCTCTAGGAGGCACGGTGACTTCAGGCAGGACGTCTTAGGTGGAATGCGAAGACGAGGGTTACCCTGAGTGCAGCTCAGGCTAGGGCAACGCGTAAGACTTGCACGCCGTGTGGGACGTGCCAGAACGCTGTTCGTGAACGTGTGCGAGGGCTGAGGAAATGAAGCTGCTCCAAAAGAGAGGGCAGTGCGTTTCCCTACACCCGGCATGCACAGAGGGGCTGTAACTGGCTCCGGGTCTGGACGTTGCTTAGCTGACCCAGGTGAGCCTGGGGTACTCAAGTGTTCCTGCGGGAATAGGGTGCCCAGGCTAGCGTCCTAGGTGTCCAGAAAACTGTGCTGCCGTTCAAGGAACGCAGAGCAGAGGCCAGCGCCTCATGGAAACTGCTGCACGCCTCTGCTTCTGCACGGCAAATCAGGGCCTTACTTCCAGGCATGTGTTCATGCTGGGTGTGCCGGTAGCGATATAGCAGGGTAAGATGCTGACTTTCTCCTCGAGCAGAGTGACTTCACGTACGAGGGCCTCGAAGTACTCCAAGCACAGTGTTCTCTCATGGCAGCTCACACAAGGACCATGAGAAGTTTCCTGTGCACTTCGGACTCACCAGCAATGTTGTCCTGAGGCCGTTCGAGGACTCTGGAAATGTAGCTCTCCTCAAGGAACGTACAGTGTGTTGCCCATCACTGGGCACGCAGAGAGGGCCTCCGAGGGATGCACCAATGGGCCTCGAACTTGCTCAGCCGGCCCACAGGGGTCTGGAGGTACTCAGTGAACTTGCAGGGAAAACGAGGTCTACCCGAGAGGCCTAGGAGTCCTCAGACGTGTACTTCCTTTAAAACAAAGCATATAAGGGACTAAGAACTCATGGAAACAGCTGCATGCCTCCCTTTCTGCACGGCTACTAAGGGCCTAACCTGGAGGCAAGTTTTCACGTTGAGATTCCCTTTAGCTCTAGAGCTTGTCAGGCTGACCACCACCGCGGCCATGGAAGCCCCTGGTTTAGACAGAGCAAACTCATTTTCTCCCCAGAAGCATTCTTACAGTGTTTACAGGCCTGTCAAGAGGAGGGAATGGCAGGCACTTTCAATGCAGCGTGAACGCTGCCTTCAAATCGGGAAAGCAAGGCTAGTTCCAGCAGGTCCCCTTTTACAGGGGCACACTCAGCATGCACCCCTGTGGCTTCTAAGAAGTCCGAGGAGACACAGGTTACCCTGTGTTTCCTTCCCTGACTCAACTTCTCGAAGTAGGGTGTTCTGCATCATGCGAACTGCCTCAACCAAGGAACGCCGTAAGCTGCTCCTCTGGGCCTGTGGCTATTCGAAAGCCTGCAGTGCCACAGGAAGAACAGGACTTCAACTGCAGTAAGAACGCAAGCTGACTTCCTCTAGGAGGCACGGTGACTTCAGGCAGGACGTCTTAGGTGGAATGCGAAGACGAGGGTTACCCTGAGTGCAGCTCAGGCTAGGGCAACGCGTAAGACTTCAACGCCGTGTGGGACGTGCCAGAACGCTGTTCGTGAACGTGTGCGAGGGCTGAGGAAATGAAGCTCCTCCAAAAGAGAGGGCAGTGCGTTTCCGTACACCCGGCATGCACAGAGGGGCTGTAACGGGCTCCGGGTCTGGACGTTGCTTAGCTGACCCAGGTGAGCCTGGGGTACTCAAGTGTTCCTGCGGGAATAGGGTGCCCAGTCTAGCGTCCTAGGTGTCCAGAAAACTGTGCTGCCGTTCAAGGAACGCAGAGCAGAGGCCAGCGCCTCATGGAAACTGCTGCACGCCTCTGCTTCTGCACGGCAAATCAGGGCCTTACTTCCAGGCATGTGTTCATGCTGGGTGTGCCGGTAGCGATATAGCAGGGTAAGATGCTGACTTTCTCCTCGAGCAGAGTGACTTCACGTACGAGGGCCTCGAAGTACTCCAAGCACAGTGTTCTCTCATGGCAGCTCACACAAGGACCATGAGAAGTTTTCTGTGCACTTCGGAATCACCAGCAAAGTTGTCCTGAGGCCGTTCGAGGACTCTGGAAATGTAGCTCTCCTCAAGGATCGTACAGTGTGTTGCCGATCACTGGGCACGCACAGAGGTCCTCCGAGGGATGCACCAATGGGCCTCGAAGTTGCTCAACCGACCCACAGGGGTCTGGAGGTGCTCAGTGAACTTGCAGGAAAACGAGGCCTACCCGAGAGGCCTAGGAGTCCTCAGACGTGTACTTCCTTTAAAACAAAGCATATAAGGGACTAAGAACTCATGGAAACAGCTGCATGCCTCCCTTTCTGCACGGCTACTAAGGGCCTAACCTGGAGGCAAGTTTTCACGTTGAGATTCCCTTTAGCTCTAGAGCTTGTCAGGCTGACCACCACCGCGGCCATGGAAGCCCCTGGTTTAGACAGAGCCAACTCATTTTCTCCCCAGAAGCATTCTTACAGTGTTTACAGGCCTGTCAAGAGGAGGGAATGGCAGGCACTTTCAATGCAGCGTGAACGCTGCCTTCAAAACGGGAAAGCAAGGCTAGTTCCAGCAGGTCCCCTTTTCCAGGGGCACACTCAGCATGCACCCCTGTGGCTTCTAAGAAGTCCGAGGAGACACAGGTTACCCTGTGTTTCCTTCCCTGACTCAACTTCTCGAAGTAGGGTGTTCTGCATCATGCGAACTGCCTCAACCAAGGAACGCCGTAAGCTGCTCCTCTGGGCCTGTGGCTATTCGAAAGCCTGCAGTGCCACAGGAAGAACAGGACTTCAACTGCAGTAAGAACGCAAGCTGACTTCCTCTAGGAGGCACGGTGACTTCAGGCAGGACGTCTTAGATGGAATGCGAAGACGAGGGTTACCCTGAGTGCAGCACAGGCTAGGGCAACGCGTAAGACTTGCACGCCGTGTGGGACGTGCCAGAACGCTGTTCGTGAACGTGTGCGAGGGCTGAGGAAATGAAGCTGCTCCAAAAGAGAGGGCAGTGCGTTTCCCTACACCCGGCATGCACAGAGGGGCTGTAACGGGCTCCGGGTCTGGACGTTGCTTAGCTGACCCAGGTGAGCCTGGGGTACTCAAGTGTTCCTGTGGGAATAGGGTGCCCAGGCTAGCGTCCTAGGTGTCCAGAAAACAGTGCTGCCGTTCAAGGAACGCAGAGCAGAGGCCAGCGCCTCATGGAAACTGCTGCACGCCTCTGCTTCTGCACGGCAAATCAGGGCCTTACTTCCAGGCATGTGTTCATGCTGGGTGTGCCGGTAGCGATATAGCAGGGTAAGATGCTGACTTTCTCCTCGAGCAGAGTGACTTCACGTACGAGGGCCTCGAAGTACTCCAAGCACAGTGTTCTCTCATGGCAGCTCACACAAGGACCATGAGAAGTTTCCTGTGCACTTCGGACTCACCAGCAATGTGGTCCTGAGGCCGTTCGAGGACTCTGGAAATGTAGCTCTCCTCAAGGAACGTACAGTGTGTTGCCCATCACTGGGCACGCACAGAGGGCCTCCGAGTGCACCAATGGGCCTCGAAGTTGCTCAGCCGGCCCACCGGTGTCTGCAGGTACTCAGTGAACTTGCAGGGAAAACGAGGCCTACCCGAGAGGCCTAGGAGTCCTCAGACGTGTACTTCCTTTAAAGTAAAGCATATAAGGGACAAAGAACTCATGGAAACAGCTGCATGCCTCCCTTTCTGCACGGCTACTAAGGGCCTAACCTGGAGGCAAGTTTTCACGTTGAGATTCCCTTTAGCTCTAGAGCTTGTCAGGCTGACCACCACCGCGGCCATGGAAGCCCCTGGTTTAGACAGAGCAAACTCATTTTCTCCCCAGAAGCATTCTTACAGTGTTTACAGGCCTGTCAAGAGGAGGGAATGGCAGGCACTTTCAATGCAGCGTGAACGCTGCCTTCAAAACGGGAAAGCAAGGCTAGTTCCAACAGGTCCCCTTTTCCAGGGGCACACTCAGCATGCACCCCTGTGGCTTCTAAGAAGTCCGAGGAGACACAGGTTACCCTGTGTTTCCTTCCCTGACTCAACTTCTCGAAGTAGGGTGTTCTGCATCATGCGAACTGCCTCAACCAAGGAACGCCGTAAGCTGCTCCTCTGGGCCTGTGGCTATTCGAAAGCCTGCAGTGCCACAGGAAGAACAGGACTTCAACTGCAGTAAGAACGCAAGCTGCCTTCCTCTAGGAGGCACGGTGACTTCAGGCAGGACGTCTTAGATGGAATGCGAAGACGAGGGTTACCCTGAGTGCAGCTCAGGCTAGGGCAACGCGTAAGACTTGCACTCCATGTGGGACGTGCCAGAACGCTGTTCGTGAACGTGTGCGAGGGCTGAGGAAATGAAGCTGCTCCAAAAGAGAGGGCAGTGCGTTTCCCTACACCCGGCATGCACAGAGGGGCTGTAACGGGCTCCGGGTCTGGACGTTGCTTAGCTGACCCAGGTGAGCCTGGGGTACTCAAGTGTTCCTGCGGGAATAGGGTGCCCAGGCTAGCGTCCTAGGTGTGCAGAAAACTGTGCTGCGGTTCAAGGAACGCAGAGCAGAGGCCAGCGCCTCATGGAAACTGCTGCACGCCTCTGCTTCTGCACGGCAAATCAGGGCCTTACTTCCAGGCATGTGTTCATGCTGGGTGTGCCGGTAGCGATATAGCAGGGTAAGATGCTGACTTTCTCCTCGAGCAGAGTGACTTCACGTACGAGGGCCTCGAAGTACTCCAAGCACAGTGTTCTCTCATGGCAGCTCACACAAGGACCATGAGAAGTTTCCTGTGCACTTCGGACTCACCAGCAATGTTGTCCTGAGGCCGTTCGAGGACTCTGGAAATGTAGCTCTCCTCAAGGAACGTACAGTGTGTTGCCCATCACTGGGCACGCAGAGAGGGCCTCCGAGGGATGCACCAATGGGCCTCGAACTTGCTCAGCCGGCCCACAGGGGTCTGGAGGTACTCAGTGAACTTGCAGGGAAAACGAGGTCTACCCGAGAGGCCTAGGAGTCCTCAGACGTGTACTTCCTTTAAAGTAAAGCATATAAGGGACTAAGAACTCATGGAAACAGCTGCATGCCTCCCTTTCTGCACGGCTACTAAGGGCCTAACCTGGAGGCAAGTTTTCACGTTGAGATTCCCTTTAGCTCTAGAGCTTGTCAGGCTGACCACCACCGCGGCCATGGAAGCCCCTGGTTTAGACAGAGCAAACTCATTTTCTCCCCAGAAGCATTCTTACAGTGTTTACAGGCCTGTCAAGAGGAGGGAATGGCAGGCACTTTCAATGCAGCGTGAACGCTGCCTTCAAAACGGGAAAGCAAGGCTAGTTCCAGCAGGTCCCCTTTTCCAGGGGCACACTCAGCATGCACCCCTGTGGCTTCTAAGAAGTCCGAGGAGACACAGGTTACCCTGTGTTTCCTTCCCTGACTCAACTTCTCGAAGTAGGGTGTTCTGCATCATGCGAACTGCCTCAACCAAGGAACGCCGTAAGCTGCTCCTCTGGGCCTGTGGCTATTCGAAAGCCTGCAGTGCCACAGGAAGAACAGGACTTCAACTGCAGTAAGAACGCAAGCTGACTTCCTCTAGGAGGCACGGTGACTTCAGGCAGGACGTCTTAGGTGGAATGCGAAGACGAGGGTTACCCTGAGTGCAGCTCAGGCTAGGGCAACGCGTAAGACTTCAACGCCGTGTGGGACGTGCCAGAACGCTGTTCGTGAACGTGTGCGAGGGCTGAGGAAATGAAGCTCCTCCAAAAGAGAGGGCAGTGCGTTTCCGTACACCCGGCATGCACAGAGGGGCTGTAACGGGCTCCGGGTCTGGACGTTGCTTAGCTGACCCAGGTGAGCCTGGGGTACTCAAGTGTTCCTGCGGGTATAGGGTGCCCAGTCTAGCGTCCTAGGTGTCCAGAAAACTGTGCTGCCGTTCAAGGAACGCAGAGCAGAGGCCAGCGCCTCATGGAAACTGCTGCACGCCTCTGCTTCTGCACGGCAAATCAGGGCCTTACTTCCAGGCATGTGTTCATGCTGGGTGTGCCGGTAGCGATATAGCAGGGTAAGATGCTGACTTTCTCCTCGAGCAGAGTGACTTCACGTACGAGGGCCTCGAAGTACTCCAAGCACAGTGTTCTCTCATGGCAGCTCACACAAGGACCATGAGAAGTTTTCTGTGCACTTCGGAATCACCAGCAAAGTTGTCCTGAGGCCGTTCGAGGACTCTGGAAATGTAGCTCTCCTCAAGGATCGTACAGTGTGTTGCCGATCACTGGGCACGCACAGAGGTCCTCCGAGGGATGCACCAATGGGCCTCGAAGTTGCTCAACCGACCCACAGGGGTCTGGAGGTGCTCAGTGAACTTGCAGGAAAACGAGGCCTACCCGAGAGGCCTAGGAGTCCTCAGACGTGTACTTCCTTTAAAACAAAGCATATAAGGGACTAAGAACTCATGGAAACAGCTGCATGCCTCCCTTTCTGCACGGCTACTAAGGGCCTAACCTGGAGGCAAGTTTTCACGTTGAGATTCCCTTTAGCTCTAGAGCTTGTCAGGCTGACCACCACCGCGGCCATGGAAGCCCCTGGTTTAGACAGAGCAAACTCATTTTCTCCCCAGAAGCATTCTTACAGTGTTTACAGGCCTGTCAAGAGGAGGGAATGGCAGGCACTTTCAATGCAGCGTGAACGCTGCCTTCAAAACGGGAAAGCAAGGCTAGTTCCAGCAGGTCCCCTTTTCCAGGGGCACACTCAGCATGCACCCCTGTGGCTTCTAAGAAGTCCGAGGAGACACAGGTTACCCTGTGTTTCCTTCCCTGACTCAACTTCTCGAAGTAGGGTGTTCTGCATCATGCGAACTGCCTCAACCAAGGAACGCCGTAAGCTGCTCCTCTGGGCCTGTGGCTATTCGAAAGCCTGCAGTGCCACAGGAAGAACAGGACTTCAACTGCAGTAAGAACGCAAGCTGACTTCCTCTAGGAGGCACGGTGACTTCAGGCAGGACGTCTTAGATGGAATGCGAAGACGAGGGTTACCCTGAGTGCAGCACAGGCTAGGGCAACGCGTAAGACTTGCACGCCGTGTGGGACGTGCCAGAACGCTGTTCGTGAACGTGTGCGAGGGCTGAGGAAATGAAGCTGCTCCAAAAGAGAGGGCAGTGCGTTTCCCTACACCCGGCATGCACAGAGGGGCTGTAACGGGCTCCGGGTCTGGACGTTGCTTAGCTGACCCAGGTGAGCCTGGGGTACTCAAGTGTTCCTGTGGGAATAGGGTGCCCAGGCTAGCGTCCTAGGTGTCCAGAAAACTGTGCTGCCGTTCAAGGAACGCAGAGCAGAGGCCAGCGCCTCATGGAAACTGCTGCACGCCTCTGCTTCTGCACGGCAAATCAGGGCCTTACTTCCAGGCATGTGTTCATGCTGGGTGTGCCGGTAGCGATATAGCAGGGTAAGATGCTGACTTTCTCCTCGAGCAGAGTGACTTCACGTACGAGGGCCTCGAAGTACTCCAAGCACAGTGTTCTCTCATGGCAGCTCACACAAGGACCATGAGAAGTTTCCTGTGCACTTCGGACTCACCAGCAATGTGGTCCTGAGGCCGTTCGAGGACTCTGGAAATGTAGCTCTCCTCAAGGAACGTACAGTGTGTTGCCCATCACTGGGCACGCACAGAGGGCCTCCGAGTGCACCAATGGGCCTCGAAGTTGCTCAGCCGGCCCACCGGTGTCTGCAGGTACTCAGTGAACTTGCAGGGAAAACGAGGCCTACCCGAGAGGCCTAGGAGTCCTCAGACGTGTACTTCCTTTAAAGTAAAGCATATAAGGGACAAAGAACTCATGGAAACAGCTGCATGCCTCCCTTTCTGCACGGCTACTAAGGGCCTAACCTGGAGGCAAGTTTTCACGTTGAGATTCCCTTTAGCTCTAGAGCTTGTCAGGCTGACCACCACCGCGGCCATGGAAGCCCCTGGTTTAGACAGAGCAAACTCATTTTCTCCCCAGAAGCATTCTTACAGTGTTTACAGGCCTGTCAAGAGGAGGGAATGGCAGGCACTTTCAATGCAGCGTGAACGCTGCCTTCAAAACGGGAAAGCAAGGCTAGTTCCAACAGGTCCCCTTTTCCAGGGGCACACTCAGCATGCAGCCCTGTGGCTTCTAAGAAGTCCGAGGAGACACAGGTTACCCTGTGTTTCCTTCCCTGACTCAACTTCTCGAAGTAGGGTGTTCTGCATCATGCGAACTGCCTCAACCAAGGAACGCCGTAAGCTGCTCCTCTGGGCCTGTGGCTATTCGAAAGCCTGCAGTGCCACAGGAAGAACAGGACTTCAACTGCAGTAAGAACGCAAGCTGCCTTCCTCTAGGAGGCACGGTGACTTCAGGCAGGACGTCTTAGATGGAATGCGAAGACGAGGGTTACCCTGAGTGCAGCTCAGGCTAGGGCAACGCGTAAGACTTGCACTCCATGTGGGACGTGCCAGAACGCTGTTCGTGAACGTGTGCGAGGGCTGAGGAAATGAAGCTGCTCCAAAAGAGAGGGCAGTGCGTTTCCCTACACCCGGCATGCACAGAGGGGCTGTAACGGGCTCCGGGTCTGGACGTTGCTTAGCTGACCCAGGTGAGCCTGGGGTACTCAAGTGTTCCTGCGGGAATAGGGTGCCCAGGCTAGCGTCCTAGGTGTGCAGAAAACTGTGCTGCGGTTCAAGGAACGCAGAGCAGAGGCCAGCGCCTCATGGAAACTGCTGCACGCCTCTGCTTCTGCACGGCAAATCAGGGCCTTACTTCCAGGCATGTGTTCATGCTGGGTGTGCCGGTAGCGATATAGCAGGGTAAGATGCTGACTTTCTCCTCGAGCAGAGTGACTTCACGTACGAGGGCCTCGAAGTACTCCAAGCACAGTGTTCTCTCATGGCAGCTCACACAAGGACCATGAGAAGTTTCCTGTGCACTTCGGACTCACCAGCAATGTTGTCCTGAGGCCGTTCGAGGACTCTGGAAATGTAGCTCTCCTCAAGGAACGTACAGTGTGTTGCCCATCACTGGGCACGCACAGAGGGCCTCCGAGGGATGCACCAATGGGCCTCGAACTTGCTCAGCCGGCCCACAGGGGTCTGGAGGTACTCAGTGAACTTGCAGGGAAAACGAGGTCTACCCGAGAGGCCTAGGAGTCCTCAGACGTGTACTTCCTTTAAAGTAAAGCATATAAGGGACTAAGAACTCATGGAAACAGCTGCATGCCTCCCTTTCTGCACGGCTACTAAGGGCCTAACCTGGAGGCAAGTTTTCACGTTGAGATTCCCTTTAGCTCTAGAGCTTGTCAGGCTGACCACCACCGCGGCCATGGAAGCCCCTGGTTTAGACAGAGCAAACTCATTTTCTCCCCAGAAGCATTCTTACAGTGTTTACAGGCCTGTCAAGAGGAGGGAATGGCAGGCAATTTCAATGCAGCGTGAACGCTACCTTCAAAACGGGAAAGCAAGGCTAGTTCCAGCAGGTCCCCTTTTCCAGGGGCACACTCAGCATGCACCCCTGTGGCTTCTAAGAAGTCCGAGGAGACACAGGTTACCCTGTGTTTCCTTCCCTGACTCAACTTCTCGAAGTAGGGTGTTCTGCATCATGCGAACTGCCTCAACCAAGGAACGCCGTAAGCTGCTCCTCTGGGCCTGTGGCTATTCGAAAGCCTGCAGTGCCACAGGAAGAACAGGACTTCAACTGCAGTAAGAACGCAAGCTGACTTCCTCTAGGAGGCACGGTGACTTCAGGCAGGACGTCTTAGATGGAATGCGAAGACGAGGGTTACCCTGAGTGCAGCTCAGGCTAGGGCAACGCGTAAGACTTGCACGCCGTGTGGGACGTGCCAGAACGCTGTTCGTGAACGTGTGCGAGGGCTGAGGAAATGAAGCTGCTCCAAAAGAGAGGGCAGTGCGTTTCCCTACACCCGGCATGCACAGAGGGGCTGTAACGGGCTCCGGGTCTGGACGTTGCTTACCTGACCCAGGTGAGCCTGGGGTACTCAAGTGTTCCTGCGGGAATAGGGTGCCCAGGCTAGCGTCCTAGGTGTGCAGAAAACTGTGCTGCGGTTCAAGGAACGCAGAGCAGAGGCCAGCGCCTCATGGAAACTGCTGCACGCCTCTGCTTCTGCACGGCAAATCAGGGCCTTACTTCCAGGCATGTGTTCATGCTGGGTGTGCCGGTAGCGATATAGCAGGGTAAGATGCTGACTTTCTCCTCGAGCAGAGTGACTTCACGTACGAGGGCCTCGAAGTACTCCAAGCACAGTGTTCTCTCATGGCAGCTCACACAAGGACCATGAGAAGTTTCCTGTGCACTTCGGACTCACCAGCAATGTTGTCCTGAGGCCGTTCGAGGACTCTGGAAATGTAGCTCTCCTCAAGGAACGTACAGTGTGTTGCCCATCACTGGGCACGCACAGAGGGCCTCCGAGGGATGCACCAATGGGCCTCGAACTTGCTCAGCCGGCCCACAGGGGTCTGGAGGTACTCAGTGAACTTGCAGGGAAAACGAGGTCTACCCGAGAGGCCTAGGAGTCCTCAGCCGTGTACTTCCTTTAAAGTAAAGCATATAAGGGACTAAGAACTCATGGAAACAGCTGCATGCCTCCCTTTCTGCACGGCTACTAAGGGCCTAACCTGGAGGCAAGTTTTCACGTTGAGATTCCCTTTAGCTCTAGAGCTTGTCAGGCTGACCACCACCGCGGCCATGGAAGCCCCTGGTTTAAACAGAGCAAACTCATTTTCTCCCCAGAAGCATTCTTACAGTGTTTACAGGCCTGTCAAGAGGAGGGAATGGCAGGCACTTTCAATGCAGCGTGAACGCTGCCTTCAAAACGGGAAAGCAAGGCTAGTTCCAGCAGGTCCCCTTTTCCAGGGGCACACTCAGCATGCACCCCTGTGGCTTCTAAGAAGTCCGAGGAGACACAGGTTACCCTGTGTTTCCTTCCCTGACTCAACTTCTCGAAGTAGGCTGTTCTGCATCATGCGAACTGCCTCAACCAAGGAACGCCGTAAGCTGCTCCTCTGGGCCTGTGGCTATTCGAAAGCCTGCAGTGCCACAGGAAGAACAGGACTTCAACTGCAGTAAGAACGCAAGCTGACTTCCTCTAGGAGGCACGGTGACTTCAGGCAGGACGTCTTAGATGGAATGCGAAGACGAGGGTTACCCTGAGTGCAGCTCAGGGTAGGGCAACGCGTAAGACTTGCACGCCGTGTGGGACGTGCCAGAACGCTGTTCGTGAACGTGTGCGAGGGCTGAGGAAATGAAGCTGCTCCAAAAGAGAGGGCAGTGCGTTTCCCTACACCCGGCATGCACAGAGGGGCTGTAACGGGCTCCGGGTCTGGACGTTGCTTAGCTGACCCAGGTGAGCCTGCGGTACTCAAGTGTTCCTGCGGGAATAGGGTGCCCAGGCTAGCGTTCTAGGTGTCCAGAAAACTGTGCTGCCGTTCAAGGAACGCAGAGCAGAGGCCAGCGCCTCATGGAGACTGCTGCACGCCTCTGCTTCTGCACGGCAAATCAGGGCCTTACTTCCAGGCATGTGTTCATGCTGGGTGTGCCGGTAGCGATATAGCAGGGTAAGATGCTGACTTTCTCCTCGAGCAGAGTGACTTCACGTACGAGGGCCTCGAAGTACTCCAAGCACAGTGTTCTCTCATGGCAGCTCACACAAGGACCATGAGAAGTTTCCTGTGCACTTCGGACTCACCAGCAATGTTGTCCTGAGGCCGTTCGAGGACTCTGGAAATGTAGCTCTCCTCAAGGAACGTACAGTGTGTTGCCCATCACTGGGCACGCACAGAGGGCCTCCGAGTGCACCAATGGGCCTCGAAGTTGCTCAGCCGGCCCACCGGTGTCTGCAGGTACTCAGTGAACTTGCAGGGAAAACGAGGCCTACCCGAGAGGCCTAGGAGTCCTCAGACGTGTACTTCCTTTAAAGTAAAGCATATAAGGGACAAAGAACTCATGGAAACAGCTGCATGCCTCCCTTTCTGCACGGCTACTAAGGGCCTAACCTGGAGGCAAGTTTTCACGTTGAGATTCCCTTTAGCTCTAGAGCTTGTCAGGCTGACCACCACCGCGGCCATGGAAGCCCCTGGTTTAGACAGAGCAAACTCATTTTCTCCCCAGAAGCATTCTTACAGTGTTTACAGGCCTGTCAAGAGGAGGGAATGGCAGGCACTTTCAATGCAGCGTGAACGCTGCCTTCAAAACGGGAAAGCAAGGCTAGTTCCAACAGGTCCCCTTTTCCAGGGGCACACTCAGCATGCACCCCTGTGGCTTCTAAGAAGTCCGAGGAGACACAGGTTACCCTGTGTTTCCTTCCCTGACTCAACTTCTCGAAGTAGGGTGTTCTGCATCATGCGAACTGCCTCAACCAAGGAACGCCGTAAGCTGCTCCTCTGGGCCTGTGGCTATTCGAAAGCCTGCAGTGCCACAGGAAGAACAGGTCTTCAACTGCAGTAAGAACGCAAGCTGCCTTCCTCTAGGAGGCACGGTGACTTCAGGCAGGACGTCTTAGATGGAATGCGAAGACGAGGGTTACCCTGAGTGCAGCTCAGGCTAGGGCAACGCGTAAGACTTGCACTCCATGTGGGACGTGCCAGAACGCTGTTCGTGAACGTGTGCGAGGGCTGAGGAAATGAAGCTGCTCCAAAAGAGAGGGCAGTGCGTTTCCCTACACCCGGCATGCACAGAGGGGCTGTAACGGGCTCCGGGTCTGGACGTTGCTTAGCTGACCCAGGTGAGCCTGGGGTACTCAAGTGTTCCTGCGGGAATAGGGTGCCCAGGCTAGCGTCCTAGGTGTCCAGAAAAGTGTGATGCCGTTTAAGGAATGCAGAGCAGAGGCCAGCGCCTCATGGAAACTGCTGCACGCCTCTGCTTCTGCACGGCAAATCAGGGCCTTACTTCCAGGCATGTGTTCATGCTGGGTGTGCCGGTAGGGATATAGCAGGGTAAGATGCTGACTTTCTCCTCGAGCAGAGTGACTTCACGTACGAGGGCCTCGAAGTACTCCAAGCACAGTGTTCTCTCATGGCAGCTCACACAAGGACCATGAGAAGTTTCCTGTGCACTTCGGACTCACCAGCAATGTTGTCCTGAGGCCGTTCGAGGACTCTGGAAATGTAGCTCTCCTCAAGGAACGTACAGTGTGTTGCCCATCACTGGGCACGCACAGAGGGCCTCCGAGGGATGCACCAATGGGCCTCGAACTTGCTCAGCCGGCCCACAGGGGTCTGGAGGTACTCAGTGAACTTGCAGGGAAAACGAGGTCTACCCGAGAGGCCTAGGAGTCCTCAGACGTGTACTTCCTTTAAAGTAAAGCATATAAGGGACTAAGAACTCATGGAAACAGCTGCATGCCTCCCTTTCTGCACGGCTACTAAGGGCCTAACCTGGAGGCAAGTTTTCACGTTGAGATTCCCTTTAGCTCTAGAGCTTGTCAGGCTGACCACCACCGCGGCCATGGAAGCCCCTGGTTTAAACAGAGCAAACTCATTTTCTCCCCAGAAGCATTCTTACAGTGTTTACAGGCCTGTCAAGAGGAGGGAATGGCAGGCACTTTCAATGCAGCGTGAACGCTGCCTTCAAAACGGGAAAGCAAGGCTAGTTCCAGCAGGTCCCCTTTTCCAGGGGCACACTCAGCATGCACCCCTGTGGCTTCTAAGAAGTCCGAGGAGACACAGGTTACCCTGTGTTTCCTTCCCTGACTCAACTTCTCGAAGTAGGCTGTTCTGCATCATGCGAACTGCCTCAACCAAGGAACGCTGTAAGCTGCTCCTCTGGGTCTGTGGCTATTCGAAAGCCTGCAGTGCCACAGGAAGAACAGGACTTCAACTGCAGTAAGAACGCAAGCTGACTTCCTCTAGGAGGCACGGTGACTTCAGGCAGGACGTCTTAGATGGAATGCGAAGACGAGGGTTACCCTGAGTGCAGCTCAGGCTAGGGCAACGCGTAAGACTTGCACGCCGTGTGGGACGTGCCAGAACGCTGTTCGTGAACGTGTGCGAGGGCTGAGGAAATGAAGCTGCTCCAAAAGAGAGGGCAGTGCGTTTCCCTACACCCGGCATGCACAGAGGGGCTGTAACGGGCTCCGGGTCTGGACGTTGCTTAGCTGACCCAGGTGAGCCTGCGGTACTCAAGTGTTCCTGCGGGAATAGGGTGCCCAGGCTAGCGTTCTAGGTGTCCAGAAAACTGTGCTGCCGTTCAAGGAACGCAGAGCAGAGGCCAGCGCCTCATGGAGACTGCTGCACGCCTCTGCTTCTGCACGGCAAATCAGGGCCTTACTTCCAGGCATGTGTTCATGCTGGGTGTGCCGGTAGCGATATAGCAGGGTAAGATGCTGACTTTCTCCTCGAGCAGAGTGACTTCACGTACGAGGGCCTCGAAGTACTCCAAGCACAGTGTTCTCTCATGGCAGCTCACACAAGGACCATGAGAAGTTTCCTGTGCACTTCGGACTCACCAGCAATGTTGTCCTGAGGCCGTTCGAGGACTCTGGAAATGTAGCTCTCCTCAAGGAACGTACAGTGTGTTGCCCATCACTGGGCACGCACAGAGGGCCTCCGAGTGCACCAATGGGCCTCGAAGTTGCTCAGCCGGCCCACCGGTGTCTGCAGGTACTCAGTGAACTTGCAGGGAAAACGAGGCCTACCCGAGAGGCCTAGGAGTCCTCAGACGTGTACTTCCTTTAAAGTAAAGCATATAAGGGACAAAGAACTCATGGAAACAGCTGCATGCCTCCCTTTCTGCACGGCTACTAAGGGCCTAACCTGGAGGCAAGTTTTCACGTTGAGATTCCCTTTAGCTCTAGAGCTTGTCAGGCTGACCACCACCGCGGCCATGGAAGCCCCTGGTTTAGACAGAGCAAACTCATTTTCTCCCCAGAAGCATTCTTACAGTGTTTACAGGCCTGTCAAGAGGAGGGAATGGCAGGCACTTTCAATGCAGCGTGAACGCTGCCTTCAAAACGGGAAAGCAAGGCTAGTTCCAACAGGTCCCCTTTTCCAGGGGCACACTCAGCATGCACCCCTGTGGCTTCTAAGAAGTCCGAGGAGACACAGGTTACCCTGTGTTTCCTTCCCTGACTCAACTTCTCGAAGTAGGGTGTTCTGCATCATGCGAACTGCCTCAACCAAGGAACGCCGTAAGCTGCTCCTCTGGGCCTGTGGCTATTCGAAAGCCTGCAGTGCCACAGGAAGAACAGGTCTTCAACTGCAGTAAGAACGCAAGCTGCCTTCCTCTAGGAGGCACGGTGACTTCAGGCAGGACGTCTTAGATGGAATGCGAAGACGAGGGTTACCCTGAGTGCAGCTCAGGCTAGGGCAACGCGTAAGACTTGCACTCCATGTGGGACGTGCCAGAACGCTGTTCGTGAACGTGTGCGAGGGCTGAGGAAATGAAGCTGCTCCAAAAGAGAGGGCAGTGCGTTTCCCTACACCCGGCATGCACAGAGGGGCTGTAACGGGCTCCGGGTCTGGACGTTGCTTAGCTGACCCAGGTGAGCCTGGGGTACTCAAGTGTTCCTGCGGGAATAGGGTGCCCAGGCTAGCGTCCTAGGTGTCCAGAAAAGTGTGATGCCGTTTAAGGAATGCAGAGCAGAGGCCAGCGCCTCATGGAAACTGCTGCACGCCTCTGCTTCTGCACGGCAAATCAGGGCCTTACTTCCAGGCATGTGTTCATGCTGGGTGTGCCGGTAGGGATATAGCAGGGTAAGATGCTGACTTTCTCCTCGAGCAGAGTGACTTCACGTACGAGGGCCTCGAAGTACTCCAAGCACAGTGTTCTCTCATGGCAGCTCACACAAGGACCATGAGAAGTTTCCTGTGCACTTCGGACTCACCAGCAATGTTGTCCTGAGGCCGTTCGAGGACTCTGGAAATGTAGCTCTCCTCAAGGAACGTACAGTGTGTTGCCCATCACTGGGCACGCACAGAGGGCCTCCGAGGGATGCACCAATGGGCCTCGAACTTGCTCAGCCGGCCCACAGGGGTCTGGAGGTACTCAGTGAACTTGCAGGGAAAACGAGGTCTACCCGAGAGGCCTAGGAGTCCTCAGACGTGTACTTCCTTTAAAGTAAAGCATATAAGGGACTAAGAACTCATGGAAACAGCTGCATGCCTCCCTTTCTGCACGGCTACTAAGGGCCTAACCTGGAGGCAAGTTTTCACGTTGAGATTCCCTTTAGCTCTAGAGCTTGTCAGGCTGACCACCACCGCGGCCATGGAAGCCCCTGGTTTAAACAGAGCAAACTCATTTTCTCCCCAGAAGCATTCTTACAGTGTTTACAGGCCTGTCAAGAGGAGGGAATGGCAGGCACTTTCAATGCAGCGTGAACGCTGCCTTCAAAACGGGAAAGCAAGGCTAGTTCCAGCAGGTCCCCTTTTCCAGGGGCACACTCAGCATGCACCCCTGTGGCTTCTAAGAAGTCCGAGGAGACACAGGTTACCCTGTGTTTCCTTCCCTGACTCAACTTCTCGAAGTAGGCTGTTCTGCATCATGCGAACTGCCTCAACCAAGGAACGCCGTAAGCTGCTCCTCTGGGTCTGTGGCTATTCGAAAGCCTGCAGTGCCACAGGAAGAACAGGACTTCAACTGCAGTAAGAACGCAAGCTGACTTCCTCTAGGAGGCACGGTGACTTCAGGCAGGACGTCTTAGATGGAATGCGAAGACGAGGGTTACCCTGAGTGCAGCTCAGGCTAGGGCAACGCGTAAGACTTGCACGCCGTGTGGGACGTGCCAGAACGCTGTTCGTGAACGTGTGCGAGGGCTGAGGAAATGAAGCTGCTCCAAAAGAGAGGGCAGTGCGTTTCCCTACACCCGGCATGCACAGAGGGGCTGTAACGGGCTCCGGGTCTGGACGTTGCTTACCTGACCCAGGTGAGCCTGGGGTACTCAAGTGTTCCTGCGGGAATAGGGTGCCCAGGCTAGCGTCCTAGGTGTGCAGAAAACTGTGCTGCGGTTCAAGGAACGCAGAGCAGAGGCCAGCGCCTCATGGAAACTGCTGCACGCCTCTGCTTCTGCACGGCAAATCAGGGCCTTACTTCCAGGCATGTGTTCATGCTGGGTGTGCCGGTAGCGATATAGCAGGGTAAGATGCTGACTTTCTCCTCGAGCAGAGTGACTTCACGTACGAGGGCCTCGAAGTACTCCAAGCACAGTGTTCTCTCATGGCAGCTCACACAAGGACCATGAGAAGTTTCCTGTGCACTTCGGACTCACCAGCAATGTTGTCCTGAGGCCGTTCGAGGACTCTGGAAATGTAGCTCTCCTCAAGGAACGTACAGTGTGTTGCCCATCACTGGGCACGCACAGAGGGCCTCCGAGGGATGCACCAATGGGCCTCGAACTTGCTCAGCCGGCCCACAGGGGTCTGGAGGTACTCAGTGAACTTGCAGGGAAAACGAGGTCTACCCGAGAGGCCTAGGAGTCCTCAGACGTGTACTTCCTTTAAAGTAAAGCATATAAGGGACTAAGAACTCATGGAAACAGCTGCATGCCTCCCTTTCTGCACGGCTACTAAGGGCCTAACCTGGAGGCAAGTTTTCACGTTGAGATTCCCTTTAGCTCTAGAGCTTGTCAGGCTGACCACCACCGCGGCCATGGAAGCCCCTGGTTTAGACAGAGCAAACTCATTTTCTCCCCAGAAGCATTCTTACAGTGTTTACAGGCCTGTCAAGAGGAGGGAATGGCAGGCAATTTCAATGCAGCGTGAACGCTACCTTCAAAACGGGAAAGCAAGGCTAGTTCCAGCAGGTCCCCTTTTCCAGGGGCACACTCAGCATGCACCCCTGTGGCTTCTAAGAAGTCCGAGGAGACACAGGTTACCCTGTGTTTCCTTCCCTGACTCAACTTCTCGAAGTAGGGTGTTCTGCATCATGCGAACTGCCTCAACCAAGGAACGCCGTAAGCTGCTCCTCTGGGCCTGTGGCTATTCGAAAGCCTGCAGTGCCACAGGAAGAACAGGACTTCAACTGCAGTAAGAACGCAAGCTGACTTCCTCTAGGAGGCACGGTGACTTCAGGCAGGACGTCTTAGATGGAATGCGAAGACGAGGGTTACCCTGAGTGCAGCTCAGGCTAGGGCAACGCGTAAGACTTGCACTCCATGTGGGACGTGCCAGAACGCTGTTCGTGAACGTGTGCGAGGGCTGAGGAAATGAAGCTGCTCCAAAAGAGAGGGCAGTGCGTTTCCCTACACCCGGCATGCACAGAGGGGCTGTAACGGGCTCCGGGTCTGGACGTTGCTTAGCTGACCCAGGTGAGCCTGGGGTACTCAAGTGTTCCTGCGGGAATAGGGTGCCCAGGCTAGCGTCCTAGGTGTCCAGAAAAGTGTGATGCCGTTTAAGGAATGCAGAGCAGAGGCCAGCGCCTCATGGAAACTGCTGCACGCCTCTGCTTCTGCACGGCAAATCAGGGCCTTACTTCCAGGCATGTGTTCATGCTGGGTGTGCCGGTAGCGATATAGCAGGGTAAGATGCTGACTTTCTCCTCGAGCAGAGTGACTTCACGTACGAGGGCCTCGAAGTACTCCAAGCACAGTGTTCTCTCATGGCAGCTCACACAAGGACCATGAGAAGTTTCCTGTGCACTTCGGACTCACCAGCAATGTTGTCCTGAGGCCGTTCGAGGACTCTGGAAATGTAGCTCTCCTCAAGGAACGTACAGTGTGTTGCCCATCACTGGGCACGCACAGAGGGCCTCCGAGGGATGCACCAATGGGCCTCGAACTTGCTCAGCCGGCCCACAGGGGTCTGGAGGTACTCAGTGAACTTGCAGGGAAAACGAGGTCTACCCGAGAGGCCTAGGAGTCCTCAGACGTGTACTTCCTTTAAAGTAAAGCATATAAGGGACTAAGAACTCATGGAAACAGCTGCATGCCTCCCTTTCTGCACGGCTACTAAGGGCCTAACCTGGAGGCAAGTTTTCACGTTGAGATTCCCTTTAGCTCTAGAGCTTGTCAGGCTGACCACCACCGCGGCCATGGAAGCCCCTGGTTTAAACAGAGCAAACTCATTTTCTCCCCAGAAGCATTCTTACAGTGTTTACAGGCCTGTCAAGAGGAGGGAATGGCAGGCACTTTCAATGCAGCGTGAACGCTGCCTTCAAAACGGGAAAGCAAGGCTAGTTCCAGCAGGTCCCCTTTTCCAGGGGCACACTCAGCATGCACCCCTGTGGCTTCTAAGAAGTCCGAGGAGACACAGGTTACCCTGTGTTTCCTTCCCTGACTCAACTTCTCGAAGTAGGCTGTTCTGCATCATGCGAACTGCCTCAACCAAGGAACGCTGTAAGCTGCTCCTCTGGGTCTGTGGCTATTCGAAAGCCTGCAGTGCCACAGGAAGAACAGGACTTCAACTGCAGTAAGAACGCAAGCTGACTTCCTCTAGGAGGCACGGTGACTTCAGGCAGGACGTCTTAGATGGAATGCGAAGACGAGGGTTACCCTGAGTGCAGCTCAGGCTAGGGCAACGCGTAAGACTTGCACGCCGTGTGGGACGTGCCAGAACGCTGTTCGTGAACGTGTGCGAGGGCTGAGGAAATGAAGCTGCTCCAAAAGAGAGGGCAGTGCGTTTCCCTACACCCGGCATGCACAGAGGGGCTGTAACGGGCTCCGGGTCTGGACGTTGCTTACCTGACCCAGGTGAGCCTGGGGTACTCAAGTGTTCCTGCGGGAATAGGGTGCCCAGGCTAGCGTCCTAGGTGTGCAGAAAACTGTGCTGCGGTTCAAGGAACGCAGAGCAGAGGCCAGCGCCTCATGGAAACTGCTGCACGCCTCTGCTTCTGCACGGCAAATCAGGGCCTTACTTCCAGGCATGTGTTCATGCTGGGTGTGCCGGTAGCGATATAGCAGGGTAAGATGCTGACTTTCTCCTCGAGCAGAGTGACTTCACGTACGAGGGCCTCGAAGTACTCCAAGCACAGTGTTCTCTCATGGCAGCTCACACAAGGACCATGAGAAGTTTCCTGTGCACTTCGGACTCACCAGCAATGTTGTCCTGAGGCCGTTCGAGGACTCTGGAAATGTAGCTCTCCTCAAGGAACGTACAGTGTGTTGCCCATCACTGGGCACGCACAGAGGGCCTCCGAGGGATGCACCAATGGGCCTCGAACTTGCTCAGCCGGCCCACAGGGGTCTGGAGGTACTCAGTGAACTTGCAGGGAAAACGAGGTCTACCCGAGAGGCCTAGGAGTCCTCAGACGTGTACTTCCTTTAAAGTAAAGCATATAAGGGACTAAGAACTCATGGAAACAGCTGCATGCCTCCCTTTCTGCACGGCTACTAAGGGCCTAACCTGGAGGCAAGTTTTCACGTTGAGATTCCCTTTAGCTCTAGAGCTTGTCAGGCTGACCACCACCGCGGCCATGGAAGCCCCTGGTTTAGACAGAGCAAACTCATTTTCTCCCCAGAAGCATTCTTACAGTGTTTACAGGCCTGTCAAGAGGAGGGAATGGCAGGCAATTTCAATGCAGCGTGAACGCTACCTTCAAAACGGGAAAGCAAGGCTAGTTCCAGCAGGTCCCCTTTTCCAGGGGCACACTCAGCATGCACCCCTGTGGCTTCTAAGAAGTCCGAGGAGACACAGGTTACCCTGTGTTTCCTTCCCTGACTCAACTTCTCGAAGTAGGGTGTTCTGCATCATGCGAACTGCCTCAACCAAGGAACGCCGTAAGCTGCTCCTCTGGGCCTGTGGCTATTCGAAAGCCTGCAGTGCCACAGGAAGAACAGGACTTCAACTGCAGTAAGAACGCAAGCTGACTTCCTCTAGGAGGCACGGTGACTTCAGGCAGGACGTCTTAGATGGAATGCGAAGACGAGGGTTACCCTGAGTGCAGCTCAGGCTAGGGCAACGCATAAGACTTGCACGCCGTGTGGGACGTGCCAGAACGCTGTTCGTGAACGTGTGCGAGGGCTGAGGAAATGAAGCTGCTCCAAAAGAGAGGGCAGTGCGTTTCCCTACACCCGGCATGCACAGAGGGGCTGTAACGGGCTCCGGGTCTGGACGTTGCTTACCTGACCCAGGTGAGCCTGGGGTACTCAAGTGTTCCTGCGGGAATAGGGTGCCCAGGCTAGCGTCCTAGGTGTGCAGAAAACTGTGCTGCGGTTCAAGGAACGCAGAGCAGAGGCCAGCGCCTCATGGAAACTGCTGCACGCCTCTGCTTCTGCACGGCAAATCAGGGCCTTACTTCCAGGCATGTGTTCATGCTGGGTGTGCCGGTAGCGATATAGCAGGGTAAGATGCTGACTTTCTCCTCGAGCAGAGTGACTTCACGTACGAGGGCCTCGAAGTACTCCAAGCACAGTGTTCTCTCATGGCAGCTCACACAAGGACCATGAGAAGTTTCCTGTGCACTTCGGACTCACCAGCAATGTTGTCCTGAGGCCGTTCGAGGACTCTGGAAATGTAGCTCTCCTCAAGGAACGTACAGTGTGTTGCCCATCACTGGGCACGCACAGAGGGCCTCCGAGGGATGCACCAATGGGCCTCGAACTTGCTCAGCCGGCCCACAGGGGTCTGGAGGTACTCAGTGAACTTGCAGGGAAAACGAGGTCTACCCGAGAGGCCTAGGAGTCCTCAGCCGTGTACTTCCTTTAAAGTAAAGCATATAAGGGACTAAGAACTCATGGAAACAGCTGCATGCCTCCCTTTCTGCACGGCTACTAAGGGCCTAACCTGGAGGCAAGTTTTCACGTTGAGATTCCCTTTAGCTCTAGAGCTTGTCAGGCTGACCACCACCGCGGCCATGGAAGCCCCTGGTTTAAACAGAGCAAACTCATTTTCTCCCCAGAAGCATTCTTACAGTGTTTACAGGCCTGTCAAGAGGAGGGAATGGCAGGCACTTTCAATGCAGCGTGAACGCTGCCTTCAAAACGGGAAAGCAAGGCTAGTTCCAGCAGGTCCCCTTTTCCAGGGGCACACTCAGCATGCACCCCTGTGGCTTCTAAGAAGTCCGAGGAGACACAGGTTACCCTGTGTTTCCTTCCCTGACTCAACTTCTCGAAGTAGGCTGTTCTGCATCATGCGAACTGCCTCAACCAAGGAACGCCGTAAGCTGCTCCTCTGGGCCTGTGGCTATTCGAAAGCCTGCAGTGCCACAGGAAGAACAGGACTTCAACTGCAGTAAGAACGCAAGCTGACTTCCTCTAGGAGGCACGGTGACTTCAGGCAGGACGTCTTAGATGGAATGCGAAGACGAGGGTTACCCTGAGTGCAGCTCAGGCTAGGGCAACGCGTAAGACTTGCACGCCGTGTGGGACGTGCCAGAACGCTGTTCGTGAACGTGTGCGAGGGCTGAGGAAATGAAGCTGCTCCAAAAGAGAGGGCAGTGCGTTTCCCTACACCCGGCATGCACAGAGGGGCTGTAACGGGCTCCGGGTCTGGACGTTGCTTAGCTGACCCAGGTGAGCCTGCGGTACTCAAGTGTTCCTGCGGGAATAGGGTGCCCAGGCTAGCGTCCTAGGTGTCCAGAAAACTGTGCTGCCGTTCAAGGAACGCAGAGCAGAGGCCAGCGCCTCATGGAGACTGCTGCACGCCTCTGCTTCTGCACGGCAAATCAGGGCCTTACTTCCAGGCATGTGTTCATGCTGGGTGTGCCGGTAGCGATATAGCAGGGTAAGATGCTGACTTTCTCCTCGAGCAGAGTGACTTCACGTACGAGGGCCTCGAAGTACTCCAAGCACAGTGTTCTCTCATGGCAGCTCACACAAGGACCATGAGAAGTTTCCTGTGCACTTCGGACTCACCAGCAATGTTGTCCTGAGGCCGTTCGAGGACTCTGGAAATGTAGCTCTCCTCAAGGAACGTACAGTGTGTTGCCCATCACTGGGCACGCACAGAGGGCCTCCGAGTGCACCAATGGGCCTCGAAGTTGCTCAGCCGGCCCACCGGTGTCTGCAGGTACTCAGTGAACTTGCAGGGAAAACGAGGCCTACCCGAGAGGCCTAGGAGTCCTCAGACGTGTACTTCCTTTAAAGTAAAGCATATAAGGGACAAAGAACTCATGGAAACAGCTGCATGCCTCCCTTTCTGCACGGCTACTAAGGGCCTAACCTGGAGGCAAGTTTTCACGTTGAGATTCCCTTTAGCTCTAGAGCTTGTCAGGCTGACCACCACCGCGGCCATGGAAGCCCCTGGTTTAGACAGAGCAAACTCATTTTCTCCCCAGAAGCATTCTTACAGTGTTTACAGGCCTGTCAAGAGGAGGGAATGGCAGGCACTTTCAATGCAGCGTGAACGCTGCCTTCAAAACGGGAAAGCAAGGCTAGTTCCAACAGGTCCCCTTTTCCAGGGGCACACTCAGCATGCACCCCTGTGGCTTCTAAGAAGTCCGAGGAGACACAGGTTACCCTGTGTTTCCTTCCCTGACTCAACTTCTCGAAGTAGGGTGTTCTGCATCATGCGAACTGCCTCAACCAAGGAACGCCGTAAGCTGCTCCTCTGGGCCTGTGGCTATTCGAAAGCCTGCAGTGCCACAGGAAGAACAGGACTTCAACTGCAGTAAGAACGCAAGCTGCCTTCCTCTAGGAGGCACGGTGACTTCAGGCAGGACGTCTTAGATGGAATGCGAAGACGAGGGTTACCCTGAGTGCAGCTCAGGCTAGGGCAACGCGTAAGACTTGCACTCCATGTGGGACGTGCCAGAACGCTGTTCGTGAACGTGTGCGAGGGCTGAGGAAATGAAGCTGCTCCAAAAGAGAGGGCAGTGCGTTTCCCTACACCCGGCATGCACAGAGGGGCTGTAACGGGCTCCGGGTCTGGACGTTGCTTAGCTGACCCAGGTGAGCCTGGGGTACTCAAGTGTTCCTGCGGGAATAGGGTGCCCAGGCTAGCGTCCTAGGTGTCCAGAAAAGTGTGATGCCGTTTAAGGAACGCAGAGCAGAGGCCAGCGCCTCATGGAAACTGCTGCACGCCTCTGCTTCTGCACGGCAAATCAGGGCCTTACTTCCAGGCATGTGTTCATGCTGGGTGTGCCGGTAGGGATATAGCAGGGTAAGATGCTGACTTTCTCCTCGAGCAGAGTGACTTCACGTACGAGGGCCTCGAAGTACTCCAAGCACAGTGTTCTCTCATGGCAGCTCACACAAGGACCATGAGAAGTTTCCTGTGCACTTCGGACTCACCAGCAATGTTGTCCTGAGGCCGTTCGAGGACTCTGGAAATGTAGCTCTCCTCAAGGAACGTACAGTGTGTTGCCCATCACTGGGCACGCACAGAGGGCCTCCGAGGGATGCACCAATGGGCCTCGAACTTGCTCAGCCGGCCCACAGGGGTCTGGAGGTACTCAGTGAACTTGCAGGGAAAACGAGGTCTACCCGAGAGGCCTAGGAGTCCTCAGACGTGTACTTCCTTTAAAGTAAAGCATATAAGGGACTAAGACCTCATGGAAACAGCTGCATGCCTCCCTTTCTGCACGGCTACTAAGGGCCTAACCTGGAGGCAAGTTTTCACGTTGAGATTCCCTTTAGCTCTAGAGCTTGTCAGGCTGACCACCACCGCGGCCATGGAAGCCCCTGGTTTAAACAGAGCAAACTCATTTTCTCCCCAGAAGCATTCTTACAGTGTTTACAGGCCTGTCAAGAGGAGGGAATGGCAGGCACTTTCAATGCAGCGTGAACGCTGCCTTCAAAACGGGAAAGCAAGGCTAGTTCCAGCAGGTCCCCTTTTCCAGGGGCACACTCAGCATGCACCCCTGTGGCTTCTAAGAAGTCCGAGGAGACACAGGTTACCCTGTGTTTCCTTCCCTGACTCAACTTCTCGAAGTAGGCTGTTCTGCATCATGCGAACTGCCTCAACCAAGGAACGCTGTAAGCTGCTCCTCTGGGTCTGTGGCTATTCGAAAGCCTGCAGTGCCACAGGAAGAACAGGACTTCAACTGCAGTAAGAACGCAAGCTGACTTCCTCTAGGAGGCACGGTGACTTCAGGCAGGACGTCTTAGATGGAATGCGAAGACGAGGGTTACCCTGAGTGCAGCTCAGGCTAGGGCAACGCGTAAGACTTGCACGCCGTGTGGGACGTGCCAGAACGCTGTTCGTGAACGTGTGCGAGGGCTGAGGAAATGAAGCTGCTCCAAAAGAGAGGGCAGTGCGTTTCCCTACACCCGGCATGCACAGAGGGGCTGTAACGGGCTCCGGGTCTGGACGTTGCTTACCTGACCCAGGTGAGCCTGGGGTACTCAAGTGTTCCTGCGGGAATAGGGTGCCCAGGCTAGCGTCCTAGGTGTGCAGAAAACTGTGCTGCGGTTCAAGGAACGCAGAGCAGAGGCCAGCGCCTCATGGAAACTGCTGCACGCCTCTGCTTCTGCACGGCAAATCAGGGCCTTACTTCCAGGCATGTGTTCATGCTGGGTGTGCCGGTAGCGATATAGCAGGGTAAGATGCTGACTTTCTCCTCGAGCAGAGTGACTTCACGTACGAGGGCCTCGAAGTACTCCAAGCACAGTGTTCTCTCATGGCAGCTCACACAAGGACCATGAGAAGTTTCCTGTGCACTTCGGACTCACCAGCAATGTTGTCCTGAGGCCGTTCGAGGACTCTGGAAATGTAGCTCTCCTCAAGGAACGTACAGTGTGTTGCCCATCACTGGGCACGCACAGAGGGCCTCCGAGGGATGCACCAATGGGCCTCGAACTTGCTCAGCCGGCCCACAGGGGTCTGGAGGTACTCAGTGAACTTGCAGGGAAAACGAGGTCTACCCGAGAGGCCTAGGAGTCCTCAGACGTGTACTTCCTTTAAAGTAAAGCATATAAGGGACTAAGAACTCATGGAAACAGCTGCATGCCTCCCTTTCTGCACGGCTACTAAGGGCCTAACCTGGAGGCAAGTTTTCACGTTGAGATTCCCTTTAGCTCTAGAGCTTGTCAGGCTGACCACCACCGCGGCCATGGAAGCCCCTGGTTTAGACAGAGCAAACTCATTTTCTCCCCAGAAGCATTCTTACAGTGTTTACAGGCCTGTCAAGAGGAGGGAATGGCAGGCAATTTCAATGCAGCGTGAACGCTACCTTCAAAACGGGAAAGCAAGGCTAGTTCCAGCAGGTCCCCTTTTCCAGGGGCACACTCAGCATGCACCCCTGTGGCTTCTAAGAAGTCCGAGGAGACACAGGTTACCCTGTGTTTCCTTCCCTGACTCAACTTCTCGAAGTAGGGTGTTCTGCATCATGCGAACTGCCTCAACCAAGGAACGCCGTAAGCTGCTCCTCTGGGCCTGTGGCTATTCGAAAGCCTGCAGTGCCACAGGAAGAACAGGACTTCAACTGCAGTAAGAACGCAAGCTGACTTCCTCTAGGAGGCACGGTGACTTCAGGCAGGACGTCTTAGATGGAATGCGAAGACGAGGGTTACCCTGAGTGCAGCTCAGGCTAGGGCAACGCGTAAGACTTGCACGCCGTGTGGGACGTGCCAGAACGCTGTTCGTGAACGTGTGCGAGGGCTGAGGAAATGAAGCTGCTCCAAAAGAGAGGGCAGTGCGTTTCCCTACACCCGGCATGCACAGAGGGGCTGTAACGGGCTCCGGGTCTGGACGTTGCTTACCTGACCCAGGTGAGCCTGGGGTACTCAAGTGTTCCTGCGGGAATAGGGTGCCCAGGCTAGCGTCCTAGGTGTGCAGAAAACTGTGCTGCGGTTCAAGGAACGCAGAGCAGAGGCCAGCGCCTCATGGAAACTGCTGCACGCCTCTGCTTCTGCACGGCAAATCAGGGCCTTACTTCCAGGCATGTGTTCATGCTGGGTGTGCCGGTAGCGATATAGCAGGGTAAGATGCTGACTTTCTCCTCGAGCAGAGTGACTTCACGTACGAGGGCCTCGAAGTACTCCAAGCACAGTGTTCTCTCATGGCAGCTCACACAAGGACCATGAGAAGTTTCCTGTGCACTTCGGACTCACCAGCAATGTTGTCCTGAGGCCGTTCGAGGACTCTGGAAATGTAGCTCTCCTCAAGGAACGTACAGTGTGTTGCCCATCACTGGGCACGCACAGAGGGCCTCCGAGGGATGCACCAATGGGCCTCGAACTTGCTCAGCCGGCCCACAGGGGTCTGGAGGTACTCAGTGAACTTGCAGGGAAAACGAGGTCTACCCGAGAGGCCTAGGAGTCCTCAGCCGTGTACTTCCTTTAAAGTAAAGCATATAAGGGACTAAGAACTCATGGAAACAGCTGCATGCCTCCCTTTCTGCACGGCTACTAAGGGCCTAACCTGGAGGCAAGTTTTCACGTTGAGATTCCCTTTAGCTCTAGAGCTTGTCAGGCTGACCACCACCGCGGCCATGGAAGCCCCTGGTTTAAACAGAGCAAACTCATTTTCTCCCCAGAAGCATTCTTACAGTGTTTACAGGCCTGTCAAGAGGAGGTAATGGCAGGCACTTTCAATGCAGCGTGAACGCTGCCTTCAAAACGGGAAAGCAAGGCTAGTTCCAGCAGGTCCCCTTTTCCAGGGGCACACTCAGCATGCACCCCTGTGGCTTCTAAGAAGTCCGAGGAGACACAGGTTACCCTGTGTTTCCTTCCCTGACTCAACTTCTCGAAGTAGGGTGTTCTGCATCATGCGAACTGCCTCAACCAAGGAACGCCGTAAGCTGCTCCTCTGGGCCTGTGGCTATTCGAAAGCCTGCAGTGCCACAGGAAGAACAGGACTTCAACTGCAGTAAGAACGCAAGCTGACTTCCTCTAGGAGGCACGGTGACTTCAGGCAGGACGTCTTAGATGGAATGCGAAGACGAGGGTTACCCTGAGTGCAGCTCAGGCTAGGGCAACGCGTAAGACTTGCACGCCGTGTGGGACGTGCCAGAACGCTGTTCGTGAACGTGTGCGAGGGCTGAGGAAATGAAGCTGCTCCAAAAGAGAGGGCAGTGCGTTTCCCTACACCCGGCATGCACAGAGGGGCTGTAACGGGCTCCGGGTCTGGACGTTGCTTAGCTGACCCAGGTGAGCCTGCGGTACTCAAGTGTTCCTGCGGGAATAGGGTGCCCAGGCTAGCGTCCTAGGTGTCCAGAAAACTGTGCTGCCGTTCAAGGAACGCAGAGCAGAGGCCAGCGCCTCATGGAGACTGCTGCACGCCTCTGCTTCTGCACGGCAAATCAGGGCCTTACTTCCAGGCATGTGTTCATGCTGGGTGTGCCGGTAGCGATATAGCAGGGTAAGATGCTGACTTTCTCCTCGAGCAGAGTGACTTCACGTACGAGGGCCTCGAAGTACTCCAAGCACAGTGTTCTCTCATGGCAGCTCACACAAGGACCATGAGAAGTTTCCTGTGCACTTCGGACTCACCAGCAATGTTGTCCTGAGGCCGTTCGAGGACTCTGGAAATGTAGCTCTCCTCAAGGAACGTACAGTGTGTTGCCCATCACTGGGCACGCACAGAGGGCCTCCGAGTGCACCAATGGGCCTCGAAGTTGCTCAGCCGGCCCACCGGTGTCTGCAGGTACTCAGTGAACTTGCAGGGAAAACGAGGCCTACCCGAGAGGCCTAGGAGTCCTCAGACGTGTACTTCCTTTAAAGTAAAGCATATAAGGGACAAAGAACTCATGGAAACAGCTGCATGCCTCCCTTTCTGCACGGCTACTAAGGGCCTAACCTGGAGGCAAGTTTTCACGTTGAGATTCCCTTTAGCTCTAGAGCTTGTCAGGCTGACCACCACCGCGGCCATGGAAGCCCCTGGTTTAGACAGAGCAAACTCATTTTCTCCCCAGAAGCATTCTTACAGTGTTTACAGGCCTGTCAAGAGGAGGGAATGGCAGGCACTTTCAATGCAGCGTGAACGCTGCCTTCAAAACGGGAAAGCAAGGCTAGTTCCAACAGGTCCCCTTTTCCAGGGGCACACTCAGCATGCACCCCTGTGGCTTCTAAGAAGTCCGAGGAGACACAGGTTACCCTGTGTTTCCTTCCCTGACTCAACTTCTCGAAGTAGGGTGTTCTGCATCATGCGAACTGCCTCAACCAAGGAACGCCGTAAGCTGCTCCTCTGGGCCTGTGGCTATTCGAAAGCCTGCAGTGCCACAGGAAGAACAGGACTTCAACTGCAGTAAGAACGCAAGCTGCCTTCCTCTAGGAGGCACGGTGACTTCAGGCAGGACGTCTTAGATGGAATGCGAAGACGAGGGTTACCCTGAGTGCAGCTCAGGCTAGGGCAACGCGTAAGACTTGCACTCCATGTGGGACGTGCCAGAACGCTGTTCGTGAACGTGTGCGAGGGCTGAGGAAATGAAGCTGCTCCAAAAGAGAGGGCAGTGCGTTTCCCTACACCCGGCATGCACAGAGGGGCTGTAACGGGCTCCGGGTCTGGACGTTGCTTAGCTGACCCAGGTGAGCCTGGGGTACTCAAGTGTTCCTGCGGGAATAGGGTGCCCAGGCTAGCGTCCTAGGTGTCCAGAAAAGTGTGATGCCGTTTAAGGAACGCAGAGCAGAGGCCAGCGCCTCATGGAAACTGCTGCACGCCTCTGCTTCTGCACGGCAAATCAGGGCCTTACTTCCAGGCATGTGTTCATGCTGGGTGTGCCGGTAGCGATATAGCAGGGTAAGATGCTGACTTTCTCCTCGAGCAGAGTGACTTCACGTACGAGGGCCTCGAAGTACTCCAAGCACAGTGTTCTCTCATGGCAGCTCACACAAGGACCATGAGAAGTTTCCTGTGCACTTCGGACTCACCAGCAATGTTGTCCTGAGGCCGTTCGAGGACTCTGGAAATGTAGCTCTCCTCAAGGAACGTACAGTGTGTTGCCCATCACTGGGCACGCACAGAGGGCCTCCGAGGGATGCACCAATGGGCCTCGAACTTGCTCAGCCGGCCCACAGGGGTCTGGAGGTACTCAGTGAACTTGCAGGGAAAACGAGGTCTACCCGAGAGGCCTAGGAGTCCTCAGACGTGTACTTCCTTTAAAGTAAAGCATATAAGGGACTAAGAACTCATGGAAACAGCTGCATGCCTCCCTTTCTGCACGGCTACTAAGGGCCTAACCTGGAGGCAAGTTTTCACGTTGAGATTCCCTTTAGCTCTAGAGCTTGTCAGGCTGACCACCACCGCGGCCATGGAAGCCCCTGGTTTAAACAGAGCAAACTCATTTTCTCCCCAGAAGCATTCTTACAGTGTTTACAGGCCTGTCAAGAGGAGGGAATGGCAGGCACTTTCAATGCAGCGTGAACGCTGCCTTCAAAACGGGAAAGCAAGGCTAGTTCCAGCAGGTCCCCTTTTCCAGGGGCACACTCAGCATGCACCCCTGTGGCTTCTAAGAAGTCCGAGGAGACACAGGTTACCCTGTGTTTCCTTCCCTGACTCAACTTCTCGAAGTAGGGTGTTCTGCATCATGCGAACTGCCTCAACCAAGGAACGCCGTAAGCTGCTCCTCTGGGCCTGTGGCTATTCGAAAGCCTGCAGTGCCACAGGAAGAACAGGACTTCAACTGCAGTAAGAACGCAAGCTGACTTCCTCTAGGAGGCACGGTGACTTCAGGCAGGACGTCTTAGATGGAATGCGAAGACGAGGGTTACCCTGAGTGCAGCTCAGGCTAGGGCAACGCGTAAGACTTGCACGCCGTGTGGGACGTGCCAGAACGCTGTTCGTGAACGTGTGCGAGGGCTGAGGAAATGAAGCTGCTCCAAAAGAGAGGGCAGTGCGTTTCCCTACACCCGGCATGCACAGAGGGGCTGTAACGGGCTCCGGGTCTGGACGTTGCTTAGCTGACCCAGGTGAGCCTGCGGTACTCAAGTGTTCCTGCGGGAATAGGGTGCCCAGGCTAGCGTCCTAGGTGTCCAGAAAACTGTGCTGCCGTTCAAGGAACGCAGAGCAGAGGCCAGCGCCTCATGGAGACTGCTGCACGCCTCTGCTTCTGCACGGCAAATCAGGGCCTTACTTCCAGGCATGTGTTCATGCTGGGTGTGCCGGTAGCGATATAGCAGGGTAAGATGCTGACTTTCTCCTCGAGCAGAGTGACTTCACGTACGAGGGCCTCGAAGTACTCCAAGCACAGTGTTCTCTCATGGCAGCTCACACAAGGACCATGAGAAGTTTCCTGTGCACTTCGGACTCACCAGCAATGTTGTCCTGAGGCCGTTCGAGGACTCTGGAAATGTAGCTCTCCTCAAGGAACGTACAGTGTGTTGCCCATCACTGGGCACGCACAGAGGGCCTCCGAGTGCACCAATGGGCCTCGAAGTTGCTCAGCCGGCCCACCGGTGTCTGCAGGTACTCAGTGAACTTGCAGGGAAAACGAGGCCTACCCGAGAGGCCTAGGAGTCCTCAGACGTGTACTTCCTTTAAAGTAAAGCATATAAGGGACAAAGAACTCATGGAAACAGCTGCATGCCTCCCTTTCTGCACGGCTACTAAGGGCCTAACCTGGAGGCAAGTTTTCACGTTGAGATTCCCTTTAGCTCTAGAGCTTGTCAGGCTGACCACCACCGCGGCCATGGAAGCCCCTGGTTTAGACAGAGCAAACTCATTTTCTCCCCAGAAGCATTCTTACAGTGTTTACAGGCCTGTCAAGAGGAGGGAATGGCAGGCACTTTCAATGCAGCGTGAACGCTGCCTTCAAAACGGGAAAGCAAGGCTAGTTCCAACAGGTCCCCTTTTCCAGGGGCACACTCAGCATGCACCCCTGTGGCTTCTAAGAAGTCCGAGGAGACACAGGTTACCCTGTGTTTCCTTCCCTGACTCAACTTCTCGAAGTAGGGTGTTCTGCATCATGCGAACTGCCTCAACCAAGGAACGCCGTAAGCTGCTCCTCTGGGCCTGTGGCTATTCGAAAGCCTGCAGTGCCACAGGAAGAACAGGACTTCAACTGCAGTAAGAACGCAAGCTGCCTTCCTCTAGGAGGCACGGTGACTTCAGGCAGGACGTCTTAGATGGAATGCGAAGACGAGGGTTACCCTGAGTGCAGCTCAGGCTAGGGCAACGCGTAAGACTTGCACTCCATGTGGGACGTGCCAGAACGCTGTTCGTGAACGTGTGCGAGGGCTGAGGAAATGAAGCTGCTCCAAAAGAGAGGGCAGTGCGTTTCCCTACACCCGGCATGCACAGAGGGGCTGTAACGGGCTCCGGGTCTGGACGTTGCTTAGCTGACCCAGGTGAGCCTGGGGTACTCAAGTGTTCCTGCGGGAATAGGGTGCCCAGGCTAGCGTCCTAGGTGTCCAGAAAAGTGTGATGCCGTTTAAGGAACGCAGAGCAGAGGCCAGCGCCTCATGGAAACTGCTGCACGCCTCTGCTTCTGCACGGCAAATCAGGGCCTTACTTCCAGGCATGTGTTCATGCTGGGTGTGCCGGTAGCGATATAGCAGGGTAAGATGCTGACTTTCTCCTCGAGCAGAGTGACTTCACGTACGAGGGCCTCGAAGTACTCCAAGCACAGTGTTCTCTCATGGCAGCTCACACAAGGACCATGAGAAGTTTCCTGTGCACTTCGGACTCACCAGCAATGTTGTCCTGAGGCCGTTCGAGGACTCTGGAAATGTAGCTCTCCTCAAGGAACGTACAGTGTGTTGCCCATCACTGGGCACGCACAGAGGGCCTCCGAGGGATGCACCAATGGGCCTCGAACTTGCTCAGCCGGCCCACAGGGGTCTGGAGGTACTCAGTGAACTTGCAGGGAAAACGAGGTCTACCCGAGAGGCCTAGGAGTCCTCAGACGTGTACTTCCTTTAAAGTAAAGCATATAAGGGACTAAGAACTCATGGAAACAGCTGCATGCCTCCCTTTCTGCACGGCTACTAAGGGCCTAACCTGGAGGCAAGTTTTCACGTTGAGATTCCCTTTAGCTCTAGAGCTTGTCAGGCTGACCACCACCGCGGCCATGGAAGCCCCTGGTTTAAACAGAGCAAACTCATTTTCTCCCCAGAAGCATTCTTACAGTGTTTACAGGCCTGTCAACAGGAGGGAATGGCAGGCACTTTCAATGCAGCGTGAACGCTGCCTTCAAAACGGGAAAGCAAGGCTAGTTCCAGCAGGTCCCCTTTTCCAGGGGCACACTCAGCATGCACCCCTGTGGCTTCTAAGAAGTCCGAGGAGACACAGGTTACCCTGTGTTTCCTTCCCTGACTCAACTTCTCGAAGTAGGCTGTTCTGCATCATGCGAACTGCCTCAACCAAGGAACGCTGTAAGCTGCTCCTCTGGGTCTGTGGCTATTCGAAAGCCTGCAGTGCCACAGGAAGAACAGGACTTCAACTGCAGTAAGAACGCAAGCTGACTTCCTCTAGGAGGCACGGTGACTTCAGGCAGGACGTCTTAGATGGAATGCGAAGACGAGGGTTACCCTGAGTGCAGCTCAGGCTAGGGCAACGCGTAAGACTTGCACGCCGTGTGGGACGTGCCAGAACGCTGTTCGTGAACGTGTGCGAGGGCTGAGGAAATGAAGCTGCTCCAAAAGAGAGGGCAGTGCGTTTCCCTACACCCGGCATGCACAGAGGGGCTGTAACGGGCTCCGGGTCTGGACGTTGCTTACCTGACCCAGGTGAGCCTGGGGTACTCAAGTGTTCCTGCGGGAATAGGGTGCCCAGGCTAGCGTCCTAGGTGTGCAGAAAACTGTGCTGCGGTTCAAGGAACGCAGAGCAGAGGCCAGCGCCTCATGGAAACTGCTGCACGCCTCTGCTTCTGCACGGCAAATCAGGGCCTTACTTCCAGGCATGTGTTCATGCTGGGTGTGCCGGTAGCGATATAGCAGGGTAAGATGCTGACTTTCTCCTCGAGCAGAGTGACTTCACGTACGAGGGCCTCGAAGTACTCCAAGCACAGTGTTCTCTCATGGCAGCTCACACAAGGACCATGAGAAGTTTCCTGTGCACTTCGGACTCACCAGCAATGTTGTCCTGAGGCCGTTCGAGGACTCTGGAAATGTAGCTCTCCTCAAGGAACGTACAGTGTGTTGCCCATCACTGGGCACGCACAGAGGGCCTCCGAGGGATGCACCAATGGGCCTCGAACTTGCTCAGCCGGCCCACAGGGGTCTGGAGGTACTCAGTGAACTTGCAGGGAAAACGAGGTCTACCCGAGAGGCCTAGGAGTCCTCAGACGTGTACTTCCTTTAAAGTAAAGCATATAAGGGACTAAGAACTCATGGAAACAGCTGCATGCCTCCCTTTCTGCACGGCTACTAAGGGCCTAACCTGGAGGCAAGTTTTCACGTTGAGATTCCCTTTAGCTCTAGAGCTTGTCAGGCTGACCACCACCGCGGCCATGGAAGCCCCTGGTTTAGACAGAGCAAACTCATTTTCTCCCCAGAAGCATTCTTACAGTGTTTACAGGCCTGTCAAGAGGAGGGAATGGCAGGCAATTTCAATGCAGCGTGAACGCTACCTTCAAAACGGGAAAGCAAGGCTAGTTCCAGCAGGTCCCCTTTTCCAGGGGCACACTCAGCATGCACCCCTGTGGCTTCTAAGAAGTCCGAGGAGACACAGGTTACCCTGTGTTTCCTTCCCTGACTCAACTTCTCGAAGTAGGGTGTTCTGCATCATGCGAACTGCCTCAACCAAGGAACGCCGTAAGCTGCTCCTCTGGGCCTGTGGCTATTCGAAAGCCTGCAGTGCCACAGGAAGAACAGGACTTCAACTGCAGTAAGAACGCAAGCTGACTTCCTCTAGGAGGCACGGTGACTTCAGGCAGGACGTCTTAGATGGAATGCGAAGACGAGGGTTACCCTGAGTGCAGCTCAGGCTAGGGCAACGCGTAAGACTTGCACGCCGTGTGGGACGTGCCAGAACGCTGTTCGTGAACGTGTGCGAGGGCTGAGGAAATGAAGCTGCTCCAAAAGAGAGGGCAGTGCGTTTCCCTACACCCGGCATGCACAGAGGGGCTGTAACTGGCTCCGGGTCTGGACGTTGCTTAGCTGACCCAGGTGAGCCTGGGGTACTCAAGTGTTCCTGCGGGAATAGGGTGCCCAGGCTAGCGTCCTAGGTGTCCAGAAAACTGTGCTGCCGTTCAAGGAACGCAGAGCAGAGGCCAGCGCCTCATGGAAACTGCTGCACGCCTCTGCTTCTGCACGGCAAATCAGGGCCTTACTTCCAGGCATGTGTTCATGCTGGGTGTGCCGGTAGCGATATAGCAGGGTAAGATGCTGACTTTCTCCTCGAGCAGAGTGACTTCACGTACGAGGGCCTCGAAGTACTCCAAGCACAGTGTTCTCTCATGGCAGCTCACACAAGGACCATGAGAAGTTTCCTGTGCACTTCGGACTCACCAGCAATGTTGTCCTGAGGCCGTTCGAGGACTCTGGAAATGTAGCTCTCCTCAAGGAACGTACAGTGTGTTGCCCATCACTGGGCACGCAGAGAGGGCCTCCGAGGGATGCACCAATGGGCCTCGAACTTGCTCAGCCGGCCCACAGGGGTCTGGAGGTACTCAGTGAACTTGCAGGGAAAACGAGGTCTACCCGAGAGGCCTAGGAGTCCTCAGACGTGTACTTCCTTTAAAGTAAAGCATATAAGGGACTAAGAACTCATGGAAACAGCTGCATGCCTCCCTTTCTGCACGGCTACTAAGGGCCTAACCTGGAGGCAAGTTTTCACGTTGAGATTCCCTTTAGCTCTAGAGCTTGTCAGGCTGACCACCACCGCGGCCATGGAAGCCCCTGGTTTAGACAGAGCAAACTCATTTTCTCCCCAGAAGCATTCTTACAGTGTTTACAGGCCTGTCAAGAGGAGGGAATGGCAGGCACTTTCAATGCAGCGTGAACGCTGCCTTCAAAACGGGAAAGCAAGGCTAGTTCCAGCAGGTCCCCTTTTCCAGGGGCACACTCAGCATGCACCCCTGTGGCTTCTAAGAAGTCCGAGGAGACACAGGTTACCCTGTGTTTCCTTCCCTGACTCAACTTCTCGAAGTAGGCTGTTCTGCATCATGCGAACTGCCTCAACCAAGGAACGCCGTAAGCTGCTCCTCTGGGCCTGTGGCTATTCGAAAGCCTGCAGTGCCACAGGAAGAACAGGACTTCAACTGCAGTAAGAACGCAAGCTGACTTCCTCTAGGAGGCACGGTGACTTCAGGCAGGACGTCTTAGATGGAATGCGAAGACGAGGGTTACCCTGAGTGCAGCTCAGGCTAGGGCAACGCGTAAGACTTGCACGCCGTGTGGGACGTGCCAGAACGCTGTTCGTGAACGTGTGCGAGGGCTGAGGAAATGAAGCTGCTCCAAAAGAGAGGGCAGTGCGTTTCCCTACACCCGGCATGCACAGAGGGGCTGTAACGGGCTCCGGGTCTGGACGTTGCTTAGCTGACCCAGGTGAGCCTGCGGTACTCAAGTGTTCCTGCGGGAATAGGGTGCCCAGGCTAGCGTCCTAGGTGTCCAGAAAACTGTGCTGCCGTTCAAGGAACGCAGAGCAGAGGCCAGCGCCTCATGGAGACTGCTGCACGCCTCTGCTTCTGCACGGCAAATCAGGGCCTTACTTCCAGGCATGTGTTCATGCTGGGTGTGCCGGTAGCGATATAGCAGGGTAAGATGCTGACTTTCTCCTCGAGCAGAGTGACTTCACGTACGAGGGCCTCGAAGTACTCCAAGCACAGTGTTCTCTCATGGCAGCTCACACAAGGACCATGAGAAGTTTCCTGTGCACTTCGGACTCATCAGCAATGTTGTCCTGAGGCCGTTTGAGGACTCTGGAAATGTAGCTCTCCTCAAGGAACGTACAGTGTGTTGCCCATCACTGGGCACGCACAGAGGCCTCCGAGGGATGCACCAATGGGCCTCGAAGTTGCTCAGCCGGCCCACAGGTGTCTGCAGGTACTCAGTGAACTTGCAGGGAAAACGAGGCCTACCCGAGAGGCCTAGGAGTCCTCAGACGTGTACTTCCTTTAAAGTAAAGCATATAAGGGACAAAGAACTCATGGAAACAGCTGCATGCCTCCCTTTCTGCACGGCTACTAAGGGCCTAACCTGGAGGCAAGTTTTCACGTTGAGATTCCCTTTAGCTCTAGAGCTTGTCAGGCTGACCACCACCGCGGCCATGGAAGCCCCTGGTTTAAACAGAGCAAACTCATTTTCTCCCCAGAAGCATTCTTACAGTGTTTACAGGCCTGTCAAGAGGAGGGAATGGCAGGCAGTTTCAATGCAGCGTGAACGCTGCCTTCAAAACGGGAAAGCAAGGCTAGTTCCAGCAGGTCCCCTTTTCCAGGGGCACACTCAGCATGCACCCCTGTGGCTTCTAACAAGTCCGAGGAGACACAGGTTACCCTGTGTTTCCTTCCCTGACTCAACTTCTCGAAATAGGGTGTTCTGCATCATGCGAACTGCCTCAACCAAGGAACGCCGTAAGCTGCTCCTCTGGGCCTGTGGCTATTCGAAAGCCTGCAGTGCCACAGGAAGAACAGGACTTCAACTGCAGTAAGAACGCAAGCTGACTTCCTCTAGGAGGCACGGTGACTTCAGCCAGGACGTCTTAGGTGGAATGCGAAGACGAGGGTTACCCTGAGTGCAGCTCAGGCTAGGGCAACGCGTAAGACTTCAACGCCGTGTGGGACGTGCCAGAATGCTGTTCGTGAACGTGTGCGAGAGCTGAGGAAATGAAGCTCCTCCAAAAGAGAGGGCAGTGCGTTTCCGTACACCCGGCATGCACAGAGGGGCTGTAACGGGCTCCGGGTCTGGACGTTGCTTAGCTGACCCAGGTGAGCCTGGGGTACTCAAGTGTTCCTGCGGGAATAGGGTGCCCAGGCTACCGTCCTAGGTGTCCAGAAAACTGTGCTGCTGTTCAAGGAACGCAGAGCAGAGGCCAGCGCCTCATGGAAACTGCTGCACGCCTCTGCTTCTGCACGGCAAATCAGGGCCTTACTTCCAGGCATGTGTTCATGCTGAGTGTGCCGGTAGCGATATAGCAGGGTAAGATGCTGACTTTCTCCTCGAGCAGAGTGACTTCACGTACGAGGGCCTCGAAGTACTCCAAGCACAGTGTTCTCTCATGGCAGCTCACACAAGGACCATGAGAAGTTTTCTGTGCACTTCGGACTCACCAGCAAAGTTGTCCTGAGGCCGTTCGAAGACTCTGGAAATGTAGGTCTCCTCAAGGATCGTACAGTGTGTTGCCCATCACTGGGCACGCACAGAGGGCCTCCGAGGGATGCACCAATGGGCCTCGAAGTTGCTCAACCGGCCCACAGGGGTCTGGAGGTGCTCAGTGAACTTGCAGGAAAACGAGGCCTACCCGAGAGGCCTAGGAGTCCTCAGACGTGTACTTCCTTTAAAATAAAGCATATAAGGGACTAAGAACTCATGGAAACAGCTGCATGCCTCCCTTTCTGCACGGCTACTAAGGGCCTAACCTGGAGGCAAGTTTTCACGTTGAGATTCCCTTTAGCTCTAGAGCTTGTCAGGCTGACCACCACCGCGGCCATGGAAGCCCCTGGTTTAGACAGAGCCAACTCATTTTCTCCCCAGAAGCATTCTTACAGTGTTTACAGGCCTGTCAAGAGGAGGGAATGGCAGGCACTTTCAATGCAGCGTGAACGCTGCCTTCAAAATGGGAAAGCAAGGCTAGTTCCAACAGGTCCCCTTTTCCAGGGGCACACTCAGCATGCACCCCTGTGCTTCTAACAAGTCCGAGGAGACACAGGTTACCCTGTGTTTCCTTCCCTGACTCAACTTTTCGAAGTAGGGTGTTCTGCATCATGCGAACTGCCTCAACCAAGGAACGCCGTAAGCTGCTCCTCTGGGTCTGTGGCTATTCGAAAGCCTGCAGTGCCACAGGAAGAACAGGACTTCAACTGCAGTAAGAACGCAAGCTGACTTCCTCTAGGAGGCACGGTGACTTCAGGCAGGACGTCTTAGATGGAATGCGAAGACGAGGGTTACCCTGAGTGCAGCTCAGGCTAGGGCAACGCGTAAGACTTGCACGCCGTGTGGGACGTGCCAGAACGCTGTTCGTGAACGTGTGCGAGGGCTGAGGAAATGAAGCTGCTCCAAAAGAGAGGGCAGTGCGTTTCCCTACACCCGGCATGCACAGAGGGGCTGTAACGGGCTCCGGGTCTGGACGTTGCTTAGCTGACCCAGGTGAGCCTGGGGTACTCAAGTGTTCCTGCGGGAATAGGGTGCCCAGGCTAGCGTCCTAGGTGTCCAGAAAAGTGTGATGCCGTTTAAGGAACGCAGAGCAGAGGCCAGCGCCTCATGGAAACTGCTGCACGCCTCTGCTTCTGCACGGCAAATCAGGGCCTTACTTCCAGGCATGTGTTCATGCTGGGTGTGCCGGTAGCGATATAGCAGGGTAAGATGCTGACTTTCTCCTCGAGCAGAGTGACTTCACGTACGAGGGCCTCGAAGTACTCCAAGCACAGTGTTCTCTCATGGCAGCTCACACAAGGACCATGAGAAGTTTTCTGTGCACTTCGGACTCACCAGCAAAGTTGTCCTGAGGCCGTTCGAGGACTCTGGAAATGTAGCTCTCCTCAAGGAACGTACAGTGTGTTGCCCATCACTGGGCACGCACAGAGGGCCTCCGAGGGATGCACCAATGGGCCTCGAAGTTGCTCAGCCGGCCCACAGGGGTCTGGAGGTACTCAGTGAACTTGCAGGGAAAACGAAGCCTACCCGAGAGGCCTAGGAGTCCTCAGCCGTGTACTTCCTTTAAAGTAAAGCATATAAGGGACTAAGAACTCATGGAAACAGCTGCATGCCTCCCTTTCTGCACGGCTACTAAGGGCCTAACCTGGAGGCAAGTTTTCACGTTGAGATTCCCTTTAGCTCTAGAGCTTGTCAGGCTGACCACCACCGCGGCCATGGAAGCCCCTGGTTTAAACAGAGCAAACTCATTTTCTCCCCAGAAGCATTCTTACAGTGTTTACAGGCCTGTCAAGAGGAGGGAATGGCAGGCAGTTTCAATGAAGCGTGAACGCTGCCTTCAAAACGGGAAAGCAAGGCTAGTTCCAGCAGGTCCCCTTTTCCAGGGGCACACTCAGCATGCACCCCTGTGGCTTCTAACAAGTCCGAGGAGACACAGGTTACCCTGTGTTTCCTTCCCTGACTCAACTTCTCGAAATAGGGTGTTCTGCATCATGCGAACTGCCTCAACCAAGGAACGCCGTAAGCTGCTCCTCTGGGTCTGTGGCTATTCGAAAGCCTGCAGTGCCACAGGAAGAACAGGACTTCAACTGCAGTAAGAACGCAAGCTGACTTCCTCTAGGAGGCACGGTGACTTCAGGCAGGACGTCTTAGATGGAATGCGAAGACGAGGGTTACCCTGAGTGCAGCTCAGGCTAGGGCAACGTGTAAGACTTGCACGCCGTGTGGGACGTGCCAGAACGCTGTTCGTGAACGTGTGCGAGGGCTGAGGAAATGAAGCTGCTCCAAAAGAGAGGGCAGTGCGTTTCCCTACACCCGGCATGCACAGAGGGGCTGTAACGGGCTCCGGGTCTGGACGTTGCTTAGCTGACCCAGGTGAGCCTGGGGTACTCAAGTGTTCCTGCGGGAATAGGGTGCCCAGGCTACCGTCCTAGGTGTCCAGAAAACTGTGCTGCCGTTCAAGGAACGCAGAGCAGAGGCCAGCGCCTCATGGAAACTGCTGCACGCCTCTGCTTCTGCACGGCAAATCAGGGCCTTACTTCCAGGCATGTGTTCATGCTGGGTGTGCCGGTAGCGATATAGCAGGGTAAGATGCTGACTTTCTCCTCGAGCAGAGTGACTTCACGTACGAGGGCCTCGAAGTACTCCAAGCACAGTGTTCTCCCATGGCAGCTCACACAAGGACCATGAGAAGTTTTCTGTGCACTTCGGACTCACCAGCAATGTTGTCCTGAGGCCGTTCGAGGACTCTGGAAATGTAGCTCTCCTCAAGGATCGTACAGTGTGTTGCCCATCACTGGGCACGCACAGAGGGCCTCCGAGGGATGCAGCAATGGGCCTCGAATTTGCTCAGCCGGCCCACAGGGGTCTGGAGGTGCTCAGTGAACTTGCAGGAAAACGAGGCCTACCCGAGAGGCCTAGGAGTCCTCAGACCTGTACTTCCTTTAAAGTAAAGCATATAAGGGACAAAGAACTCATGGAAATAGCTGCATGCCTCCCTTTCTGCACGGCTACTAAGGGCCTAACCTGGAGGCAAGTTTTCACGTTGAGATTCCCTTTAGCTCTAGAGCTTGTCAGGCTGACCACCACCGCGGCCATGGAAGCCCCTGGTTTAGACAGAGCCAACTCATTTTCTCCCCAGAAGCATTCTTACAGTGTTTACAGGCCTGTCAAGAGGAGGGAATGGCAGGCAGTTTCAATGCAGCGTGAATGCTGCCTTCAAAATGGGAAAGCCAGGCTAGTTCCAGCAGGTCCCCTTTTCCAGGGGCACACGCAGCATGCACCCCTGTGGCTTCTAAGAAGTCCGAGGAGACACAGGTTACCCTGTGTTTCCTTCCCTGACTCAACTTCTCGAAGGAGGCTGTTCTGCATCATGTGAACTGCCTCAACCAAGGAACGCCGTAAGCTGCTCCTCTGGGCCTGTGGCTATTCGAAAGCCTGCAGTGCCACAGGAAGAACAGGACTTCAACTGCAGTAAGAACGCAAGCTGACTTCCTCTAGGAGGCACGGTGACTTCAGGCAGGACGTCTTAGATGGAATGCGAAGACGAGGGTTACCCTGAGTGCAGCTCAGGCTAGGGCAACGCGTAAGACTTGCACGCCGTGTGGGACGTGCCAGAACGCTGTTCGTGAACGTGTGCGAGGGCTGAGGAAATGAAGCTGCTCCAAAAGAGAGGGCAGTGCGTTTCCCTACACCCGGCATGCACAGAGGGGCTGTAACGGGCTCCGGGTCTGGACGTTGCTTAGCTGACCCAGGTGAGCCTGGGGTACTCAAGTGTTCCTGCGGGAATAGGGTGCCCAGGCTAGCGTCCTAGGTGTCCAGAAAACTGTGCTGCCGTTCAAGGAACGCAGAGCAGAGGCCAGCGCCTCATGGAAACTGCTGCACGCCTCTGCTTCTGCATGGCAAATCAGGGCCTTACTTCCAGGCATGTGTTCATGCTGGGTGTGCCGGTAGCGATATAGCAGGGTAAGATGCTGACTTTCTCCTCGAGCAGAGTGACTTCACGTACGAGGGCCTCGAAGTACTCCAAGCACAGTGTTCTCTCATGGCAGCTCACACAAGGACCATGAGAAGTTTCCTGTGCACTTCGGACTCACCAGCAATGTTGTCCTGAGGCCGTTCGAGGACTCTGGAAATGTAGCTCTCCTCAAGGAACGTACAGTGTGTTGCCCATCACTGGGCACGCACAGAGGGCCTCCGAGGGATGCACCAATGGGCCTCGAAGTTGCTCCACCGGCCCACCGGTGTCTGCAGGTACTCAGTGAACTTGCAGGGAAAACGAGGCCTACCCGCGAGGCCTAGGAGTCCTCAGACGTGTACTTCCTTTAAAGTAAAACATATAAGGGACAAAGAACTCATGGAAACAGCTGCATGCCTCCCTTTCTGCACGGCTACTAAGGGCCTAACCTGGAGGCAAGTTTTCACGTTGAGATTCCCTTTAGCTCTAGAGCTTGTCAGGCTGACCACCACCGCGGCCATGGAAGCCCCTGGTTTAGACAGAGCAAACTCATTTTCTCCCCAGAAGCATTCTTACAGTGTTTACAGGCCTGTCAAGAGGAGGGAATGGCAGGCACTTTCAATGAAGCGTGAACGCTGCCTTCAAAACGGGAAAGCAAGGCTAGTTCCAGCAGGTCCCCTTTTCCAGGGGCACACTCAGCATGCACCCCTGTGGCTTCTAAGAAGTCCGAGGAGACACAGGTTACCCTGTGTTTCCTTCCCTGACTCAACTTCTCGAAGTAGGGTGTTCTGCATCATGCGAACTGCCTCAACCAAGGAACGCCGTAAGCTGCTCCTCTGGGCCTGTGGCTATTCGAAAGCCTGCAGTGCCACAGGAAGAACAGGACTTCAACTGCAGTAAGAACGCAAGCTGACTTCCTCTAGGAGGCACGGTGACTTCAGGCAGGACGTCTTAGATGGAATGCGAAGACGAGGGTTACCCTGAGTGCAGCTCAGGCTAGGGCAACGCGTAAGACTTGCACGCCGTGTGGGACGTGCCAGAACGCTGTTCGTGAACGTGTGCGAGGGCTGAGGAAATGAAGCTGCTCCAAAAGAGAGGGCAGTGCGTTTCCCTACACCCGGCATGCACAGAGGGGCTGTAACGGGCTCCGGGTCTGGACGTTGCTTAGCTGACCCAGGTGAGCCTGGGGTACTCAAGTGTTCCTGTGGGAATAGGGTGCCCAGGCTACCGTCCTAGGTGTCCAGAAAACTGTGCTGCCGTTCAAGGAACGCAGAGCAGAGGCCAGCGCCTCATGGAAACTGCTGCACGCCTCTGCTTCTGCACGGCAAATCAGGGCCTTACTTCCAGGCATGTGTTCATGCTGGGTGTGCCGGTAGCGATATAGCAGGGTAAGATGCTGACTTTCTCCTCGAGCAGAGTGACTTCACGTACGAGGGCCTCGAAGTACTCCAAGCACAGTGTTCTCTCATGGCAGCTCACACAAGGACCATGAGAAGTTTCCTGTGCACTTCGGACTCACCAGCAATGTTGTCCTGAGGCCGTTCGAGGACTCTGGAAATGTAGCTCTCCTCAAGGAACGTACAGTGTGTTGCCCATCACTGGGCACGCACAGAGGGCCTCCGAGTGCACCAATGGGCCTCGAAGTTGCTCAGCCGGCCCACCGGTGTCTGCAGGTACTCAGTGAACTTGTAGGGAAAACGAGGCCTACCCGAGAGGCCTAGGAGTCCTCAGACGTGTACTTCCTTTAAAGTAAAGCATATAAGGGACAAAGAACTCATGGAAACAGCTGCATGCCTCCCTTTCTGCACGGCTACTAAGGGCCTAACCTGGAGGCAAGTTTTCACGTTGAGATTCCCTTTAGCTCTAGAGCTTGTCAGGCTGACCACCACCGCGGCCATGGAAGCCCCTGGTTTAGACAGAGCAAACTCATTTTCTCCCCAGAAGCATTCTTACAGTGTTTACAGGCCTGTCAAGAGGAGGGAATGGCAAGCACTTTCAATGCAGCGTGAACGCTGCCTTCAAAACGGGAAAGCAAGGCTAGTTCCAACAGGTCCCCTTTTCCAGGGGCACACTCAGCATGCACCCCTGTGGCTTCTAAGAAGTCCGAGGAGACACAGGTTACCCTGTGTTTCCTTCCCTGACTCAACTTCTCGAAGTAGGGTGTTCTGCATCATGCGAACTGCCTCAACCAAGGAACGCCGTAAGCTGCTCCTCTGGGCCTGTGGCTATTCGAAAGCCTGCAGTGCCACAGGAAGAACAGGACTTCAACTGCAGTAAGAACGCAAGCTGACTTCCTCTAGGAGGCACGGTGACTTCAGGCAGGACGTCTTAGATGGAATGCGAAGACGAGGGTTACCCTGAGTGCAGCTCAGGCTAGGGCAACGCGTAAGACTTGCACTCCATGTGGGACGTGCCAGAACGCTGTTCGTGAACGTGTGCGAGGGCTGAGGAAATGAAGCTGCTCCAAAAGAGAGGGCAGTGCGTTTCCCTACACCCGGCATGCACAGAGGGGCTGTAACGGGCTCCGGGTCTGGACGTTGCTTAGCTGACCCAGGTGAGCCTGGGGTACTCAAGTGTTCCTGCGGGAATAGGGTGCCCAGGCTAGCGTCCTAGGTGTCCAGAAAACTGTGCTGCCGTTAAAGGAACGCAGAGCAGAGGCCAGCGCCTCATGGAAACTGCTGCACGCCTCTGCTTCTGCACGGCAAATCAGGGCCTTACTTCCAGGCATGTGTTCATGCTGGGTGTGCCGGTAGCGATATAGCAGGGTAAGATGCTGACTTTCTCCTCGAGCAGAGTGACTTCACGTACGAGGGCCTCGAAGTACTCCAAGCACAGTGTTCTCTCATGGCAGCTCACACAAGGACCATGAGAAGTTTTCTGTGCACTTCGGACTCACCAGCAAAGTTGTCCTGAGGCCGTTCGAGGACTCTGGAAATGTAGCTCTCCTCAAGGAACGTACAGTGTGTTGCCCATCACTGGGCACGCACAGAGGGCCTCCGAGGGATGCACCAATGGGCCTCGAAGTTGCTCAACCGACCCACAGGGGTCTGGAGGTGCTCAGTGAACTTGCAGGAAAACGAGGCCTACCCGAGAGGCCTAGGAGTCCTCAGACGTGTACTTCCTTTAAAATAAAACATATAAGGGACTAAGAACTCATGGAAACAGCTGCATGCCTCCCTTTCTGCACGGCTACTAAGGGCCTAACCTGGAGGCAAGTTTTCACGTTGAGATTCCCTTTAGCTCTAGAGCTTGTCAGGCTGACCACCACCGCGGCCATGGAAGCCCCTGGTTTAGACAGAGCAAACTCATTTTCTCCCCAGAAGCATTCTTACAGTGTTTACAGGCCTGTCAAGAGGAGGGAATGGCAGGCACTTTCAATGCAGCGTGTACGCTGCCTTCAAAACGGGAAATCAAGTCTAGTTCCAGCAGGTCCCCTTTTCCAGGGGCACACTCAGCATGCACCCCTGTGGCTTCTAACAAGTCCGAGGAGACACAGGTTACCCTGTGTTTCCTTCCCTGACTCAACTTCTCGAAGTAGGGTGTTCTGCATCATGCGAACTGCCTCAACCAAGGAACGCCGTAAGCTGCTCCTCTGGGCCTGTGGCTATTCGAAAGCCTGCAGTGCCACAGGAAGAACAGGACTTCAACTGCAGTAAGAACGCAAGCTGACTTCCTCTAGGAGGCACGGTGACTTCAGGCAGGACGTCTTAGATGGAATGCGAAGACGAGGGTTACCCTGAGTGCAGCTCAGGCTAGGGCAACGCGTAAGACTTGCACGCCGTGTGGGACGTGCCAGAACGCTGTTCGTGAACGTGTGCGAGGGCTGAGGAAATGAAGCTGCTCCAAAAGAGAGGGCAGTGCGTTTCCCTACACCCGGCATGCACAGAGGGGCTGTAACGGGCTCCGGGTCTGGACGTTGCTTAGCTGACCCAGGTGAGCCTGGGGTACTCAAGTGTTCCTGTGGGAATAGGGTGCCCAGGCTAGCGTCCTAGGTGTCCAGAAAACTGTGCTGCCGTTCAAGGAACGCAGAGCAGAGGCCAGCGCCTCATGGAAACTGCTGCACGCCTCTGCTTCTGCACGGCAAATCAGGGCCTTACTTCCAGGCATGTGTTCATGCTGGGTGTGCCGGTAGCGATATAGCAGGGTAAGATGCTGACTTTCTCCTCGAGCAGAGTGACTTCACGTACGAGGGCCTCGAAGTACTCCAAGCACAGTGTTCTCTCATGGCAGCTCACACAAGGACCATGAGAAGTTTCCTGTGCACTTCGGACTCACCAGCAATGTTGTCCTGAGGCCGTTCGAGGACTCTGGAAATGTAGCTCTCCTCAAGGAACGTACAGTGTGTTGCCCATCACTGGGCACGCACAGAGGGCCTCCGAGTGCACCAATGGGCCTCGAAGTTGCTCAGCCGGCCCACCGGTGTCTGCAGGTACTCAGTGAACTTGTAGGGAAAACGAGGCCTACCCGAGAGGCCTAGGAGTCCTCAGACGTGTACTTCCTTTAAAGTAAAGCATATAAGGGACTAAGAACTCATGGAAACAGCTGCATGCCTCCCTTTCTGCACGGCTACTAAGGGCCTAACCTGGAGGCAAGTTTTCACGTTGAGATTCCCTTTAGCTCTAGAGCTTGTCAGGCTGACCACCACCGCGGCCATGGAAGCCCCTGGTTTAGACAGAGCAAACTCATTTTCTCCCCAGAAGCATTCTTACAGTGTTTACAGGCCTGTCAAGAGGAGGGAATGGCAGGCACTTTCAATGCAGCGTGAACGCTGCCTTCAAAACGGGAAATCAAGTCTAGTTCCAGCAGGTCCCCTTTTCCAGGGGCACACTCAGCATGCACCCCTGTGGCTTTTAAGAAGTCCGAGGAGACACAGGTTACCCTGTGTTTCCTTCCCTGACTCAACTTCTCGAAGTAGGCTGTTCTGCATCATGCGAACTGCCTCAACCAAGGAACGCCGTAAGCTGCTCCTCTGGGCCTGTGGCTATTCGAAAGCCTGCAGTGCCACAGGAAGAACAGGACTTCAACTGCAGTAAGAACGCAAGCTGACTTCCTCTAGGAGGCACGGTGACTTCAGGCAGGACGTCTTAGGTGGAATGCGAAGACGAGGGTTACCCTGAGTGCAGCTCAGGCTAGGGCAACGCGTAAGACTTGCACGCCGTGTGGGACGTGCCAGAACGCTGTTCGTGAACGTGTGCGAGGGCTGAGGAAATGAAGCTCCTCCAAAAGAGAGGGCAGTGCGTTTCCGTACACCCGGCATGCACAGAGGGGCTGTAACGGGCTCCGGGTCTGGACGTTGCTTAGCTGACCCAGGTGAGCCTGGGGTACTCAAGTGTTCCTGCGGGAATAGGGTGCCCAGGCTACCGTCCTAGGTGTCCAGAAAACTGTGCTGCCGTTCAAGGAACGCAGAGCAGAGGCCAGCGCCTCATGGAAACTGCTGCACGCCTCTGCTTCTGCACGGCAAATCAGGGCCTTACTTCCAGGCATGTGTTCATGCTGGGTGTGCCGGTAGCGATATAGCAGGGTAAGATGCTGACTTTCTCCTCGAGCAGAGTGACTTCACGTACGAGGGCCTCGAAGTACTCCAAGCACAGTGTTCTCTCATGGCAGCTCACACAAGGACCATGAGAAGTTTTCTGTGCACTTCGGAATCACCAGCAAAGTTGTCCTGAGGCCGTTCGAGGACTCTGGAAATGTAGCTCTCCTCAAGGATCGTACAGTGTGTTGCCGATCACTGGGCACGCACAGAGGTCCTCCGAGGGATGCACCAATGGGCCTCGAAGTTGCTCAACCGACCCACAGGGGTCTGGAGGTGCTCAGTGAACTTGCAGGAAAACGAGGCCTACCCGAGAGGCCTAGGAGTCCTCAGACGTGTACTTCCTTTAAAACAAAGCATATAAGGGACTAAGAACTCATGGAAACAGCTGCATGCCTCCCTTTCTGCACGGCTACTAAGGGCCTAACCTGGAGGCAAGTTTTCACGTTGAGATTCCCTTTAGCTCTAGAGCTTGTCAGGCTGACCACCACCGCGGCCATGGAAGCCCCTGGTTTAGACAGAGCAAACTCATTTTCTCCCCAGAAGCATTCTTACAGTGTTTACAGGCCTGTCAAGAGGAGGGAATGGCAGGCACTTTCAATGCAGCGTGAACGCTGCCTTCAAAACGGGAAATCAAGTCTAGTTCCAGCAGGTCCCCTTTTCCAGGGGCACACTCAGCATGCACCCCTGTGGCTTTTAAGAAGTCCGAGGAGACACAGGTTACCCTGTGTTTCCTTCCCTGACTCAACTTCTCGAAGTAGGCTGTTCTGCATCATGCGAACTGCCTCAACCAAGGAACGCCGTAAGCTGCTCCTCTGGGCCTGTGGCTATTCGAAAGCCTGCAGTGCCACAGGAAGAACAGGACTTCAACTGCAGTAAGAACGCAAGCTGACTTCCTCTAGGAGGCACGGTGACTTCAGGCAGGACGTCTTAGATGGAATGCGAAGACGAGGGTTACCCTGAGTGCAGCTCAGGCTAGGGTAACGCGTAAGACTTGCACGCCGTGTGGGACGTGCCAGAACGCTGTTCGTGAACGTGTGCGAGGGCTGAGGAAATACAGCTGCTTCAAAAGAGAGGGCAGTGCGTTTCCTTACACCCGGCATGCACAGAGGGGCTGTAACGGGCTCCGGGTCTGGACGTTGCTTAGCTGACCCAGGTGAGCCTGGGGTACTCAAGTGTTCCTGCGGGAATAGGGTGCCCAGGCTAGCGTCCTAGGTGTCCAGAAAACTGTGCTGCCGTTCAAGGAACGCAGAGCAGAGGCCAGCGCCTCATGGAAACTGTTGCACGCCTCTGCTTCTGCACGGCAAATCAGGGCCTTACTTCCAGGCATGTGTTCATGCTGGGTGTGCCGGTAGCGATATAGCAGGGTAAGATGCTGACTTTCTCCTCGAGCAGAGTGACTTCACGTACGAGGGCCTCGAAGTACTCCAAGCACAGTGTTCTCTCATGGCAGCTCACACAAGGACCATGAGAAGTTTTCTGTGCACTTCGGAATCACCAGCAAAGTTGTCCTGAGGCCGTTCGAGGACTCTGGAAATGTAGCTCTCCTCAAGGATCGTACAGTGTGTTGCCGATCACTGGGCACGCACAGAGGGCCTCCGAGGGATGCACCAATGGGCCTCGAAGTTGCTCAACCGACCCACAGGGGTCTGGAGGTGCTCAGTGAACTTGCAGGAAAACGAGGCCTACCCGAGAGGCCTAGGAGTCCTCAGACGTGTACTTCCTTTAAAATAAAGCATATAAGGGACTAAGAACTCATGGAAACAGCTGCATGCCTCCCTTTCTGCACGGCTACTAAGGGCCTAACCTGGAGGCAAGTTTTCACGTTGAGATTCCCTTTAGCTCTAGAGCTTGTCAGGCTGACCACCACCGCGGCCATGGAAGCCCCTGGTTTAGACAGAGCAAACTCATTTTCTCCCCAGAAGCATTCTTACAGTGTTTACAGGCCTGTCAAGAGGAGGGAATGGCAGGCACTTTCAATGCAGCGTGAACGCTGCCTTCAAAACGGGAAATCAAGTCTAGTTCCAGCAGATCCCCTTTTCCAGGGGCACACTCAGCATGCACCCCTGTGGCTTCTAACAAGTCCGAGGAGACACAGGTTACCCTGTGTTTCCTTCCCTGACTCAACTTCTCGAAGTAGGGTGTTCTGCATCATGCGAACTGCCTCAACCAAGGAACGCCGTAAGCTGCTCCTCTGGGCCTGTGGCTATTCGAAAGCCTGCAGTGCCACAGGAAGAACAGGACTTCAACTGCAGTAAGAACGCAAGCTGACTTCCTCTAGGAGGCACGGTGACTTCAGGCAGGACGTCTTAGATGGAATGCGAAGACGAGGGTTACCCTGAGTGCAGCTCAGGCTAGGGCAACGCGTAAGACTTGCACGCCGTGTGGGACGTGCCAGAACGCTGTTCGTGAACGTGTGCGAGGGCTGAGGAAATGAAGCTGCTCCAAAAGAGAGGGCAGTGCGTTTCCCTACACCCGGCATGCACAGAGGGGCTGTAACGGGCTCCGGGTCTGGACGTTGCTTAGCTGACCCAGGTGAGCCTGGGGTACTCAAGTGTTCCTGTGGGAATAGGGTGCCCAGGCTAGCGTCCTAGGTGTCCAGAAAACTGTGCTGCCGTTCAAGGAACGCAGAGCAGAGGCCAGCGCCTCATGGAAACTGCTGCACGCCTCTGCTTCTGCACGGCAAATCAGGGCCTTACTTCCAGGCATGTGTTCATGCTGGGTGTGCCGGTAGCGATATAGCAGGGTAAGATGCTGACTTTCTCCTCGAGCAGAGTGACTTCACGTACGAGGGCCTCGAAGTACTCCAAGCACAGTGTTCTCTCATGGCAGCTCACACAAGGACCATGAGAAGTTTCCTGTGCACTTCGGACTCACCAGCAATGTTGTCCTGAGGCCGTTCGAGGACTCTGGAAATGTAGCTCTCCTCAAGGAACGTACAGTGTGTTGCCCATCACTGGGCACGCACAGAGGGCCTCCGAGTGCACCAATGGGCCTCGAAGTTGCTCAGCCGGCCCACCGGTGTCTGCAGGTACTCAGTGAACTTGTAGGGAAAACGAGGCCTACCCGAGAGGCCTAGGAGTCCTCAGACGTGTACTTCCTTTAAAGTAAAGCATATAAGGGACTAAGAACTCATGGAAACAGCTGCATGCCTCCCTTTCTGCACGGCTACTAAGGGCCTAACCTGGAGGCAAGTTTTCACGTTGAGATTCCCTTTAGCTCTAGAGCTTGTCAGGCTGACCACCACCGCGGCCATGGAAGCCCCTGGTTTAGACAGAGCAAACTCATTTTCTCTCCAGAAGCATTCTTACAGTGTTTACAGGCCTGTCAAGAGGAGGTAATGGCAGGCACTTTCAATGCAGCGTGAACGCTGCCTTCAAAATGGGAAAGCAAGGCTAGTTCCAACAGGTCCCCTTTTCCAGGGGCACACTCAGCATGCACCCCTGTGGCTTCTAACAAGTCCGAGGAGACACAGGTTACCCTGTGTTTCCTTCCCTGACTCAACTTCTCGAAGTAGGGTGTTCTGCATCATGCGAACTGCCTCAACCAAGGAACGCCGTAAGCTGCTCCTCTGGGCCTGTGGCTATTCGAAAGCCTGCAGTGCCACAGGAAGAACAGGACTTCAACTGCAGTAAGAACGCAAGCTGACTTCCTCTAGGAGGCACGGTGACTTCAGGCAGGACGTCTTAGGTGGAATGCGAAGACGAGGGTTACCCTGAGTGCAGCTCAGGCTAGGGCAACGCGTAAGACTTCAACGCCGTGTGGGACGTGCCAGAACGCTGTTCGTGAACGTGTGCGAGGGCTGAGGAAATGAAGCTCCTCCAAAAGAGAGGGCAGTGCGTTTCCGTACACCCGGCATGCACAGAGGGGCTGTAACGGGCTCCGGGTCTGGACGTTGCTTAGCTGACCCAGGTGAGCCTGGGGTACTCAAGTGTTCCTGCGGGAATAGGGTGCCCAGGCTACCGTCCTAGGTGTCCAGAAAACTGTGCTGCCGTTCAAGGAACGCAGAGCAGAGGCCAGCGCCTCATGGAAACTGCTGCACGCCTCTGCTTCTGCACGGCAAATCAGGGCCTTACTTCCAGGCATGTGTTCATGCTGGGTGTGCCGGTAGCGATATAGCAGGGTAAGATGCTGACTTTCTCCTCGAGCAGAGTGACTTCACGTACGAGGGCCTCGAAGTACTCCAAGCACAGTGTTCTCTCATGGCAGCTCACACAAGGACCATGAGAAGTTTTCTGTGCACTTCGGAATCACCAGCAAAGTTGTCCTGAGGCCGTTCGAGGACTCTGGAAATGTAGCTCTCCTCAAGGATCGTACAGTGTGTTGCCGATCACTGGGCACGCACAGAGGTCCTCCGAGGGATGCACCAATGGGCCTCGAAGTTGCTCAACCGACCCACAGGGGTCTGGAGGTGCTCAGTGAACTTGCAGGAAAACGAGGCCTACCCGAGAGGCCTAGGAGTCCTCAGACGTGTACTTCCTTTAAAACAAAGCATATAAGGGACTAAGAACTCATGGAAACAGCTGCATGCCTCCCTTTCTGCACGGCTACTAAGGGCCTAACCTGGAGGCAAGTTTTCACGTTGAGATTCCCTTTAGCTCTAGAGCTTGTCAGGCTGACCACCACCGCGGCCATGGAAGCCCCTGGTTTAGACAGAGCAAACTCATTTTCTCCCCAGAAGCATTCTTACAGTGTTTACAGGCCTGTCAAGAGGAGGGAATGGCAGGCACTTTCAATGCAGCGTGAACGCTGCCTTCAAAACGGGAAATCAAGTCTAGTTCCAGCAGGTCCCCTTTTCCAGGGGCACACTCAGCATGCACCCCTGTGGCTTTTAAGAAGTCCGAGGAGACACAGGTTACCCTGTGTTTCCTTCCCTGACTCAACTTCTCGAAGTAGGCTGTTCTGCATCATGCGAACTGCCTCAACCAAGGAACGCCGTAAGCTGCTCCTCTGGGCCTGTGGCTATTCGAAAGCCTGCAGTGCCACAGGAAGAACAGGACTTCAACTGCAGTAAGAACGCAAGCTGACTTCCTCTAGGAGGCACGGTGACTTCAGGCAGGACGTCTTAGATGGAATGCGAAGACGAGGGTTACCCTGAGTGCAGCTCAGGCTAGGGTAACGCGTAAGACTTGCACGCCGTGTGGGACGTGCCAGAACGCTGTTCGTGAACGTGTGCGAGGGCTGAGGAAATACAGCTGCTCCAAAAGAGAGGGCAGTGCGTTTCCTTACACCCGGCATGCACAGAGGGGCTGTAACGGGCTCCGGGTCTGGACGTTGCTTAGCTGACCCAGGTGAGCCTGGGGTACTCAAGTGTTCCTGCGGGAATAGGGTGCCCAGGCTACCGTCCTAGGTGTCCAGAAAACTGTGCTGCCGTTCAAGGAACGCAGAGCAGAGGCCAGCGCCTCATGGAAACTGCTGCACGCCTCTGCTTCTGCACGGCAAATCAGGGCCTTACTTCCAGGCATGTGTTCATGCTGGGTGTGCCGGTAGCGATATAGCAGGGTAAGATGCTGACTTTCTCCTCGAGCAGAGTGACTTCACGTACGAGGGCCTCGAAGTACTCCAAGCACAGTGTTCTCTCATGGCAGCTCACACAAGGACCATGAGAAGTTTTCCGTGCACTTCCGAATCACCAGCAAAGTTGTCCTGAGGCCGTTCGAGGACTCTGGAAATGTAGCTCTCCTCAAGGATCGTACAGTGTGTTGCCGATCACTGGGCACGCACAGAGGGCCTCCGAGGGATGCACCAATGGGCCTCGAAGTTGCTCAACCGGCCCACAGGGGTGTGGAGGTGCTCAGTGAACTTGCAGGAAAACGAGGCCTACCCGAGAGGCCTAGGAGTCCTCAGACGTGTACTTCCTTTAAAATAAAGCATATAAGGGACTAAGAACTCATGGAAACAGCTGCATGCCTCCCTTTCTGCACGGCTACTAAGGGCCTAACCTGGAGGCAAGTTTTCACGTTGAGATTCCCTTTAGCTCTAGAGCTTGTCAGGCTGACCACCACCGCGGCCATGGAAGCCCTTGGTTTAAACAGAGCAAACTCATTTTCTCCCCAGAAGCATTCTTACAGTGTTTACAGGCCTGTCAAGAGGAGGGAATGGCAGGCACTTTCAATGCAGCGTGAACGCTGCCTTCAAAACGGGAAAGCAAGGCTAGTTCCAGCAGGTCCCCTTTTCCAGGGGCACACTCAGCATGCACCCCTGTGGCTTCTAAGAAGTCCGAGGAGACACAGGTTACCCTGTGTTTCCTTCCCTGACTCAACTTCTCGAAGTAGGCTGTTCTGCATCATGCGAACTGCCTCAACCAAGGAACGCCGTAAGCTGCTCCTCTGGGCCTGTGGCTATTCGAAAGCCTGCAGTGCCACAGGAAGAACAGGACTTCAACTGCAGTAAGAACGCAAGCTGACTTCCTCTAGGAGGCACGGTGACTTCAGGCAGGACGTCTTAGATGGAATGCGAAGACGAGGGTTACCCTGAGTGCAGCTCAGGCTAGGGCAACGCGTAAGACTTGCACGCCGTGTGGGACGTGCCAGAACGCTGTTCGTGAACGTGTGCGAGGGCTGAGGAAATGAAGCTGCTCCAAAAGAGAGGGCAGTGCGTTTCCCTACACCCGGCATGCACAGAGGGGCTGTAACGGGCTCCGGGTCTGGACGTTGCTTAGCTGACCCAGGTGAGCCTGGGGTACTCAAGTGTTCCTGCGGGAATAGGGTGCCCAGGCTAGCGTCCTAGGTGTCCAGAAAACTGTGCTGCCGTTCAAGGAACGCAGAGCAGAGGCCAGCGCCTCATGGAAACTGCTGCACGCCTCTGCTTCTGCACGGCAAATCAGGGCCTTACTTCCAGGCATGTGTTCATGCTGGGTGTGCCGTTAGCGATATAGCAGGGTAAGATGCTGACTTTCTCCTCGAGCAGAGTGACTTCACGTACGAGGGCCTCGAAGTACTCCAAGCACAGTGTTCTCTCATGGCAGCTCACACAAGGACCATGAGAAGTTTTCTGTGCACTTCGGACTCACCAGCAAAGTTGTCCTGAGGCCGTTCGAGGACTCTGGAAATGTAGCTCTCCTCAAGGAACGTACAGTGTGTTGCCCATCACTGGGCACGCACAGAGGGCCTCCGAGGGATGCACCAATGGGCCTCGAAGTTGCTCAATCGGCCCACAGGGGTCTGGAGGTGCTCAGTGAACTTGCAGGGAAAACGAGGCCTACCCGAGAGGCCTAGGAGTCCTCAGACGTGTACTTCCTTTAAAGTAAAGCATATAAGGGACTAAGAACTCATGGAAACAGCTGCATGCCTCCCTTTCTGCACGGCTACTAAGGGCCTAACCTGGAGGCAAGTTTTCACGTTGAGATTCCCTTTAGCTCTAGAGCTTGTCAGGCTGACCACCACCGCGGCCATGGAAGCCCCTGGTTTAGACAGAGCAAACTCATTTTCTCCCCAGAAGCATTCTTACAGTGTTTACAGGCCTGTCAAGAGGAGGGAATGGCAGGAACTTTCAATGCAGCGTGAACGCTGCCTTCAAAATGGGAAAGCAAGGCTAGTTCCAACAGGTCCCCTTTTCCAGGGGCACACTCAGCATGCACCCCTGTGCTTCTAACAAGTCCGAGGAGACACAGGTTACCCTGTGTTTCCTTCCCTGACTCAACTTCTCGAAGTAGGGTGTTCTGCATCATGCGAACTGCCTCAACCAAGGAACGCCGTAAGCTGCTCCTCTGGGTCTGTGGCTATTCGAAAGCCTGCAGTGCCACAGGAAGAACAGGACTTCAACTGCAGTAAGAACGCAAGCTGACTTCCTCTAGGAGGCACGCTGACTTCAGGCAGGACGTCTTAGATGGAATGCGAAGACGAGGGTTACCCTGAGTGCAGCTCAGGCTAGGGCAACGCGTAAGACTTGCACGCCGTGTGGGACGTGCCAGAACGCTGTTCGTGAACGTGTGCGAGGGCTGAGGAAATGAAGCTGCTCCAAAAGAGAGGGCAGTGCGTTTCCCTACACCCGGCATGCACAGAGGGGCTGTAACGGGCTCCGGGTCTGGACGTTCCTTACCTGACCCAGGTGAGCCTGGGGTACTCAAGTGTTCCTGCGGGAATAGGGTGCCCAGGCTAGCGTCCTAGGTGTCCAGAAAACTGTGATGCCGTTTAAGGAACGCAGAGCAGAGGCCAGCGCCTCATGGAAACTGCTGCACGCCTCTGCTTCTGCACGGCAAATCAGGGCCTTACTTCCAGGCATGTGTTCATGCTGGGTGTGCCGGTAGCGATATAGCAGGGTAAGATGCTGACTTTCTCCTCGAGCAGAGTGACTTCACGTACGAGGGCCTCGAAGTACTCCAAGCACAGTGTTCTCTCATGGCAGCTCACACAAGGACCATGAGAAGTTTTCTGTGCACTTCGGACTCACCAGCAAAGTTGTCCTGAGGCCGTTCGAGGACTCTGGAAATGTAGCTCTCCTCAAGGATCGTACAGTGTGTTGCCCATCACTGGGCACGCACAGAGGGCCTCCGAGGGATGCACCAATGGGCCTCGAAGTTGCTCAACCGGCCCACAGGGGTCTGGAGGTGCTCAGTGAACTTGCAGGAAACCGAGGCCTACCCGAGAGGCCTAGGAGTCCTCAGACGTGTACTTCCTTTAAAATGAAGCATATAAGGGACTAAGAACTCATGGAAACAGCTGCATGCCTCCCTTTCTGCACGGCTACTAAGGGCCTAACCTGGAGGCAAGTTTTCACGTTGAGATTCCCTTTAGCTCTAGAGTTTGTCAGGCTGACCACCACCGCGGCCATGGAAGCCCCTGGTTTAGACAGAGCAAACTCATTTTCTCCCCAGAAGCATTCTTACAGTGTTTACAGGCCTGTCAAGAGGAGGGAATGGCAGGCACTTTCAATGCAGCGTGAACGCTGCCTTCAAAATGGGAAAGCAAGGCTAGTTCCAGCAGGTCCCCTTTTCCAGGGGCACACTCAACATGCACCCCTGTGGCTTCTAACAAGTCCGAGGAGACACAGGTTACCCTGTGTTTCCTTCCCTGACTCAACTTCTCGAAGTAGGCTGTTCTGCATCATGCGAACTGCCTCAACCAAGGAACGCCGTAAGCTGCTCCTCTGGGCCTGTGGCTATTCGAAAGCCTGCAGTGCCACAGGAAGAACAGGACTTCAACTGCAGTAAGAACGCAAGCTGACTTCCTCTAGGAGGCACGGTGACTTCAGGCAGGACGTCTTAGATGGAATGCGAAGACGAGGGTTACCCTGAGTGCAGCTCAGGCTAGGGCAACGCGTAAGACTTGCACGCCGTGTGGGACGTGCCAGAACGCTGTTCGTGAACGTGTGCGAGGCCTGAGGAAATGAAGCTGCTCCAAAAGAGAGGGCAGTGCGTTTCCCTACACCCGGCATGCACAGAGGGGCTGTAACGGGCTCCGGGTCTGGACGTTGCTTAGCTGACCCAGGTGAGCCTGGGGTACTCAAGTGTTCCTGCGGGAATAGGGTGCCCAGGCTAGCGTCCTAGGTGTCCAGAAAACTGTGCTGCCGTTCAAGGAACGCAGAGCAGAGGCCAGCGCCTCATGGAAACTGCTGCACGCCTCTGCTTCTGCACGGCAAATCAGGGCCTTACTTCCAGGCATGTGTTCATGCTGGGTGTGCCGTTAGCGATATAGCAGGGTAAGATGCTGACTTTCTCCTCGAGCAGAGTGACTTCACGTACGAGGGCCTCGAAGTACTCCAAGCACAGTGTTCTCTCATGGCAGCTCACACAAGGACCATGAGAAGTTTTCTGTGCACTTCCCATTCACCAGCAAAGTTGTCCTGAGGCCGTTCGAGGACTCTGGAAATGTAGCTCTCCTCAAGGAACGTACAGTGTGTTGCCCATCACTGGGCACGCACAGAGGGCCTCCGAGGGATGCACCAATGGGCCTCGAAGTTGCTCAGCCGGCCCACAGGGGTCTGGAGGTACTCAGTGAACTTGCAGGGAAAACGAGGCCTACCCGAGAGGCCTAGGAGTCCTCAGACGTGTACTTCCTTTAAAGTAAAGCATATAAGGGACTAAGAACTCATGGAAACAGCTGCATGCCTCCCTTTCTGCACGGCTACTAAGGGCCTAACCTGGAGGCAAGTTTTCACGTTGAGATTCCCTTTAGCTCTAGAGCTTGTCAGGCTGACCACCACCGCGGCCATGGAAGCCCCTGGTTTAGACAGAGCAAACTCATTTTCTCTCCAGAAGCATTCTTACAGTGTTTACAGGCCTGTCAAGAGGAGGTAATGGCAGGCACTTTCAATGCAGCGTGAACGCTGCCTTCAAAATGGGAAAGCAAGGCTAGTTCCAACAGGTCCCCTTTTCCAGGGGCACACTCAGCATGCACCCCTGTGGCTTCTAACAAGTCCGAGGAGACACAGGTTACCCTGTGTTTCCTTCCCTGACTCAACTTCTCGAAGTAGGGTGTTCTGCATCATGCGAACTGCCTCAACCAAGGAACGCCGTAAGCTGCTCCTCTGGGCCTGTGGCTATTCGAAAGCCTGCAGTGCCACAGGAAGAACAGGACTTCAACTGCAGTAAGAACGCAAGCTGACTTCCTCTAGGAGGCACGGTGACTTCAGGCAGGACGTCTTAGGTGGAATGCGAAGACGAGGGTTACCCTGAGTGCAGCTCAGGCTAGGGCAACGCGTAAGACTTCAACGCCGTGTGGGACGTGCCAGAACGCTGTTCGTGAACGTGTGCGAGGGCTGAGGAAATGAAGCTCCTCCAAAAGAGAGGGCAGTGCGTTTCCGTACACCCGGCATGCACAGAGGGGCTGTAACGGGCTCCGGGTCTGGACGTTGCTTAGCTGACCCAGGTGAGCCTGGGGTACTCAAGTGTTCCTGCGGGAATAGGGTGCCCAGGCTAGCGTCCTAGGTGTCCAGAAAACTGTGCTGCCGTTCAAGGAACGCAGAGCAGAGGCCAGCGCCTCATGGAAACTGCTGCACGCCTCTGCTTCTGCACGGCAAATCAGGGCCTTACTTCCAGGCATGTGTTCATGCTGGGTGTGCCGGTAGCGATATAGCAGGGTAAGATGCTGACTTTCTCCTCGAGCAGAGTGACTTCACGTACGAGGGCCTCGAAGTACTCCAAGCACAGTGTTCTCTCATGGCAGCTCACACAAGGACCATGAGAAGTTTTCTGTGCACTTCGGAATCACCAGCAAAGTTGTCCTGAGGCCGTTCGAGGACTCTGGAAATGTAGCTCTCCTCAAGGATCGTACAGTGTGTTGCCGATCACTGGGCACGCACAGAGGTCCTCCGAGGGATGCACCAATGGGCCTCGAAGTTGCTCAACCGACCCACAGGGGTCTGGAGGTGCTCAGTGAACTTGCAGGAAAACGAGGCCTACCCGAGAGGCCTAGGAGTCCTCAGACGTGTACTTCCTTTAAAACAAAGCATATAAGGGACTAAGAACTCATGGAAACAGCTGCATGCCTCCCTTTCTGCACGGCTACTAAGGGCCTAACCTGGAGGCAAGTTTTCACGTTGAGATTCCCTTTAGCTCTAGAGCTTGTCAGGCTGACCACCACCGCGGCCATGGAAGCCCCTGGTTTAGACAGAGCAAACTCATTTTCTCCCCAGAAGCATTCTTACAGTGTTTACAGGCCTGTCAAGAGGAGGGAATGGCAGGCACTTTCAATGCAGCGTGAACGCTGCCTTCAAAACGGGAAATCAAGTCTAGTTCCAGCAGGTCCCCTTTTCCAGGGGCACACTCAGCATGCACCCCTGTGGCTTTTAAGAAGTCCGAGGAGACACAGGTTACCCTGTGTTTCCTTCCCTGACTAAACTTCTCGAAGTAGGCTGTTCTGCATCATGCGAACTGCCTCAACCAAGGAACGCCGTAAGCTGCTCCTCTGGGCCTGTGGCTATTCGAAAGCCTGCAGTGCCACAGGAAGAACAGGACTTCAACTGCAGTAAGAACGCAAGCTGACTTCCTCTAGGAGGCACGGTGACTTCAGGCAGGACGTCTTAGATGGAATGCGAAGACGAGGGTTACCCTGAGTGCAGCTCAGGCTAGGGTAACGCGTAAGACTTGCACGCCGTGTGGGACGTGCCAGAACGCTGTTCGTGAACGTGTGCGAGGGCTGAGGAAATACAGCTGCTCCAAAAGAGAGGGCAGTGCGTTTCCTTACACCCGGCATGCACAGAGGGGCTGTAACGGGCTCCGGGTCTGGACGTTGCTTAGCTGACCCAGGTGAGCCTGGGGTACTCAAGTGTTCCTGCGGGAATAGGGTGCCCAGGCTAGCGTCCTAGGTGTCCAGAAAACTGTGCTGCCGTTCAAGGAACGCAGAGCAGAGGCCAGCGCCTCATGGAAACTGTTGCACGCCTCTGCTTCTGCACGGCAAATCAGGGCCTTACTTCCAGGCATGTGTTCATGCTGGGTGTGCCGGTAGCGATATAGCAGGGTAAGATGCTGACTTTCTCCTCGAGCAGAGTGACTTCACGTACGAGGGCCTCGAAGTACTCCAAGCACAGTGTTCTCTCATGGCAGCTCACACAAGGACCATGAGAAGTTTTCTGTGCACTTCGGAATCACCAGCAAAGTTGTCCTGAGGCCGTTCGAGGACTCTGGAAATGTAGCTCTCCTCAAGGATCGTACAGTGTGTTGCCGATCACTGGGCACGCACAGAGGGCCTCCGAGGGATGCACCAATGGGCCTCGAAGTTGCTCAACCGACCCACAGGGGTCTGGAGGTGCTCAGTGAACTTGCAGGAAAACGAGGCCTACCCGAGAGGCCTAGGAGTCCTCAGACGTGTACTTCCTTTAAAATAAAGCATATAAGGGACTAAGAACTCATGGAAACAGCTGCATGCCTCCCTTTCTGCACGGCTACTAAGGGCCTAACCTGGAGGCAAGTTTTCACGTTGAGATTCCCTTTAGCTCTAGAGCTTGTCAGGCTGACCACCACCGCGGCCATGGAAGCCCCTGGTTTAGACAGAGCAAACTCATTTTCTCCCCAGAAGCATTCTTACAGTGTTTACAGGCCTGTCAAGAGGAGGGAATGGCAGGCACTTTCAATGCAGCGTGTACGCTGCCTTCAAAACGGGAAATCAAGTCTAGTTCCAGCAGGTCCCCTTTTCCAGGGGCACACTCAGCATGCACCCCTGTGGCTTCTAACAAGTCCGAGGAGACACAGGTTACCCTGTGTTTCCTTCCCTGACTCAACTTCTCGAAGTAGGGTGTTCTGCATCATGCGAACTGCCTCAACCAAGGAACGCCGTAAGCTGCTCCTCTGGGCCTGTGGCTATTCGAAAGCCTGCAGTGCCACAGGAAGAACAGGACTTCAACTGCAGTAAGAACGCAAGCTGACTTCCTCTAGGAGGCACGGTGACTTCAGGCAGGACGTCTTAGATGGAATGCGAAGACGAGGGTTACCCTGAGTGCAGCTCAGGCTAGGGCAACGCGTAAGACTTGCACGCCGTGTGGGACGTGCCAGAACGCTGTTCGTGAACGTGTGCGAGGGCTGAGGAAATGAAGCTGCTCCAAAAGAGAGGGCAGTGCGTTTCCCTACACCCGGCATGCACAGAGGGGCTGTAACGGGCTCCGGGTCTGGACGTTGCTTAGCTGACCCAGGTGAGCCTGGGGTACTCAAGTGTTCCTGTGGGAATAGGGTGCCCAGGCTAGCGTCCTAGGTGTCCAGAAAACTGTGCTGCCGTTCAAGGAACGCAGAGCAGAGGCCAGCGCCTCATGGAAACTGCTGCACGCCTCTGCTTCTGCACGGCAAATCAGGGCCTTACTTCCAGGCATGTGTTCATGCTGGGTGTGCCGGTAGCGATATAGCAGGGTAAGATGCTGACTTTCTCCTCGAGCAGAGTGACTTCACGTACGAGGGCCTCGAAGTACTCCAAGCACAGTGTTCTCTCATGGCAGCTCACACAAGGACCATGAGAAGTTTCCTGTGCACTTCGGACTCACCAGCAATGTTGTCCTGAGGCCGTTCGAGGACTCTGGAAATGTAGCTCTCCTCAAGGAACGTACAGTGTGTTGCCCATCACTGGGCACGCACAGAGGGCCTCCGAGTGCACCAATGGGCCTCGAAGTTGCTCAGCCGGCCCACCGGTGTCTGCAGGTACTCAGTGAACTTGTAGGGAAAACGAGGCCTACCCGAGAGGCCTAGGAGTCCTCAGACGTGTACTTCCTTTAAAGTAAAGCATATAAGGGACTAAGAACTCATGGAAACAGCTGCATGCCTCCCTTTCTGCACGGCTACTAAGGGCCTAACCTGGAGGCAAGTTTTCACGTTGAGATTCCCTTTAGCTCTAGAGCTTGTCAGGCTGACCACCACCGCGGCCATGGAAGCCCCTGGTTTAGACAGAGCAAACTCATTTTCTCTCCAGAAGCATTCTTACAGTGTTTACAGGCCTGTCAAGAGGAGGTAATGGCAGGCACTTTCAATGCAGCGTGAACGCTGCCTTCAAAATGGGAAAGCAAGGCTAGTTCCAACAGGTCCCCTTTTCCAGGGGCACACTCAGCATGCACCCCTGTGGCTTCTAACAAGTCCGAGGAGACACAGGTTACCCTGTGTTTCCTTCCCTGACTCAACTTCTCGAAGTAGGGTGTTCTGCATCATGCGAACTGCCTCAACCAAGGAACGCCGTAAGCTGCTCCTCTGGGCCTGTGGCTATTCGAAAGCCTGCAGTGCCACAGGAAGAACAGGACTTCAACTGCAGTAAGAACGCAAGCTGACTTCCTCTAGGAGGCACGGTGACTTCAGGCAGGACGTCTTAGGTGGAATGCGAAGACGAGGGTTACCCTGAGTGCAGCTCAGGCTAGGGCAACGCGTAAGACTTCAACGCCGTGTGGGACGTGCCAGAACGCTGTTCGTGAACGTGTGCGAGGGCTGAGGAAATGAAGCTCCTCCAAAAGAGAGGGCAGTGCGTTTCCGTACACCCGGCATGCACAGAGGGGCTGTAACGGGCTCCGGGTCTGGACGTTGCTTAGCTGACCCAGGTGAGCCTGGGGTACTCAAGTGTTCCTGCGGGAATAGGGTGCCCAGGCTAGCGTCCTAGGTGTCCAGAAAACTGTGCTGCCGTTCAAGGAACGCAGAGCAGAGGCCAGCGCCTCATGGAAACTGCTGCACGCCTCTGCTTCTGCACGGCAAATCAGGGCCTTACTTCCAGGCATGTGTTCATGCTGGGTGTGCCGGTAGCGATATAGCAGGGTAAGATGCTGACTTTCTCCTCGAGCAGAGTGACTTCACGTACGAGGGCCTCGAAGTACTCCAAGCACAGTGTTCTCTCATGGCAGCTCACACAAGGACCATGAGAAGTTTTCTGTGCACTTCGGAATCACCAGCAAAGTTGTCCTGAGGCCGTTCGAGGACTCTGGAAATGTAGCTCTCCTCAAGGATCGTACAGTGTGTTGCCGATCACTGGGCACGCACAGAGGTCCTCCGAGGGATGCACCAATGGGCCTCGAAGTTGCTCAACCGACCCACAGGGGTCTGGAGGTGCTCAGTGAACTTGCAGGAAAACGAGGCCTACCCGAGAGGCCTAGGAGTCCTCAGACGTGTACTTCCTTTAAAACAAAGCATATAAGGGACTAAGAACTCATGGAAACAGCTGCATGCCTCCCTTTCTGCACGGCTACTAAGGGCCTAACCTGGAGGCAAGTTTTCACGTTGAGATTCCCTTTAGCTCTAGAGCTTGTCAGGCTGACCACCACCGCGGCCATGGAAGCCCCTGGTTTAGACAGAGCAAACTCATTTTCTCCCCAGAAGCATTCTTACAGTGTTTACAGGCCTGTCAAGAGGAGGGAATGGCAGGCACTTTCAATGCAGCGTGAACGCTGCCTTCAAAACGGGAAATCAAGTCTAGTTCCAGCAGGTCCCCTTTTCCAGGGGCACACTCAGCATGCACCCCTGTGGCTTTTAAGAAGTCCGAGGAGACACAGGTTACCCTGTGTTTCCTTCCCTGACTCAACTTCTCGAAGTAGGCTGTTCTGCATCATGCGAACTGCCTCAACCAAGGAACGCCGTAAGCTGCTCCTCTGGGCCTGTGGCTATTCGAAAGCCTGCAGTGCCACAGGAAGAACAGGACTTCAACTGCAGTAAGAACGCAAGCTGACTTCCTCTAGGAGGCACGGTGACTTCAGGCAGGACGTCTTAGATGGAATGCGAAGACGAGGGTTACCCTGAGTGCAGCTCAGGCTAGGGTAACGCGTAAGACTTGCACGCCGTGTGGGACGTGCCAGAACGCTGTTCGTGAACGTGTGCGAGGGCTGAGGAAATACAGCTGCTTCAAAAGAGAGGGCAGTGCGTTTCCTTACACCCGGCATGCACAGAGGGGCTGTAACGGGCTCCGGGTCTGGACGTTGCTTAGCTGACCCAGGTGAGCCTGGGGTACTCAAGTGTTCCTGCGGGAATAGGGTGCCCAGGCTAGCGTCCTAGGTGTCCAGAAAACTGTGCTGCCGTTCAAGGAACGCAGAGCAGAGGCCAGCGCCTCATGGAAACTGTTGCACGCCTCTGCTTCTGCACGGCAAATCAAGGCCTTACTTCCAGGCATGTGTTCATGCTGGGTGTGCCGGTAGCGATATAGCAGGGTAAGATGCTGACTTTCTCCTCGAGCAGAGTGACTTCACGTACGAGGGCCTCGAAGTACTCCAAGCACAGTGTTCTCTCATGGCAGCTCACACAAGGACCATGAGAAGTTTTCTGTGCACTTCGGAATCACCAGCAAAGTTGTCCTGAGGCCGTTCGAGGACTCTGGAAATGTAGCTCTCCTCAAGGATCGTACAGTGTGTTGCCGATCACTGGGCACGCACAGAGGGCCTCCGAGGGATGCACCAATGGGCCTCGAAGTTGCTCAACCGACCCACAGGGGTCTGGAGGTGCTCAGTGAACTTGCAGGAAAACGAGGCCTACCCGAGAGGCCTAGGAGTCCTCAGACGTGTACTTCCTTTAAAATAAAGCATATAAGGGACTAAGAACTCATGGAAACAGCTGCATGCCTCCCTTTCTGCACGGCTACTAAGGGCCTAACCTGGAGGCAAGTTTTCACGTTGAGATTCCCTTTAGCTCTAGAGCTTGTCAGGCTGACCACCACCGCGGCCATGGAAGCCCCTGGTTTAGACAGAGCAAACTCATTTTCTCCCCAGAAGCATTCTTACAGTGTTTACAGGCCTGTCAAGAGGAGGGAATGGCAGGCACTTTCAATGCAGCGTGAACGCTGCCTTCAAAACGGGAAATCAAGTCTAGTTCCAGCAGGTCCCCTTTTCCAGGGGCACACTCAGCATGCACCCCTGTGGCTTCTAACAAGTCCGAGGAGACACAGGTTACCCTGTGTTTCCTTCCCTGACTCAACTTCTCGAAGTAGGGTGTTCTGCATCATGCGAACTGCCTCAACCAAGGAACGCCGTAAGCTGCTCCTCTGGGCCTGTGGCTATTCGAAAGCCTGCAGTGCCACAGGAAGAACAGGACTTCAACTGCAGTAAGAACGCAAGCTGACTTCCTCTAGGAGGCACGGTGACTTCAGGCAGGACGTCTTAGATGGAATGCGAAGACGAGGGTTACCCTGAGTGCAGCTCAGGCTAGGGCAACGCGTAAGACTTGCACGCCGTGTGGGACGTGCCAGAACGCTGTTCGTGAACGTGTGCGAGGGCTGAGGAAATGAAGCTGCTCCAAAAGAGAGGGCAGTGCGTTTCCCTACACCCGGCATGCACAGAGGGGCTGTAACGGGCTCCGGGTCTGGACGTTGCTTAGCTGACCCAGGTGAGCCTGGGGTACTCAAGTGTTCCTGTGGGAATAGGGTGCCCAGGCTAGCGTCCTAGGTGTCCAGAAAACTGTGCTGCCGTTCAAGGAACGCAGAGCAGAGGCCAGCGCCTCATGGAAACTGCTGCACGCCTCTGCTTCTGCACGGCAAATCAGGGCCTTACTTCCAGGCATGTGTTCATGCTGGGTGTGCCGGTAGCGATATAGCAGGGTAAGATGCTGACTTTCTCCTCGAGCAGAGTGACTTCACGTACGAGGGCCTCGAAGTACTCCAAGCACAGTGTTCTCTCATGGCAGCTCACACAAGGACCATGAGAAGTTTCCTGTGCACTTCGGACTCACCAGCAATGTTGTCCTGAGGCCGTTCGAGGACTCTGGAAATGTAGCTCTCCTCAAGGAACGTACAGTGTGTTGCCCATCACTGGGCACGCACAGAGGGCCTCCGAGTGCACCAATGGGCCTCGAAGTTGCTCAGCCGGCCCACCGGTGTCTGCAGGTACTCAGTGAACTTGTAGGGAAAACGAGGCCTACCCGAGAGGCCTAGGAGTCCTCAGACGTGTACTTCCTTTAAAGTAAAGCATATAAGGGACTAAGAACTCATGGAAACAGCTGCATGCCTCCCTTTCTGCACGGCTACTAAGGGCCTAACCTGGAGGCAAGTTTTCACGTTGAGATTCCCTTTAGCTCTAGAGCTTGTCAGGCTGACCACCACCGCGGCCATGGAAGCCCCTGGTTTAGACAGAGCAAACTCATTTTCTCTCCAGAAGCATTCTTACAGTGTTTACAGGCCTGTCAAGAGGAGGTAATGGCAGGCACTTTCAATGCAGCGTGAACGCTGCCTTCAAAATGGGAAAGCAAGGCTAGTTCCAACAGGTCCCCTTTTCCAGGGGCACACTCAGCATGCACCCCTGTGGCTTCTAACAAGTCCGAGGAGACACAGGTTACCCTGTGTTTCCTTCCCTGACTCAACTTCTCGAAGTAGGGTGTTCTGCATCATGCGAACTGCCTCAACCAAGGAACGCCGTAAGCTGCTCCTCTGGGCCTGTGGCTATTCGAAAGCCTGCAGTGCCACAGGAAGAACAGGACTTCAACTGCAGTAAGAACGCAAGCTGACTTCCTCTAGGAGGCACGGTGACTTCAGGCAGGACGTCTTAGGTGGAATGCGAAGACGAGGGTTACCCTGAGTGCAGCTCAGGCTAGGGCAACGCGTAAGACTTCAACGCCGTGTGGGACGTGCCAGAACGCTGTTCGTGAACGTGTGCGAGGGCTGAGGAAATGAAGCTCCTCCAAAAGAGAGGGCAGTGCGTTTCCGTACACCCGGCATGCACAGAGGGGCTGTAACGGGCTCCGGGTCTGGACGTTGCTTAGCTGACCCAGGTGAGCCTGGGGTACTCAAGTGTTCCTGCAGGAATAGGGTGCCCAGGCTAGCGTCCTAGGTGTCCAGAAAACTGTGCTGCCGTTCAAGGAACGCAGAGCAGAGGCCAGCGCCTCATGGAAACTGCTGCACGCCTCTGCTTCTGCACGGCAAATCAGGGCCTTACTTCCAGGCATGTGTTCATGCTGGGTGTGCCGGTAGCGATATAGCAGGGTAAGATGCTGACTTTCTCCTCGAGCAGAGTGACTTCACGTACGAGGGCCTCGAAGTACTCCAAGCACAGTGTTCTCTCATGGCAGCTCACACAAGGACCATGAGAAGTTTTCTGTGCACTTCGGAATCACCAGCAAAGTTGTCCTGAGGCCGTTCGAGGACTCTGGAAATGTAGCTCTCCTCAAGGATCGTACAGTGTGTTGCCGATCACTGGGCACGCACAGAGGTCCTCCGAGGGATGCACCAATGGGCCTCGAAGTTGCTCAACCGACCCACAGGGGTCTGGAGGTGCTCAGTGAACTTGCAGGAAAACGAGGCCTACCCGAGAGGCCTAGGAGTCCTCAGACGTGTACTTCCTTTAAAACAAAGCATATAAGGGACTAAGAACTCATGGAAACAGCTGCATGCCTCCCTTTCTGCACGGCTACTAAGGGCCTAACCTGGAGGCAAGTTTTCCCGTTGAGATTCCCTTTAGCTCTAGAGCTTGTCAGGCTGACCACCACCGCGGCCATGGAAGCCCCTGGTTTAGACAGAGCAAACTCATTTTCTCCCCAGAAGCATTCTTACAGTGTTTACAGGCCTGTCAAGAGGAGGGAATGGCAGGCACTTTCAATGCAGCGTGAACGCTGCCTTCAAAACGGGAAATCAAGTCTAGTTCCAGCAGGTCCCCTTTTCCAGGGGCACACTCAGCATGCACCCCTGTGGCTTTTAAGAAGTCCGAGGAGACACAGGTTACCCTGTGTTTCCTTCCCTGACTCAACTTCTCGAAGTAGGCTGTTCTGCATCATGCGAACTGCCTCAACCAAGGAACGCCGTAAGCTGCTCCTCTGGGCCTGTGGCTATTCGAAAGCCTGCAGTGCCACAGGAAGAACAGGACTTCAACTGCAGTAAGAACGCAAGCTGACTTCCTCTAGGAGGCACGGTGACTTCAGGCAGGACGTCTTAGATGGAATGCGAAGACGAGGGTTACCCTGAGTGCAGCTCAGGCTAGGGTAACGCGTAAGACTTGCACGCCGTGTGGGACGTGCCAGAACGCTGTTCGTGAACGTGTGCGAGGGCTGAGGAAATACAGCTGCTCCAAAAGAGAGGGCAGTGCGTTTCCTTACACCCGGCATGCACAGAGGGGCTGTAACGGGCTCCGGGTCTGGACGTTGCTTAGCTGACCCAGGTGAGCCTGGGGTACTCAAGTGTTCCTGCGGGAATAGGGTGCCCAGGCTACCGTCCTAGGTGTCCAGAAAACTGTGCTGCCGTTCAAGGAACGCAGAGCAGAGGCCAGCGCCTCATGGAAACTGCTGCACGCCTCTGCTTCTGCACGGCAAATCAGGGCCTTACTTCCAGGCATGTGTTCATGCTGGGTGTGCCGGTAGCGATATAGCAGGGTAAGATGCTGACTTTCTCCTCGAGCAGAGTGACTTCACGTACGAGGGCCTCGAAGTACTCCAAGCACAGTGTTCTCTCATGGCAGCTCACACAAGGACCATGAGAAGTTTTCCGTGCACTTCCGAATCACCAGCAAAGTTGTCCTGAGGCCGTTCGAGGACTCTGGAAATGTAGCTCTCCTCAAGGATCGTACAGTGTGTTGCCGATCACTGGGCACGCACAGAGGGCCTCCGAGGGATGCACCAATGGGCCTCGAAGTTGCTCAACCGGCCCACAGGGGTGTGGAGGTGCTCAGTGAACTTGCAGGAAAACGAGGCCTACCCGAGAGGCCTAGGAGTCCTCAGACGTGTACTTCCTTTAAAATAAAGCATATAAGGGACTAAGAACTCATGGAAACAGCTGCATGCCTCCCTTTCTGCACGGCTACTAAGGGCCTAACCTGGAGGCAAGTTTTCACGTTGAGATTCCCTTTAGCTCTAGAGCTTGTCAGGCTGACCACCACCGCGGCCATGGAAGCCCTTGGTTTAAACAGAGCAAACTCATTTTCTCCCCAGAAGCATTCTTACAGTGTTTACAGGCCTGTCAAGAGGAGGGAATGGCAGGCACTTTCAATGCAGCGTGAACGCTGCCTTCAAAACGGGAAAGCAAGGCTAGTTCCAGCAGGTCCCCTTTTCCAGGGGCACACTCAGCATGCACCCCTGTGGCTTCTAAGAAGTCCGAGGAGACACAGGTTACCCTGTGTTTCCTTCCCTGACTCAACTTCTCGAAGTAGGCTGTTCTGCATCATGCGAACTGCCTCAACCAAGGAACGCCGTAAGCTGCTCCTCTGGGCCTGTGGCTATTCGAAAGCCTGCAGTGCCACAGGAAGAACAGGACTTCAACTGCAGTAAGAACGCAAGCTGACTTCCTCTAGGAGGCACGGTGACTTCAGGCAGGACGTCTTAGATGGAATGCGAAGACGAGGGTTACCCTGAGTGCAGCTCAGGCTAGGGCAACGCGTAAGACTTGCACGCCGTGTGGGACGTGCCAGAACGCTGTTCGTGAACGTGTGCGAGGGCTGAGGAAATGAAGCTGCTCCAAAAGAGAGGGCAGTGCGTTTCCCTACACCCGGCATGCACAGAGGGGCTGTAACGGGCTCCGGGTCTGGACGTTGCTTAGCTGACCCAGGTGAGCCTGGGGTACTCAAGTGTTCCTGCGGGAATAGGGTGCCCAGGCTAGCGTCCTAGGTGTCCAGAAAACTGTGCTGCCGTTCAAGGAACGCAGAGCAGAGGCCAGCGCCTCATGGAAACTGCTGCACGCCTCTGCTTCTGCACGGCAAATCAGGGCCTTACTTCCAGGCATGTGTTCATGCTGGGTGTGCCGGTAGCGATATAGCAGGGTAAGATGCTGACTTTCTCCTCGAGCAGAGTGACTTCACGTACGAGGGCCTCGAAGTACTCCAAGCACAGTGTTCTCTCATGGCAGCTCACACAAGGACCATGAGAAGTTTTCTGTGCACTTCGGACTCACCAGCAAAGTTGTCCTGTGCCCGTTCGAGGACTCTGGAAATGTAGCTCTCCTCAAGGATCGTACAGTGTGTTGCCCATCACTGGGCACGCACAGAGGGCCTCCGAGGGATGCACCAATGGGCCTCGAACTTGCTCAGCCGGCCCACAGGGGTCTGGAGGTACTCAGCGAAGTTGCAGGGAAAACGAGGCCTACCCGAGAGGCCTAGGAGTTCTCAGACGTGTACTTCCTTTAAAGTAAAGCATATAAGGGACTAAGAACTCATGGAAACAGCTGCATGCCTCCCTTTCTGCACGGCTACTAAGGGCCTAACCTGGAGGCAAGTTTTCACGTTGAGATTCCCTTTAGCTCTAGAGCTTGTCAGGCTGACCACCACCGCGGCCATGGAAGCCCCTGGTTTAGACAGAGCAAACTCATTTTCTCCCCAGAAGCATTCTTACAGTGTTTACAGGCCTGTCAAGAGGAGGGAATGGCAGGCACTTTCAATGCAGCGTGAACGCTGCCTTCAAAACGGGAAAGCAAGGCTAGTTCCAGCAGGTCCCCTTTTCCAGGGGCACACTCAGCATGCTCCCCTGTGGCTTCTAAGAAGTCCGAGGAGACACAGGTTACCCTGTGTTTCCTTCCCTGACTCAACTTCTCGAAGTAGGGTGTTCTGCATCATGCGAACTGCCTCAACCAAGGAACGCCGTAAGCTGCTCCTCTGGGCCTGTGGCTATTCGAAAGCCTGCAGTGCCACAGGAAGAACAGGACTTCAACTGCAGTAAGAACGCAAGCTGACTTCCTCTAGGAGGCACGGTGAGTTCAGGCAGGACGTCTTAGATGGAATGCGAAGACGAGGGTTACCCTGAGTGCAGCTCAGGCTAGGGCAACGCGTAAGACTTGCACGCCGTGTGGGACGTGCCAGAACGCTGTTCGTGAACGTGTGCGAGGGCTGAGGAAATGAAGCTGCTCCAAAAGAGAGGGCAGTGCGTTTCCCTACACCCGGCATGCACAGAGGGGCTGTAACGGGCTCCGGGTCTGGACGTTGCTTAGCTGACCCAGGTGAGCCTGGGGTACTCAAGTGTTCCTGCGGGAATAGGGTGCCCAGGCTAGCGTCCTAGGTGTCCAGAAAACTGTGCTGCCGTTCAAGGAACGCAGAGCAGAGGCCAGCGCCTCATGGAGACTGCTGCACGCCTCTGCTTCTGCACGGCAAATCAGGGCCTTACTTCCAGGCATGTGTTCATGCTGGGTGTGCCGGTAGCGATATAGCAGGGTAAGATGCTGACTTTCTCCTCGAGCAGAGTGACTTCACGTACGAGGGCCTCGAAGTACTCCAAGCACAGTGTTCTCTCATGGCAGCTCACACAAGGACCATGAGAAGTTTTCTGTGCTCTTCGGACTCACCAGCAATGTTGTCCTGAGGCCGTTCGAGGACTCTGGAAATGTAGCTCTCCTCAAGGATCGTACAGTGTGTTGCCCATCACTGGGCACGCACAGAGGGCCTCCGAGGGATGCACCAATGGGCCTCGAAGTTGCTCAGCCGGCCCACAGGGGTCTGGAGGTGCTCAGTGAACTTGCAGGAAAACGAGGCCTACCCGAGAGGCCTAGGAGTCCTCAGACGTGTACTTCCTTTAAAGTAAAGCATATAAGGGACTAAGAACTCATGGAAACAGCTGCATGCCTCCCTTTCTGCACGGCTACTAAGGGCCTAACCTGGAGGCAAGTTTTCACGTTGAGATTCCCTTTAGCTCTAGAGCTTGTCAGGCTGACCACCACCGCGGCCATGGAAGCCCCTGGTTTAGACAGAGCCAACTCATTTTCTCCCCAGAAGCATTCTTACAGTGTTTACAGGCCTGTCAAGAGGAGGGAATGGCAGGCAGTTTCAATGCAGCGTGAATGCTGCCTTCAAAATGGGAAAGCCAGGCTAGTTCCAGCAGGTCCCCTTTTCCAGGGGCACACGCAGCATGCACCCCTGTGGCTTCTAAGAAGTCCGAGGAGACACAGGTTACCCTGTGTTTCCTTCCCTGACTCAACTTCTCGAAGGAGGCTGTTCTGCATCATGCGAACTGCCTCAACCAAGGAACGCCGTAAGCTGCTCCTCTGGGCCTGTGGCTATTCGAAAGCCTGCAGTGCCACAGGAAGAACAGGACTTCAACTGCAGTAAGAACGCAAGCTGACTTCCTCTAGGAGGCACGGTGACTTCAGGCAGGACGTCTTAGATGGAATGCGAAGACGAGGGTTACCCTGAGTGCAGCTCAGGCTAGGGCAACGCGTAAGACTTGCACGCCGTGTGGGACGTGCCAGAACGCTGTTCGTGAACGTGTGCGAGGGCTGAGGAAATGAAGCTGCTCCAAAAGAGAGGGCAGTGCGTTTCCCTACACCCGGCATGCACAGAGGGGCTGTAACGGGCTCCGGGTCTGGACGTTGCTTAGCTGACCCAGGTGAGCCTGGGGTACTCAAGTGTTCCTGCGGGAATAGGGTGCCCAGGCTAGCGTCCTAGGTGTCCAGAAAACTGTGCTGCCGTTCAAGGAACGCAGAGCAGAGGCCAGCGCCTCATGGAAACTGCTGCACGCCTCTGCTTCTGCACGGCAAATCAGGGCCTTACTTCCAGGCATGTGTTCATGCTGGGTGTGCCGGTAGCGATATAGCAGGGTAAGATGCTGACTTTCTCCTCGAGCAGAGTGACTTCACGTACGAGGGCCTCGAAGTACTCCAAGCACAGTGTTCTCTCATGGCAGCTCACACAAGGACCATGAGAAGTTTCCTGTGCACTTCGGACTCACCAGCAATGTTGTCCTGAGGCCGTTCGAGGACTCTGGAAATGTAGCTCTCCTCAAGGAACGTACAGTGTGTTGCCCATCACTGGGCACGCACAGAGGGCCTCCGAGTGCACCAATGGGCCTCGAAGTTGCTCAGCCGGCCCACCGGTGTCTGCAGGTACTCAGTGAACTTGTAGGGAAAACGAGGCCTACCCGAGAGGCCTAGGAGTCCTCAGACGTGTACTTCCTTTAAAGTAAAGCATATAAGGGACTAAGAACTCATGGAAACAGCTGCATGCCTCCCTTTCTGCACGGCTACTAAGGGCCTAACCTGGAGGCAAGTTTTCACGTTGAGATTCCCTTTAGCTCTAGAGCTTGTCAGGCTGACCACCACCGCGGCCATGGAAGCCCCTGGTTTAGACAGAGCAAACTCATTTTCTCTCCAGAAGCATTCTTACAGTGTTTACAGGCCTGTCAAGAGGAGGTAATGGCAGGCACTTTCAATGCAGCGTGAACGCTGCCTTCAAAATGGGAAAGCAAGGCTAGTTCCAACAGGTCCCCTTTTCCAGGGGCACACTCAGCATGCACCCCTGTGGCTTCTAACAAGTCCGAGGAGACACAGGTTACCCTGTGTTTCCTTCCCTGACTCAACTTCTCGAAGTAGGGTGTTCTGCATCATGCGAACTGCCTCAACCAAGGAACGCCGTAAGCTGCTCCTCTGGGCCTGTGGCTATTCGAAAGCCTGCAGTGCCACAGGAAGAACAGGACTTCAACTGCAGTAAGAACGCAAGCTGACTTCCTCTAGGAGGCACGGTGACTTCAGGCAGGACGTCTTAGGTGGAATGCGAAGACGAGGGTTACCCTGAGTGCAGCTCAGGCTAGGGCAACGCGTAAGACTTCAACGCCGTGTGGGACGTGCCAGAACGCTGTTCGTGAACGTGTGCGAGGGCTGAGGAAATGAAGCTCCTCCAAAAGAGAGGGCAGTGCGTTTCCGTACACCCGGCATGCACAGAGGGGCTGTAACGGGCTCCGGGTCTGGACGTTGCTTAGCTGACCCAGGTGAGCCTGGGGTACTCAAGTGTTCCTGCGGGAATAGGGTGCCCAGGCTAGCGTCCTAGGTGTCCAGAAAACTGTGCTGCCGTTCAAGGAACGCAGAGCAGAGGCCAGCGCCTCATGGAAACTGCTGCACGCCTCTGCTTCTGCACGGCAAATCAGGGCCTTACTTCCAGGCATGTGTTCATGCTGGGTGTGCCGGTAGCGATATAGCAGGGTAAGATGCTGACTTTCTCCTCGAGCAGAGTGACTTCACGTACGAGGGCCTCGAAGTACTCCAAGCACAGTGTTCTCTCATGGCAGCTCACACAAGGACCATGAGAAGTTTTCTGTGCACTTCGGAATCACCAGCAAAGTTGTCCTGAGGCCGTTCGAGGACTCTGGAAATGTAGCTCTCCTCAAGGATCGTACAGTGTGTTGCCGATCACTGGGCACGCACAGAGGTCCTCCGAGGGATGCACCAATGGGCCTCGAAGTTGCTCAACCGACCCACAGGGGTCTGGAGGTGCTCAGTGAACTTGCAGGAAAACGAGGCCTACCCGAGAGGCCTAGGAGTCCTCAGACGTGTACTTCCTTTAAAACAAAGCATATAAGGGACTAAGAACTCATGGAAACAGCTGCATGCCTCCCTTTCTGCACGGCTACTAAGGGCCTAACCTGGAGGCAAGTTTTCACGTTGAGATTCCCTTTAGCTCTAGAGCTTGTCAGGCTGACCACCACCGCGGCCATGGAAGCCCCTGGTTTAGACAGAGCAAACTCATTTTCTCCCCAGAAGCATTCTTACAGTGTTTACAGGCCTGTCAAGAGGAGGGAATGGCAGGCACTTTCAATGCAGCGTGAACGCTGCCTTCAAAACGGGAAATCAAGTCTAGTTCCAGCAGGTCCCCTTTTCCAGGGGCACACTCAGCATGCACCCCTGTGGCTTTTAAGAAGTCCGAGGAGACACAGGTTACCCTGTGTTTCCTTCCCTGACTCAACTTCTCGAAGTAGGCTCTTCTGCATCATGCGAACTGCCTCAACCAAGGAACGCCGTAAGCTGCTCCTCTGGGCCTGTGGCTATTCGAAAGCCTGCAGTGCCACAGGAAGAACAGGACTTCAACTGCAGTAAGAACGCAAGCTGACTTCCTCTAGGAGGCACGGTGACTTCAGGCAGGACGTCTTAGATGGAATGCGAAGACGAGGGTTACCCTGAGTGCAGCTCAGGCTAGGGCAATGCGTAAGACTTGCACGCCGTGTGGGACGTGCCAGAACGCTGTTCGTGAACGTGTGCGAGGGCTGAGGAAATGAAGCTGCTCCAAAAGAGAGGGCAGTGCGTTTCCCTACACCCGGCATGCACAGAGGGGCTGTAACGGGCTCCGGGTCTGGACGTTGCTTAGCTGACCCAGGTGAGCCTGGGGTACTCAAGTGTTCCTGCGGGAATAGGGTGCCCAGGCTAGCGTCCTAGGTGTCCAGAAAACTGTGCTGCCGTTCAAGGAACGCAGAGCAGAGGCCAGCGCCTCATGGAAACTGCTGCACGCCTCTGCTTCTGCACGGCAAATCAGGGCCTTACTTCCAGGCATGTGTTCATGCTGGGTGTGCCGGTAGCGATATAGCAGGGTAAGATGCTGACTTTCTCCTCGAGCAGAGTGACTTCACGTACGAGGGCCTCGAAGTACTCCAAGCACAGTGTTCTCTCATGGCAGCTCACACAAGGACCATGAGAAGTTTTCTGTGCACTTCGGACTCACCAGCAAAGTTGTCCTGTGGCCGTTCGAGGACTCTGGAAATGTAGCTCTCCTCAAGGATCGTAAAGTGTGTTGCCGATCACTGGGCACGCACAGAGGTCCTCCGAGGGATGCACCAATGGGCCTCGAAGTTGCTCAACCGACCCACAGGGGTCTGGAGGTGCTCAGTGAACTTGCAGGAAAACGAGGCCTACCCGAGAGGCCTAGGAGTCCTCAGACGTGTACTTCCTTTAAAACAAAGCATATAAGGGACTAAGAACTCATGGAAACAGCTGCATGCCTCCCTTTCTGCACGGCTACTAAGGGCCTAACCTGGAGGCAAGTTTTCACGTTGAGATTCCCTTTAGCTCTAGAGCTTGTCAGGCTGACCACCACCGCGGCCATGGAAGCCCCTGGTTTAGACAGAGCAAACTCATTTTCTCCCCAGAAGCATTCTTACAGTGTTTACAGGCCTGTCAAGAGGAGGGAATGGCAGGCACTTTCAATGCAGCGTGAACGCTGCCTTCAAAACGGGAAATCAAGTCTAGTTCCAGCAGGTCCCCTTTTCCAGGGGCACACTCAGCATGCACCCCTGTGGCTTTTAAGAAGTCCGAGGAGACACAGGTTACCCTGTGTTTCCTTCCCTGACTCAACTTCTCGAAGTAGGCTCTTCTGCATCATGCGAACTGCCTCAACCAAGGAACGCCGTAAGCTGCTCCTCTGGGCCTGTGGCTATTCGAAAGCCTGCAGTGCCACAGGAAGAACAGGACTTCAACTGCAGTAAGAACGCAAGCTGACTTCCTCTAGGAGGCACGGTGACTTCAGGCAGGACGTCTTAGATGGAATGCGAAGACGAGGGTTACCCTGAGTGCAGCTCAGGCTAGGGCAACGCGTAAGACTTGCACGCCGTGTGGGACGTGCCAGAACGCTGTTCGTGAACGTGTGCGAGGGCTGAGGAAATACAGCTGCTCCAAAAGAGAGGGCAGTGCGTTTCCTTACACCCGGCATGCACAGAGGGGCTGTAACGGGCTCCGGGTCTGGACGTTGCTTAGCTGACCCAGGTGAGCCTGGGGTACTCAAGTGTTCCTGCGGGAATAGGGTGCCCAGGCTAGCGTCCTAGGTGTCCAGAAAACTGTGCTGCCGTTCAAGGAACGCAGAGCAGAGGCCAGCGCCTCATGGAAACTGTTGCACGCCTCTGCTTCTGCACGGCAAATCAGGGCCTTACTTCCAGGCATGTGTTCATGCTGGGTGTGCCGGTAGCGATATAGCAGGGTAAGATGCTGACTTTCTCCTCGAGCAGAGTGACTTCACGTACGAGGGCCTCGAAGTACTCCAAGCACAGTGTTCTCTCATGGCAGCTCACACAAGGACCATGAGAAGTTTTCTGTGCACTTCGGAATCACCAGCAAAGTTGTCCTGAGGCCGTTCGAGGACTCTGGAAATGTAGCTCTCCTCAAGGATCGTACAGTGTGTTGCCGATCACTGGGCACGCACAGAGGGCCTCCGAGGGATGCACCAATGGGCCTCGAAGTTGCTCAACCGACCCACAGGGGTCTGGAGGTGCTCAGTGAACTTGCAGGAAAACGAGGCCTACCCGAGAGGCCTAGGAGTCCTCAGACGTGTACTTCCTTTAAAATAAAGCATATAAGGGACTAAGAACTCATGGAAACAGCTGCATGCCTCCCTTTCTGCACGGCTACTAAGGGCCTAACCTGGAGGCAAGTTTTCACGTTGAGATTCCCTTTAGCTCTAGAGCTTGTCAGGCTGACCACCACCGCGGCCATGGAAGCCCCTGGTTTAGACAGAGCAAACTCATTTTCTCCCCAGAAGCATTCTTACAGTGTTTACAGGCCTGTCAAGAGGAGGGAATGTCAGGCACTTTCAATGCAGCGTGAACGCTGCCTTCAAAACGGGAAATCAAGTCTAGTTCCAGCAGGTCCCCTTTTCCAGGGGCACACTCAGCATGCACCCCTGTGGCTTCTAACAAGTCCGAGGAGACACAGGTTACCCTGTGTTTCCTTCCCTGACTCAACTTCTCGAAGTAGGGTGTTCTGCATCATGCGAACTGCCTCAACCAAGGAACGCCGTAAGCTGCTCCTCTGGGCCTGTGGCTATTCGAAAGCCTGCAGTGCCACAGGAAGAACAGGACTTCAACTGCAGTAAGAACGCAAGCTGACTTCCTCTAGGAGGCACGGTGACTTCAGGCAGGACGTCTTAGATGGAATGCGAAGACGAGGGTTACCCTGAGTGCAGCTCAGGCTAGGGTAACGCGTAAGACTTGCACGCCGTGTGGGACGTGCCAGAACGCTGTTCGTGAACGTGTGCGAGGGCTGAGGAAATACAGCTGCTCCAAAAGAGAGGGCAGTGCGTTTCCTTACACCCGGCATGCACAGAGGGGCTGTAACGGGCTCCGGGTCTGGACGTTGCTTAGCTGACCCAGGTGAGCCTGGGGTACTCAAGTGTTCCTGCGGGAATAGGGTGCCCAGGCTACCGTCCTAGGTGTCCAGAAAACTGTGCTGCCGTTCAAGGAACGCAGAGCAGAGGCCAGCGCCTCATGGAAACTGCTGCACGCCTCTGCTTCTGCACGGCAAATCAGGGCCTTACTTCCAGGCATGTGTTCATGCTGGGTGTGCCGGTAGCGATATAGCAGGGTAAGATGCTGACTTTCTCCTCGAGCAGAGTGACTTCACGTACGAGGGCCTCGAAGTACTCCAAGCACAGTGTTCTCTCATGGCAGCTCACACAAGGACCATGAGAAGTTTTCCGTGCACTTCCGAATCACCAGCAAAGTTGTCCTGAGGCCGTTCGAGGACTCTGGAAATGTAGCTCTCCTCAAGGATCGTACAGTGTGTTGCCGATCACTGGGCACGCACAGAGGGCCTCCGAGGGATGCACCAATGGGCCTCGAAGTTGCTCAACCGGCCCACAGGGGTGTGGAGGTGCTCAGTCAACTTGCAGGAAAACGAGGCCTACCCGAGAGGCCTAGGAGTCCTCAGACGTGTACTTCCTTTAAAATAAAGCATATAAGGGACTAAGAACTCATGGAAACAGCTGCATGCCTCCCTTTCTGCACGGCTACTAAGGGCCTAACCTGGAGGCAAGTTTTCACGTTGAGATTCCCTTTAGCTCTAGAGCTTGTCAGGCTGACCACCACCGCGGCCATGGAAGCCCCTGGTTTAAACAGAGCAAACTCATTTTCTCCCCAGAAGCATTCTTACAGTGTTTACAGGCCTGTCAAGAGGAGGGAATGGCAGGCACTTTCAATGCAGCGTGAACGCTGCCTTCAAAACGGGAAAGCAAGGCTAGTTCCAGCAGGTCCCCTTTTCCAGGGGCACACTCAGCATGCACCCCTGTGGCTTCTAACAAGTCCGAGGAGACACAGGTTACCCTGTGTTTCCTTCCCTGACTCAACTTCTCGAAGTAGGGTGTTCTGCATCATGCGAACTGCCTCAACCAAGGAACGCCGTAAGCTGCTCCTCTGGGCCTGTGGCTATTCGAAAGCCTGCAGTGCCACAGGAAGAACAGGACTTCAACTGCAGTAAGAACGCAAGCTGACTTCCTCTAGGAGGCACGGTGACTTCAGGCAGGACGTCTTAGATGGAATGCGAAGACGAGGGTTACCCTGAGTGCAGCTCAGGGTAGGGCAACGCGTAAGACTTGCACGCCGTGTGGGACGTGCCAGAACGCTGTTCGTGAACGTGTGCGAGGGCTGAGGAAATGAAGCTGCTCCAAAAGAGAGGGCAGTGCGTTTCCCTACACCCGGCATGCACAGAGGGGCTGTAACGGGCTCCGGGTCTGGACGTTGCTTAGCTGACCCAGGTGAGCCTGGGGTACTCAAGTGTTCCTGCGGGAATAGGGTGCCCAGGCTAGCGTCCTAGGTGTCCAGAAAACTGTGCTGCCGTTCAAGGAACGCAGAGCAGAGGCCAGCGCCTCATGGAAACTGCTGCACGCCTCTGCTTCTGCACGGCAAATCAGGGCCTTACTTCCAGGCATGTGTTCATGCTGGGTGTGCCGGTAGCGATATAGCAGGGTAAGATGCTGACTTTCTCCTCGAGCAGAGTGACTTCACGTACGAGGGCCTCGAAGTACTCCAAGCACAGTGTTCTCTCATGGCAGCTCACACAAGGACCATGAGAAGTTTTCTGTGCACTTCGGACTCACCAGCAAAGTTGTCCTGTGGCCGTTCGAGGACTCTGGAAATGTAGCTCTCCTCAAGGATCGTACAGTGTGTTGCCCATCACTGGGCATGCACAGAGGGCCTCCGAGGGATGCACCAATGGGCCTCGAACTTGCTCAGCCGGCCCACAGGGGTCTGGAGGTACTCAGCGAACTTGCAGGGAAAACGAGGCCTACCCGAGAGGCCTAGGAGTTCTCAGACGTGTACTTCCTTTAAAGTAAAGCATATAAGGGACTAAGAACTCATGGAAACAGCTGCATGCCTCCCTTTCTGCACGGCTACTAAGGGCCTAACCTGGAGGCAAGTTTTCACGTTGAGATTCCCTTTAGCTCTAGAGCTTGTCAGGCTGACCACCACCGCGGCCATGGAAGCCCCTGGTTTAGACAGAGCAAACTCATTTTCTCCCCAGAAGCATTCTTACAGTGTTTACAGGCCTGTCAAGAGGAGGGAATGGCAGGCACTTTCAATGCAGCGTGAACGCTGCCTTCAAAACGGGAAAGCAAGGCTAGTTCCAGCAGGTCCCCTTTTCCAGGGGCACACTCAGCATGCTCCCCTGTGGCTTCTAAGAAGTCCGAGGAGACACAGGTTACCCTGTGTTTCCTTCCCTGACTCAACTTCTCGAAGTAGGGTGTTCTGCATCATGCGAACTGCCTCAACCAAGGAACGCCGTAAGCTGCTCCTCTGGGCCTGTGGCTATTCGAAAGCCTGCAGTGCCACAGGAAGAACAGGACTTCAACTGCAGTAAGAACGCAAGCTGACTTCCTCTAGGAGGCACGGTGACTTCAGGCAGGACGTCTTAGATGGAATGCGAAGACGAGGGTTACCCTGAGTGCAGCTCAGGCTAGGGCAACGCGTAAGACTTGCACGCCGTGTGGGACGTGCCAGAACGCTGTTCGTGAACGTGTGCGAGGGCTGAGGAAATGAAGCTGCTCCAAAAGAGAGGGCAGTGCGTTTCCCTACACCCGGCATGCACAGAGGGGCTGTAACGGGCTCCGGGTCTGGACGTTGCTTAGCTGACCCAGGTGAGCCTGGGGTACTCAAGTGTTCCTGCGGGAATAGGGTGCCCAGGCTAGCGTCCTAGGTGTTCAGAAAACTGTGCTGCCGTTCAAGGAACGCAGAGCAGAGGCCAGCGCCTCATGGAAACTGCTGCACGCCTCTGCTTCTGCACGGCAAATCAGGGCCTTACTTCCAGGCATGTGTTCATGCTGGGTGTGCCGGTAGCGATATAGCAGGGTAAGATGCTGACTTTCTCCTCGAGCAGAGTGACTTCACGTACGAGGGCTTCGAAGTACTCCAAGCACAGTGTTCTCTCATGGCAGCTCACACAAGGACCATGAGAAGTTTCCTGTGCACTTCGGACTCACCAGCAATGTTGTCCTGAGGCCGTTCGAGGACTCTGGAAATGTAGCTCTCCTCAAGGAACGTACAGTGTGTTGCCCATCACTGGGCACGCACAGAGGGCCTCCGAGGGATGCACCAATGGGCCTCGAAGTTGCTCAGCCGGCCCACAGGTGTCTGCAGGTACTCAGTGAACTTGCAGGGAAAACGAGGCCTACCCGAGAGGCCTAGGAGTCCTCAGACGTGTACTTCCTTTAAAGTAAAGCATATAAGGGACAAAGAACTCATGGAAACAGCTGCGTGCCTCCCTTTCTGCACGGCTACTAAGGGCCTAACCTGGAGGCAAGTTTTCACGTTGAGATTCCCTTTAGCTCTAGAGCTTGTCAGGCTGACCACCACCGCGGCCATGGAAGCCCCTGGTTTAGACAGAGCAAACTCATTTTCTCCCCAGAAGCATTCTTACAGTGTTTACAGGCCTGTCAAGAGGAGGGAATGGCAGGCACTTTCAATGCAGCGTGAACGCTGCCTTCAAAACGGGAAAGCAAGGCTAGTTCCAGCAGGTCCCATTTTCCAGGGGCACACTCAGCATGCACCCCTGTGGCTTCTAAGAAGTCCGAGGAGACACAGGTTACCCTGTGTTTCCTTCCCTGACTCAACTTCTCGAAGTAGGGTGTTCTGCATCATGCGAACTGCCTCAACCAAGGAACGCCGTAAGCTGCTCCTCTGGGCCTGTGGCTATTCGAAAGCCTGCAGTGCCACAGGAAGAACAGGACTTCAACTGCAGTAAGAACGCAAGCTGACTTCCTCTAGGAGGCACGGTGAGTTCAGGCAGGACGTCTTAGATGGAATGCGAAGACGAGGGTTACCCTGAGTGCAGCTCAGGCTAGGGCAACGCGTAAGACTTGCACGCCGTGTGGGACGTGCCAGAACGCTGTTCGTGAACGTGTGCGAGGGCTGAGGAAATGAAGCTGCTCCAAAAGAGAGGGCAGTGCGTTTCCCTACACCCGGCATGCACAGAGGGGCTGTAACTGGCTCCGGGTCTGGACGTTGCTTAGCTGACCCAGGTGAGCCTGGGGTACTCAAGTGTTCCTGCGGGAATAGGGTGCCCAGGCTAGCGTCCTAGGTGTGCAGAAAACTGTGCTGCTGTTCAAGGAACGCAGAGCAGAGGCCAGCGCCTCATGGAGACTGCTGCACGCCTCTGCTTCTGCACGGCAAATCAGGGCCTTACTTCCAGGCATGTGTTCATGCTGGGTGTGCCGGTAGCGATATAGCAGGGTAAGATGCTGACTTTCTCCTCGAGCAGAGTGACTTCACGTACGAGGGCCTCGAAGTACTCCAAGCACAGTGTTCTCTCATGGCAGCTCACACAAGGACCATGAGAAGTTTCCTGTGCACTTCGGACTCACCAGCAATGTGGTCCTGAGGCCGTTCGAGGACTCTGGAAATGTAGCTCTCCTCAAGGAACGTACAGTGTGTTGCCCATCACTGGGCACGCACAGAGGGCCTCCGAGGGATGCACCAATGGGCCTCGAACTTGCTCAGCCGGCCCACAGGGGTCTGGAGGTACTCAGTGAACTTGCAGGGAAAACGAGGTCTACCCGAGAGGCCTAGGAGTCCTCAGACGTGTACTTCCTTTAAAGTAAAGCATATAAGGGACTAAGAACTCATGGAAACAGCTGCATGCCTCCCTTTCTGCACGGCTACTAAGGGCCTAACCTGGAGGCAAGTTTTCACGTTGAGATTCCCTTTAGCTCTAGAGCTTGTCAGGCTGACCACCACCGCGGCCATGGAAGCCCCTGGTTTAAACAGAGCAAACTCATTTTCTCCCCAGAAGCATTCTTACAGTGTTTACAGGCCTGTCAAGAGGAGGGAATGGCAGGCACTTTCAATGCAGCGTGAACGCTGCCTTCAAAACGGGAAAGCAAGGCTAGTTCCAGCAGGTCCCCTTTTCCAGGGGCACACTCAGCATGCACCCCTGTGGCTTCTAAGAAGTCCGAGGAGACACAGGTTACCCTGTGTTTCCTTCCCTGACTCAACTTCTCGAAGTAGGCTGTTCTGCATCATGCGAACTGCCTCAACCAAGGAACGCCGTAAGCTGCTCCTCTGGGCCTGTGGCTATTCGAAAGCCTGCAGTGCCACAGGAAGAACAGGACTTCAACTGCAGTAAGAACGCAAGCTGACTTCCTCTAGGAGGCACGGTGACTTCAGGCAGGACGTCTTAGATGGAATGTGAAGACGAGGGTTACCCTGAGTGCAGCTCAGGCTAGGGCAACGCGTAAGACTTGCACGCCGTGTGGGACGTGCCAGAACGCTGTTCGTGAACGTGTGCGAGGGCTGAGGAAATGAAGCTGCTCCAAAAGAGAGGGCAGTGCGTTTCCCTACACCCGGCATGCACAGAGGGGCTGTAACGGGCTCCGGGTCTGGACGTTGCTTAGCTGACCCAGGTGAGCCTGGGGTACTCAAGTGTTCCTGCGGGAATAGGGTGCCCAGGCTAGCGTCCTAGGTGTCCAGAAAACTGTGCTGCCGTTCAAGGAACGCAGAGCAGAGGCCAGCGCCTCATGGAGACTGCTGCACGCCTCTGCTTCTGCACGGCAAATCAGGGCCTTACTTCCAGGCATGTGTTCATGCTGGGTGTGCCGGTAGCGATATAGCAGGGTAAGATGCTGACTTTCTCCTCGAGCAGAGTGACTTCACGTACGAGGGCCTCGAAGTACTCCAAGCACAGTGTTCTCTCATGGCAGCTCACACAAGGACCATGAGAAGTTTTCTGTGCACTTCGGACTCACCAGCAATGTGGTCCTGAGGCCGTTCGAGGACTCTGGAAATGTAGCTCTCCTCAAGGAACGTACAGTGTGTTGCCCATCACTGGGCACGCACAGAGGGCCTCCGAGGGATGCACCAATGGGCCTCGAACTTGCTCAGCCGGCCCACAGGGGTCTGGAGGTACTCAGTGAACTTGCAGGGAAAACGAGGTCTACCCGAGAGGCCTAGGAGTCGTCAGACGTGTACTTCCTTTAAAGTAAAGCATATAAGGGACTAAGAACTCATGGAAACAGCTGCATGCCTCCCTTTCTGCACGGCTACTAAGGGCCTAACCTGGAGGCAAGTTTTCACGTTGAGATTCCCTTTAGCTCTAGAGCTTGTCAGGCTGACCACCACCGCGGCCATGGAAGCCCCTGGTTTAAACAGAGCAAACTCATTTTCTCCCCAGAAGCATTCTTACAGTGTTTACAGGCCTGTCAAGAGGAGGGAATGGCAGGCACTTTCAATGCAGCGTGAACGCTGCCTTCAAAACGGGAAAGCAAGGCTAGTTCCAGCAGGTCCCCTTTTCCAGGGGCACACTCAGCATGCACCCCTGTGGCTTCTAAGAAGTCCGAGGAGACACAGGTTACCCTGTGTTTCCTTCCCTGACTCAACTTCTCGAAGTAGGGTGTTCTGCATCATGCGAACTGCCTCAACCAAGGAACGCCGTAAGCTGCTCCTCTGGGCCTGTGGCTATTCGAAAGCCTGCAGTGCCACAGGAAGAACAGGACTTCAACTGCAGTAAGAACGCAAGCTGACTTCCTCTAGGAGGCACGGTGACTTCAGGCAGGACGTCTTAGATGGAATGCGAAGACGAGGGTTACCCTGAGTGCAGCTCAGGCTAGGGCAACGCGTAAGACTTGCACGCCGTGTGGGACGTGCCAGAACGCTGTTCGTGAACGTGTGCGAGGGCTGAGGAAATGAAGCTGCTCCAAAAGAGAGGGCAGTGCGTTTCCCTACACCCGGCATGCACAGAGGGGCTGTAACGGGCTCCGGGTCTGGACGTTGCTTAGCTGACCCAGGTGAGCCTGGGGTACTCAAGTGTTCCTGCGGGAATAGGGTGCCCAGGCTAGCGTCCTAGGTGTCCAGAAAACTGTGCTGCCGTTCAAGGAACGCAGAGCAGAGGCCAGCGCCTCATGGAGACTGCTGCACGCCTCTGCTTCTGCACGGCAAATCAGGGCCTTACTTCCAGGCATGTGTTCATGCTGGGTGTGCCGGTAGCGATATAGCAGGGTAAGATGCTGACTTTCTCCTCGAGCAGAGTGACTTCACGTACGAGGGCCTCGAAGTACTCCAAGCACAGTGTTCTCTCATGGCAGCTCACACAAGGACCATGAGAAGTTTCCTGTGCACTTCGGACTCACCAGCAATGTGGTCCTGAGGCCGTTCGAGGACTCTGGAAATGTAGCTCTCCTCAAGGAACGTACAGTGTGTTGCCCATCACTGGGCACGCACAGAGGGCCTCCGAGGGATGCACCAATGGGCCTCGAAGTTGCTCAGCCGGCCCACAGGGGTCTGGAGGTACTCAGTGAACTTGCAGGGAAAACGAGGCCTACCCGAGAGGCCTAGGAGTCCTCAGACGTGTACTTCCTTTAAAGTAAAGCATATAAGGGACTAAGAACTCATGGAAACAGCTGCATGCCTCCCTTTCTGCACGGCTACTAAGGGCCTAACCTGGAGGCAAGTTTTCACGTTGAGATTCCCTTTAGCTCTAGAGCTTGTCAGGCTGACCACCACCGCGGCCATGGAAGCCCCTGGTTTAGACAGAGCAAACTCATTTTCTCTCCAGAAGCATTCTTACAGTGTTTACAGGCCTGTCAAGAGGAGGTAATGGCAGGCACTTTCAATGCAGCGTGAACGCTGCCTTCAAAATGGGAAAGCAAGGCTAGTTCCAACAGGTCCCCTTTTCCAGGGGCACACTCAGCATGCACCCCTGTGGCTTCTAAGAAGTCCGAGGAGACACAGGTTACCCTGTGTTTCCTTCCCTGACTCAACTTCTCGAAGTAGGGTGTTCTGCATCATGCGAACTGCCTCAACCAAGGAACGCCGTAAGCTGCTCCTCTGGGCCTGTGGCTATTCGAAAGCCTGCAGTGCCACAGGAAGAACAGGACTTCAACTGCAGTAAGAACGCAAGCTGACTTCCTCTAGGAGGCACGGTGACTTCAGGCAGGACGTCTTAGGTGGAATGCGAAGACGAGGGTTACCCTGAGTGCAGCTCAGGCTAGGGCAACGCGTAAGACTTCAACGCCGTGTGGGACGTGCCAGAACGCTGTTCGTGAACGTGTGCGAGGGCTGAGGAAATGAAGCTCCTCCAAAAGAGAGGGCAGTGCGTTTCCGTACACCCGGCATGCACAGAGGGGCTGTAACGGGCTCCGGGTCTGGACGTTGCTTAGCTGACCCAGGTGAGCCTGGGGTACTCAAGTGTTCCTGCGGGAATAGGGTGCCCAGGCTAGCGTCCTAGGTGTCCAGAAAACTGTGCTGCCGTTCAAGGAACGCAGAGCAGAGGCCAGCGCCTCATGGAAACTGCTGCACGCCTCTGCTTCTGCACGGCAAATCAGGGCCTTACTTCCAGGCATGTGTTCATGCTGGGTGTGCCGGTAGCGATATAGCAGGGTAAGATGCTGACTTTCTCCTCGAGCAGAGTGACTTCACGTACGAGGGCCTCGAAGTACTCCAAGCACAGTGTTCTCTCATGGCAGCTCACACAAGGACCATGAGAAGTTTTCTGTGCACTTCGGAATCACCAGCAAAGTTGTCCTGAGGCCGTTCGAGGACTCTGGAAATGTAGCTCTCCTCAAGGATCGTACAGTGTGTTGCCGATCACTGGGCACGCACAGAGGTCCTCCGAGGGATGCACCAATGGGCCTCGAAGTTGCTCAACCGACCCACAGGGGTCTGGAGGTGCTCAGTGAACTTGCAGGAAAACGAGGCCTACCCGAGAGGCCTAGGAGTCCTCAGACGTGTACTTCCTTTAAAACAAAGCATATAAGGGACTAAGAACTCATGGAAACAGCTGCATGCCTCCCTTTCTGCACGGCTACTAAGGGCCTAACCTGGAGGCAAGTTTTCACGTTGAGATTCCCTTTAGCTCTAGAGCTTGTCAGGCTGACCACCACCGCGGCCATGGAAGCCCCTGGTTTAGACAGAGCAAACTCATTTTCTCCCCAGAAGCATTCTTACAGTGTTTACAGGCCTGTCAAGAGGAGGGAATGGCAGGCACTTTCAATGCAGCGTGAACGCTGCCTTCAAAACGGGAAATCAAGTCTAGTTCCAGCAGGTCCCCTTTTCCAGGGGCACACTCAGCATGCACCCCTGTGGCTTTTAAGAAGTCCGAGGAGACACAGGTTACCCTGTGTTTCCTTCCCTGACTAAACTTCTCGAAGTAGGCTGTTCTGCATCATGCGAACTGCCTCAACCAAGGAACGCCGTAAGCTGCTCCTCTGGGCCTGTGGCTATTCGAAAGCCTGCAGTGCCACAGGAAGAACAGGACTTCAACTGCAGTAAGAACGCAAGCTGACTTCCTCTAGGAGGCACGGTGACTTCAGGCAGGACGTCTTAGATGGAATGCGAAGACGAGGGTTACCCTGAGTGCAGCTCAGGCTAGGGTAACGCGTAAGACTTGCACGCCGTGTGGGACGTGCCAGAACGCTGTTCGTGAACGTGTGCGAGGGCTGAGGAAATACAGCTGCTTCAAAAGAGAGGGCAGTGCGTTTCCTTACACCCGGCATGCACAGAGGGGCTGTAACGGGCTCCGGGTCTGGACGTTGCTTAGCTGACCCAGGTGAGCCTGGGGTACTCAAGTGTTCCTGCGGGAATAGGGTGCCCAGGCTAGCGTCCTAGGTGTCCAGAAAACTGTGCTGCCGTTCAAGGAACGCAGAGCAGAGGCCAGCGCCTCATGGAAACTGTTGCACGCCTCTGCTTCTGCACGGCAAATCAGGGCCTTACTTCCAGGCATGTGTTCATGCTGGGTGTGCCGGTAGCGATATAGCAGGGTAAGATGCTGACTTTCTCCTCGAGCAGAGTGACTTCACGTACGAGGGCCTCGAAGTACTCCAAGCACAGTGTTCTCTCATGGCAGCTCACACAAGGACCATGAGAAGTTTTCTGTGCACTTCGGAATCACCAGCAAAGTTGTCCTGAGGCCGTTCGAGGACTCTGGAAATGTAGCTCTCCTCAAGGATCGTACAGTGTGTTGCCGATCACTGGGCACGCACAGAGGGCCTCCGAGGGATGCACCAATGGGCCTCGAAGTTGCTCAACCGACCCACAGGGGTCTGGAGGTGCTCAGTGAACTTGCAGGAAAACGAGGCCTACCCGAGAGGCCTAGGAGTCCTCAGACGTGTACTTCCTTTAAAATAAAGCATATAAGGGACTAAGAACTCATGGAAACAGCTGCATGCCTCCCTTTCTGCACGGCTACTAAGGGCCTAACCTGGAGGCAAGTTTTCACGTTGAGATTCCCTTTAGCTCTAGAGCTTGTCAGGCTGACCACCACCGCGGCCATGGAAGCCCCTGGTTTAGACAGAGCAAACTCATTTTCTCCCCAGAAGCATTCTTACAGTGTTTACAGGCCTGTCAAGAGGAGGGAATGGCAGGCACTTTCAATGCAGCGTGTACGCTGCCTTCAAAACGGGAAATCAAGTCTAGTTCCAGCAGGTCCCCTTTTCCAGGGGCACACTCAGCATGCACCCCTGTGGCTTCTAACAAGTCCGAGGAGACACAGGTTACCCTGTGTTTCCTTCCCTGACTCAACTTCTCGAAGTAGGGTGTTCTGCATCATGCGAACTGCCTCAACCAAGGAACGCCGTAAGCTGCTCCTCTGGGCCTGTGGCTATTCGAAAGCCTGCAGTGCCACAGGAAGAACAGGACTTCAACTGCAGTAAGAACGCAAGCTGACTTCCTCTAGGAGGCACGGTGACTTCAGGCAGGACGTCTTAGATGGAATGCGAAGACGAGGGTTACCCTGAGTGCAGCTCAGGCTAGGGCAACGCGTAAGACTTGCACGCCGTGTGGGACGTGCCAGAACGCTGTTCGTGAACGTGTGCGAGGGCTGAGGAAATGAAGCTGCTCCAAAAGAGAGGGCAGTGCGTTTCCCTACACCCGGCATGCACAGAGGGGCTGTAACGGGCTCCGGGTCTGGACGTTGCTTAGCTGACCCAGGTGAGCCTGGGGTACTCAAGTGTTCCTGTGGGAATAGGGTGCCCAGGCTAGCGTCCTAGGTGTCCAGAAAACTGTGCTGCCGTTCAAGGAACGCAGAGCAGAGGCCAGCGCCTCATGGAAACTGCTGCACGCCTCTGCTTCTGCACGGCAAATCAGGGCCTTACTTCCAGGCATGTGTTCATGCTGGGTGTGCCGGTAGCGATATAGCAGGGTAAGATGCTGACTTTCTCCTCGAGCAGAGTGACTTCACGTACGAGGGCCTCGAAGTACTCCAAGCACAGTGTTCTCTCATGGCAGCTCACACAAGGACCATGAGAAGTTTCCTGTGCACTTCGGACTCACCAGCAATGTTGTCCTGAGGCCGTTCGAGGACTCTGGAAATGTAGCTCTCCTCAAGGAACGTACAGTGTGTTGCCCATCACTGGGCACGCACAGAGGGCCTCCGAGTGCACCAATGGGCCTCGAAGTTGCTCAGCCGGCCCACCGGTGTCTGCAGGTACTCAGTGAACTTGTAGGGAAAACGAGGCCTACCCGAGAGGCCTAGGAGTCCTCAGACGTGTACTTCCTTTAAAGTAAAGCATATAAGGGACTAAGAACTCATGGAAACAGCTGCATGCCTCCCTTTCTGCACGGCTACTAAGGGCCTAACCTGGAGGCAAGTTTTCACGTTGAGATTCCCTTTAGCTCTAGAGCTTGTCAGGCTGACCACCACCGCGGCCATGGAAGCCCCTGGTTTAGACAGAGCAAACTCATTTTCTCTCCAGAAGCATTCTTACAGTGTTTACAGGCCTGTCAAGAGGAGGTAATGGCAGGCACTTTCAATGCAGCGTGAACGCTGCCTTCAAAATGGGAAAGCAAGGCTAGTTCCAACAGGTCCCCTTTTCCAGGGGCACACTCAGCATGCACCCCTGTGGCTTCTAACAAGTCCGAGGAGACACAGGTTACCCTGTGTTTCCTTCCCTGACTCAACTTCTCGAAGTAGGGTGTTCTGCATCATGCGAACTGCCTCAACCAAGGAACGCCGTAAGCTGCTCCTCTGGGCCTGTGGCTATTCGAAAGCCTGCAGTGCCACAGGAAGAACAGGACTTCAACTGCAGTAAGAACGCAAGCTGACTTCCTCTAGGAGGCACGGTGACTTCAGGCAGGACGTCTTAGGTGGAATGCGAAGACGAGGGTTACCCTGAGTGCAGCTCAGGCTAGGGCAACGCGTAAGACTTCAACGCCGTGTGGGACGTGCCAGAACGCTGTTCGTGAACGTGTGCGAGGGCTGAGGAAATGAAGCTCCTCCAAAAGAGAGGGCAGTGCGTTTCCGTACACCCGGCATGCACAGAGGGGCTGTAACGGGCTCCGGGTCTGGACGTTGCTTAGCTGACCCAGGTGAGCCTGGGGTACTCAAGTGTTCCTGCGGGAATAGGGTGCCCAGGCTAGCGTCCTAGGTGTCCAGAAAACTGTGCTGCCGTTCAAGGAACGCAGAGCAGAGGCCAGCGCCTCATGGAAACTGCTGCACGCCTCTGCTTCTGCACGGCAAATCAGGGCCTTACTTCCAGGCATGTGTTCATGCTGGGTGTGCCGGTAGCGATATAGCAGGGTAAGATGCTGACTTTCTCCTCGAGCAGAGTGACTTCACGTACGAGGGCCTCGAAGTACTCCAAGCACAGTGTTCTCTCATGGCAGCTCACACAAGGACCATGAGAAGTTTTCTGTGCACTTCGGAATCACCAGCAAAGTTGTCCTGAGGCCGTTCGAGGACTCTGGAAATGTAGCTCTCCTCAAGGATCGTACAGTGTGTTGCCGATCACTGGGCACGCACAGAGGTCCTCCGAGGGATGCACCAATGGGCCTCGAAGTTGCTCAACCGACCCACAGGGGTCTGGAGGTGCTCAGTGAACTTGCAGGAAAACGAGGCCTACCCGAGAGGCCTAGGAGTCCTCAGACGTGTACTTCCTTTAAAACAAAGCATATAAGGGACTAAGAACTCATGGAAACAGCTGCATGCCTCCCTTTCTGCACGGCTACTAAGGGCCTAACCTGGAGGCAAGTTTTCACGTTGAGATTCCCTTTAGCTCTAGAGCTTGTCAGGCTGACCACCACCGCGGCCATGGAAGCCCCTGGTTTAGACAGAGCAAACTCATTTTCTCCCCAGAAGCATTCTTACAGTGTTTACAGGCCTGTCAAGAGGAGGGAATGGCAGGCACTTTCAATGCAGCGTGAACGCTGCCTTCAAAACGGGAAATCAAGTCTAGTTCCAGCAGGTCCCCTTTTCCAGGGGCACACTCAGCATGCACCCCTGTGGCTTTTAAGAAGTCCGAGGAGACACAGGTTACCCTGTGTTTCCTTCCCTGACTCAACTTCTCGAAGTAGGCTGTTCTGCATCATGCGAACTGCCTCAACCAAGGAACGCCGTAAGCTGCTCCTCTGGGCCTGTGGCTATTCGAAAGCCTGCAGTGCCACAGGAAGAACAGGACTTCAACTGCAGTAAGAACGCAAGCTGACTTCCTCTAGGAGGCACGGTGACTTCAGGCAGGACGTCTTAGATGGAATGCGAAGACGAGGGTTACCCTGAGTGCAGCTCAGGCTAGGGTAACGCGTAAGACTTGCACGCCGTGTGGGACGTGCCAGAACGCTGTTCGTGAACGTGTGCGAGGGCTGAGGAAATACAGCTGCTTCAAAAGAGAGGGCAGTGCGTTTCCTTACACCCGGCATGCACAGAGGGGCTGTAACGGGCTCCGGGTCTGGACGTTGCTTAGCTGACCCAGGTGAGCCTGGGGTACTCAAGTGTTCCTGCGGGAATAGGGTGCCCAGGCTAGCGTCCTAGGTGTCCAGAAAACTGTGCTGCCGTTCAAGGAACGCAGAGCAGAGGCCAGCGCCTCATGGAAACTGCTGCACGCCTCTGCTTCTGCACGGCAAATCAGGGCCTTACTTCCAGGCATGTGTTCATGCTGGGTGTGCCGGTAGCGATATAGCAGGGTAAGATGCTGACTTTCTCCTCGAGCAGAGTGACTTCACGTACGAGGGCCTCGAAGTACTCCAAGCACAGTGTTCTCTCATGGCAGCTCACACAAGGACCATGAGAAGTTTTCTGTGCACTTCGGAATCACCAGCAAAGTTGTCCTGAGGCCGTTCGAGGACTCTGGAAATGTAGCTCTCCTCAAGGATCGTACAGTGTGTTGCCGATCACTGGGCACGCACAGAGGGCCTCCGAGGGATGCACCAATGGGCCTCGAAGTTGCTCAACCGACCCACAGGGGTCTGGAGGTGCTCAGTGAACTTGCAGGAAAACGAGGCCTACCCGAGAGGCCTAGGAGTCCTCAGACGTGTACTTCCTTTAAAATAAAGCATATAAGGGACTAAGAACTCATGGAAACAGCTGCATGCCTCCCTTTCTGCACGGCTACTAAGGGCCTAACCTGGAGGCAAGTTTTCACGTTGAGATTCCCTTTAGCTCTAGAGCTTGTCAGGCTGACCACCACCGCGGCCATGGAAGCCCCTGGTTTAGACAGAGCAAACTCATTTTCTCCCCAGAAGCATTCTTACAGTGTTTACAGGCCTGTCAAGAGGAGGGAATGGCAGGCACTTTCAATGCAGCGTGAACGCTGCCTTCAAAACGGGAAATCAAGTCTAGTTCCAGCAGGTCCCCTTTTCCAGGGGCACACTCAGCATGCACCCCTGTGGCTTCTAACAAGTCCGAGGAGACACAGGTTACCCTGTGTTTCCTTCCCTGACTCAACTTCTCGAAGTAGGCTCTTCTGCATCATGCGAACTGCCTCAACCAAGGAACGCCGTAAGCTGCTCCTCTGGGCCTGTGGCTATTCGAAAGCCTGCAGTGCCACAGGAAGAACAGGACTTCAACTGCAGTAAGAACGCAAGCTGACTTCCTCTAGGAGGCACGGTGACTTCAGGCAGGACGTCTTAGATGGAATGCGAAGACGAGGGTTACCCTGAGTGCAGCTCAGGCTAGGGCAACGCGTAAGACTTGCACGCCGTGTGGGACGTGCCAGAACGCTGTTCGTGAACGTGTGCGAGGGCTGAGGAAATGAAGCTGCTCCAAAAGAGAGGGCAGTGCGTTTCCCTACACCCGGCATGCACAGAGGGGCTGTAACGGGCTCCGGGTCTGGACGTTGCTTAGCTGACCCAGGTGAGCCTGGGGTACTCAAGTGTTCCTGTGGGAATAGGGTGCCCAGGCTAGCGTCCTAGGTGTCCAGAAAACTGTGCTGCCGTTCAAGGAACGCAGAGCAGAGGCCAGCGCCTCATGGAAACTGCTGCACGCCTCTGCTTCTGCACGGCAAATCAGGGCCTTACTTCCAGGCATGTGTTCATGCTGGGTGTGCCGGTAGCGATATAGCAGGGTAAGATGCTGACTTTCTCCTCGAGCAGAGTGACTTCACGTACGAGGGCCTCGAAGTACTCCAAGCACAGTGTTCTCTCATGGCAGCTCACACAAGGACCATGAGAAGTTTCCTGTGCACTTCGGACTCACCAGCAATGTTGTCCTGAGGCCGTTCGAGGACTCTGGAAATGTAGCTCTCCTCAAGGAACGTACAGTGTGTTGCCCATCACTGGGCACGCACAGAGGGCCTCCGAGTGCAGCAATGGGCCTCGAAGTTGCTCAGCCGGCCCACCGGTGTCTGCAGGTACTCAGTGAACTTGTAGGGAAAACGAGGCCTACCCGAGAGGCCTAGGAGTCCTCAGACGTGTACTTCCTTTAAAGTAAAGCATATAAGGGACTAAGAACTCATGGAAACAGCTGCATGCCTCCCTTTCTGCACGGCTACTAAGGGCCTAACCTGGAGGCAAGTTTTCACGTTGAGATTCCCTTTAGCTCTAGAGCTTGTCAGGCTGACCACCACCGCGGCCATGGAAGCCCCTGGTTTAGACAGAGCAAACTCATTTTCTCTCCAGAAGCATTCTTACAGTGTTTACAGGCCTGCCAAGAGGAGGTAATGGCAGGCACTTTCAATGCAGCGTGAACGCTGCCTTCAAAATGGGAAAGCAAGGCTAGTTCCAACAGGTCCCCTTTTCCAGGGGCACACTCAGCATGCACCCCTGTGGCTTCTAACAAGTCCGAGGAGACACAGGTTACCCTGTGTTTCCTTCCCTGACTCAACTTCTCGAAGTAGGGTGTTCTGCATCATGCGAACTGCCTCAACCAAGGAACGCCGTAAGCTGCTCCTCTGGGCCTGTGGCTATTCGAAAGCCTGCAGTGCCACAGGAAGAACAGGACTTCAACTGCAGTAAGAACGCAAGCTGACTTCCTCTAGGAGGCACGGTGACTTCAGGCAGGACGTCTTAGGTGGAATGCGAAGACGAGGGTTACCCTGAGTGCAGCTCAGGCTAGGGCAACGCGTAAGACTTCAACGCCGTGTGGGACGTGCCAGAACGCTGTTCGTGAACGTGTGCGAGGGCTGAGGAAATGAAGCTCCTCCAAAAGAGAGGGCAGTGCGTTTCCGTACACCCGGCATGCACAGAGGGGCTGTAACGGGCTCCGGGTCTGGACGTTGCTTAGCTGACCCAGGTGAGCCTGGGGTACTCAAGTGTTCCTGCAGGAATAGGGTGCCCAGGCTAGCGTCCTAGGTGTCCAGAAAACTGTGCTGCCGTTCAAGGAACGCAGAGCAGAGGCCAGCGCCTCATGGAAACTGCTGCACGCCTCTGCTTCTGCACGGCAAATCAGGGCCTTACTTCCAGGCATGTGTTCATGCTGGGTGTGCCGGTAGCGATATAGCAGGGTAAGATGCTGACTTTCTCCTCGAGCAGAGTGACTTCACGTACGAGGGCCTCGAAGTACTCCAAGCACAGTGTTCTCTCATGGCAGCTCACACAAGGACCATGAGAAGTTTTCTGTGCACTTCGGAATCACCAGCAAAGTTGTCCTGAGGCCGTTCGAGGACTCTGGAAATGTAGCTCTCCTCAAGGATCGTACAGTGTGTTGCCGATCACTGGGCACGCACAGAGGTCCTCCGAGGGATGCACCAATGGGCCTCGAAGTTGCTCAACCGACCCACAGGGGTCTGGAGGTGCTCAGTGAACTTGCAGGAAAACGAGGCCTACCCGAGAGGCCTAGGAGTCCTCAGACGTGTACTTCCTTTAAAACAAAGCATATAAGGGACTAAGAACTCATGGAAACAGCTGCATGCCTCCCTTTCTGCACGGCTACTAAGGGCCTAACCTGGAGGCAAGTTTTCACGTTGAGATTCCCTTTAGCTCTAGAGCTTGTCAGGCTGACCACCACCGCGGCCATGGAAGCCCCTGGTTTAGACAGAGCAAACTCATTTTCTCCCCAGAAGCATTCTTACAGTGTTTACAGGCCTGTCAAGAGGAGGGAATGGCAGGCACTTTCAATGCAGCGTGAACGCTGCCTTCAAAACGGGAAATCAAGTCTAGTTCCAGCAGGTCCCCTTTTCCAGGGGCACACTCAGCATGCACCCCTGTGGCTTTTAAGAAGTCCGAGGAGACACAGGTTACCCTGTGTTTCCTTCCCTGGCTCAACTTCTCGAAGTAGGCTCTTCTGCATCATGCGAACTGCCTCAACCAAGGAACGCCGTAAGCTGCTCCTCTGGGCCTGTGGCTATTCGAAAGCCTGCAGTGCCACAGGAAGAACAGGACTTCAACTGCAGTAAGAACGCAAGCTGACTTCCTCTAGGAGGCACGGTGACTTCAGGCAGGACGTCTTAGATGGAATGCGAAGACGAGGGTTACCCTGAGTGCAGCTCAGGCTAGGGCAACGCGTAAGACTTGCACGCCGTGTGGGACGTGCCAGAACGCTGTTCGTGAACGTGTGCGAGGGCTGAGGAAATGAAGCTGCTCCAAAAGAGAGGGCAGTGCGTTTCCCTACACCCGGCATGCACAGAGGGGCTGTAACGGGCTCCGGGTCTGGACGTTGCTTAGCTGACCCAGGTGAGCCTGGGGTACTCAAGTGTTCCTGCGGGAATAGGGTGCCCAGGCTAGCGTCCTAGGTGTCCAGAAAACTGTGCTGCCGTTCAAGGAACGCAGAGCAGAGGCCAGCGCCTCATGGAAACTGCTGCACGCCTCTGCTTCTGCACGGCAAATCAGGGCCTTACTTCCAGGCATGTGTTCATGCTGGGTGTGCCGGTAGCGATATAGCAGGGTAAGATGCTGACTTTCTCCTCGAGCAGAGTGACTTCACGTACGAGGGCCTCGAAGTACTCCAAGCACAGTGTTCTCTCATGGCAGCTCACACAAGGACCATGAGAAGTTTTCCGTGCACTTCCGAATCACCAGCAAAGTTGTCCTGAGGCCGTTCGAGGACTCTGGAAATGTAGCTCTCCTCAAGGATCGTACAGTGTGTTGCCGATCACTGGGCACGCACAGAGGGCCTCCGAGGGATGCACCAATGGGCCTCGAAGTTGCTCAACCGGCCCACAGGGGTGTGGAGGTGCTCAGTGAACTTGCAGGAAAACGAGGCCTACCCGAGAGGCCTAGGAGTCCTCAGACGTGTACTTCCTTTAAAATAAAGCATATAAGGGACTAAGAACTCATGGAAACAGCTGCATGCCTCCCTTTCTGCACGGCTACTAAGGGCCTAACCTGGAGGCAAGTTTTCACGTTGAGATTCCCTTTAGCTCTAGAGCTTGTCAGGCTGACCACCACCGCGGCCATGGAAGCCCTTGGTTTAAACAGAGCAAACTCATTTTCTCCCCAGAAGCATTCTTACAGTGTTTACAGGCCTGTCAAGAGGAGGGAATGGCAGGCACTTTCAATGCAGCGTGAACGCTGCCTTCAAAACGGGAAAGCAAGGCTAGTTCCAGCAGGTCCCCTTTTCCAGGGGCACACTCAGCATGCACCCCTGTGGCTTCTAAGAAGTCCGAGGAGACACAGGTTACCCTGTGTTTCCTTCCCTGACTCAACTTCTCGAAGTAGGCTGTTCTGCATCATGCGAACTGCCTCAACCAAGGAACGCCGTAAGCTGCTCCTCTGGGCCTGTGGCTATTCGAAAGCCTGCAGTGCCACAGGAAGAACAGGACTTCAACTGCAGTAAGAACGCAAGCTGACTTCCTCTAGGAGGCACGGTGACTTCAGGCAGGACGTCTTAGATGGAATGCGAAGACGAGGGTTACCCTGAGTGCAGCTCAGGCTAGGGCAACGCGTAAGACTTGCACGCCGTGTGGGACGTGCCAGAACGCTGTTCGTGAACGTGTGCGAGGGCTGAGGAAATGAAGCTGCTCCAAAAGAGAGGGCAGTGCGTTTCCCTACACCCGGCATGCACAGAGGGGCTGTAACGGGCTCCGGGTCTGGACGTTGCTTAGCTGACCCAGGTGAGCCTGGGGTACTCAAGTGTTCCTGCGGGAATAGGGTGCCCAGGCTAGCGTCCTAGGTGTCCAGAAAACTGTGCTGCCGTTCAAGGAACGCAGAGCAGAGGCCAGCGCCTCATGGAAACTGCTGCACGCCTCTGCTTCTGCACGGCAAATCAGGGCCTTACTTCCAGGCATGTGTTCATGCTGGGTGTGCCGGTAGCGATATAGCAGGGTAAGATGCTGACTTTCTCCTCGAGCAGAGTGACTTCACGTACGAGGGCCTCGAAGTACTCCAAGCACAGTGTTCTCTCATGGCAGCTCACACAAGGACCATGAGAAGTTTTCTGTGCACTTCGGACTCACCAGCAAAGTTGTCCTGTGCCCGTTCGAGGACTCTGGAAATGTAGCTCTCCTCAAGGATCGTACAGTGTGTTGCCCATCACTGGGCACGCACAGAGGGCCTCCGAGGGATGCACCAATGGGCCTCGAACTTGCTCAGCCGGCCCACAGGGGTCTGGAGGTACTCAGCGAACTTGCAGGGAAAACGAGGCCTACCCGAGAGGCCTAGGAGTTCTCAGACGTGTACTTCCTTTAAAGTAAAGCATATAAGGGACTAAGAACTCATGGAAACAGCTGCATGCCTCCCTTTCTGCACGGCTACTAAGGGCCTAACCTGGAGGCAAGTTTTCACGTTGAGATTCCCTTTAGCTCTAGAGCTTGTCAGGCTGACCACCACCGCGGCCATGGAAGCCCCTGGTTTAGACAGAGCAAACTCATTTTCTCCCCAGAAGCATTCTTACAGTGTTTACAGGCCTGTCAAGAGGAGGGAATGGCAGGCACTTTCAATGCAGCGTGAACGCTGCCTTCAAAACGGGAAAGCAAGGCTAGTTCCAGCAGGTCCCCTTTTCCAGGGGCACACTCAGCATGCTCCCCTGTGGCTTCTAAGAAGTCCGAGGAGACACAGGTTACCCTGTGTTTCCTTCCCTGACTCAACTTCTCGAAGTAGGGTGTTCTGCATCATGCGAACTGCCTCAACCAAGGAACGCCGTAAGCTGCTCCTCTGGGCCTGTGGCTATTCGAAAGCCTGCAGTGCCACAGGAAGAACAGGACTTCAACTGCAGTAAGAACGCAAGCTGACTTCCTCTAGGAGGCACGGTGAGTTCAGGCAGGACGTCTTAGATGGAATGCGAAGACGAGGGTTACCCTGAGTGCAGCTCAGGCTAGGGCAACGCGTAAGACTTGCACGCCGTGTGGGACGTGCCAGAACGCTGTTCGTGAACGTGTGCGAGGGCTGAGGAAATGAAGCTGCTCCAAAAGAGAGGGCAGTGCGTTTCCCTACACCCGGCATGCACAGAGGGGCTGTAACGGGCTCCGGGTCTGGACGTTGCTTAGCTGACCCAGGTGAGCCTGGGGTACTCAAGTGTTCCTGCGGGAATAGGGTGCCCAGGCTAGCGTCCTAGGTGTCCAGAAAACTGTGCTGCCGTTCAAGGAACGCAGAGCAGAGGCCAGCGCCTCATGGAGACTGCTGCACGCCTCTGCTTCTGCACGGCAAATCAGGGCCTTACTTCCAGGCATGTGTTCATGCTGGGTGTGCCGGTAGCGATATAGCAGGGTAAGATGCTGACTTTCTCCTCGAGCAGAGTGACTTCACGTACGAGGGCCTCGAAGTACTCCAAGCACAGTGTTCTCCCATGGCAGCTCACACAAGGACCATGAGAAGTTTTCTGTGCACTTCGGACTCACCAGCAATGTTGTCCTGAGGCCGTTCGAGGACTCTGGAAATGTAGCTCTCCTCAAGGATCGTACAGTGTGTTGCCCATCACTGGGCACGCACAGAGGGCCTCCGAGGGATGCAGCAATGGGCCTCGAATTTGCTCAGCCGGCCCACAGGGGTCTGGAGGTGCTCAGTGAACTTGCAGGAAAACGAGGCCTACCCGAGAGGCCTAGGAGTCCTCAGACCTGTACTTCCTTTAAAGTAAAGCATATAAGGGACAAAGAACTCATGGAAATAGCTGCATGCCTCCCTTTCTGCACGGCTACTAAGGGCCTAACCTGGAGGCAAGTTTTCACGTTGAGATTCCCTTTAGCTCTAGAGCTTGTCAGGCTGACCACCACCGCGGCCATGGAAGCCCCTGGTTTAGACAGAGCCAACTCATTTTCTCCCCAGAAGCATTCTTACAGTGTTTACAGGCCTGTCAAGAGGAGGGAATGGCAGGCAGTTTCAATGCAGCGTGAATGCTGCCTTCAAAATGGGAAAGCCAGGCTAGTTCCAGCAGGTCCCCTTTTCCAGGGGCACACGCAGCATGCACCCCTGTGGCTTCTAAGAAGTCCGAGGAGACACAGGTTACCCTGTGTTTCCTTCCCTGACTCAACTTCTCGAAGGAGGCTGTTCTGCATCATGCGAACTGCCTCAACCAAGGAACGCCGTAAGCTGCTCCTCTGGGCCTGTGGCTATTCGAAAGCCTGCAGTGCCACAGGAAGAACAGGACTTCAACTGCAGTAAGAACGCAAGCTGACTTCCTCTAGGAGGCACGGTGACTTCAGGCAGGACGTCTTAGATGGAATGCGAAGACGAGGGTTACCCTGAGTGCAGCTCAGGCTAGGGCAACGCGTAAGACTTGCACGCCGTGTGGGACGTGCCAGAACGCTGTTCGTGAACGTGTGCGAGGGCTGAGGAAATGAAGCTGCTCCAAAAGAGAGGGCAGTGCGTTTCCCTACACCCGGCATGCACAGAGGGGCTGTAACGGGCTCCGGGTCTGGACGTTGCTTAGCTGACCCAGGTGAGCCTGGGGTACTCAAGTGTTCCTGCGGGAATAGGGTGCCCAGGCTAGCGTCCTAGGTGTCCAGAAAACTGTGCTGCCGTTCAAGAAACGCAGAGCAGAGGCCAGCGCCTCATGGAAACTGCTGCACGCCTCTGCTTCTGCACGGCAAATCAGGGCCTTACTTCCAGGCATGTGTTCATGCTGGGTGTGCCGGTAGCGATATAGCAGGGTAAGATGCTGACTTTCTCCTCGAGCAGAGTGACTTCACGTACGAGGGCCTCGAAGTACTCCAAGCACAGTGTTCTCTCATGGCAGCTCACACAAGGACCATGAGAAGTTTCCTGTGCACTTCGGACTCACCAGCAATGTTGTCCTGAGGCCGTTCGAGGACTCTGGAAATGTAGCTCTCCTCAAGGAACGTACAGTGTGTTGCCCATCACTGGGCACGCACAGAGGGCCTCCGAGTGCACCAATGGGCCTCGAAGTTGCTCAGCCGGCCCACCGGTGTCTGCAGGTACTCAGTGAACTTGTAGGGAAAACGAGGCCTACCCGAGAGGCCTAGGAGTCCTCAGACGTGTACTTCCTTTAAAGTAAAGCATATAAGGGACTAAGAACTCATGGAAACAGCTGCATGCCTCCCTTTCTGCACGGCTACTAAGGGCCTAACCTGGAGGCAAGTTTTCACGTTGAGATTCCCTTTAGCTCTAGAGCTTGTCAGGCTGACCACCACCGCGGCCATGGAAGCCCCTGGTTTAGACAGAGCAAACTCATTTTCTCTCCAGAAGCATTCTTACAGTGTTTACAGGCCTGTCAAGAGGAGGTAATGGCAGGCACTTTCAATGCAGCGTGAACGCTGCCTTCAAAATGGGAAAGCAAGGCTAGTTCCAACAGGTCCCCTTTTCCAGGGGAACACTCAGCATGCACCCCTGTGGCTTCTAACAAGTCCGAGGAGACACAGGTTACCCTGTGTTTCCTTCCCTGACTCAACTTCTCGAAGTAGGGTGTTCTGCATCATGCGAACTGCCTCAACCAAGGAACGCCGTAAGCTGCTCCTCTGGGCCTGTGGCTATTCGAAAGCCTGCAGTGCCACAGGAAGAACAGGACTTCAACTGCAGTAAGAACGCAAGCTGACTTCCTCTAGGAGGCACGGTGACTTCAGGCAGGACGTCTTAGGTGGAATGCGAAGACGAGGGTTACCCTGAGTGCAGCTCAGGCTAGGGCAACGCGTAAGACTTCAACGCCGTGTGGGACGTGCCAGAACGCTGTTCGTGAACGTGTGCGAGGGCTGAGGAAATGAAGCTCCTCCAAAAGAGAGGGCAGTGCGTTTCCGTACACCCGGCATGCACAGAGGGGCTGTAACGGGCTCCGGGTCTGGACGTTGCTTAGCTGACCCAGGTGAGCCTGGGGTACTCAAGTGTTTCTGCGGGAATAGGGTGCCCAGGCTAGCGTCCTAGGTGTCCAGAAAACTGTGCTGCCGTTCAAGGAACGCAGAGCAGAGGCCAGCGCCTCATGGAAACTGCTGCACGCCTCTGCTTCTGCACGGCAAATCAGGGCCTTACTTCCAGGCATGTGTTCATGCTGGGTGTGCCGGTAGCGATATAGCAGGGTAAGATGCTGACTTTCTCCTCGAGCAGAGTGACTTCACGTACGAGGGCCTCGAAGTACTCCAAGCACAGTGTTCTCTCATGGCAGCTCACACAAGGACCATGAGAAGTTTTCTGTGCACTTCGGAATCACCAGCAAAGTTGTCCTGAGGCCGTTCGAGGACTCTGGAAATGTAGCTCTCCTCAAGGATCGTACAGTGTGTTGCCGATCACTGGGCACGCACAGAGGTCCTCCGAGGGATGCACCAATGGGCCTCGAAGTTGCTCAACCGACCCACAGGGGTCTGGAGGTGCTCAGTGAACTTGCAGGAAAACGAGGCCTACCCGAGAGGCCTAGGAGTCCTCAGACGTGTACTTCCTTTAAAACAAAGCATATAAGGGACTAAGAACTCATGGAAACAGCTGCATGCCTCCCTTTCTGCACGGCTACTAAGGGCCTAACCTGGAGGCAAGTTTTCACGTTGAGATTCCCTTTAGCTCTAGAGCTTGTCAGGCTGACCACCACCGCGGCCATGGAAGCCCCTGGTTTAGACAGAGCAAACTCATTTTCTCCCCAGAAGCATTCTTACAGTGTTTACAGGCCTGTCAAGAGGAGGGAATGGCAGGCACTTTCAATGCAGCGTGAACGCTGCCTTCAAAACGGGAAAACAAGTCTAGTTCCAGCAGGTCCCCTTTTCCAGGGGCACACTCAGCATGCACCCCTGTGGCTTTTAAGAAGTCCGAGGAGACACAGGTTACCCTGTGTTTCCTTCCCTGACTCAACTTCTCGAAGTAGGCTCTTCTGCATCATGCGAACTGCCTCAACCAAGGAACGCCGTAAGCTGCTCCTCTGGGCCTGTGGCTATTCGAAAGCCTGCAGTGCCACAGGAAGAACAGGACTTCAACTGCAGTAAGAACGCAAGCTGACTTCCTCTAGGAGGCACGGTGACTTCAGGCAGGACGTCTTAGATGGAATGCGAAGACGAGGGTTACCCTGAGTGCAGCTCAGGATAGGGCAACGCGTAAGACTTGCACGCCGTGTGGGACGTGCCAGAACGCTGTTCGTGAACGTGTGCGAGGGCTGAGGAAATGAAGCTGCTCCAAAAGAGAGGGCAGTGCGTTTCCCTACACCCGGCATGCACAGAGGGGCTGTAACGGGCTCCGGGTCTGGACGTTGCTTAGCTGACCCAGGTGAGCCTGGGGTACTCAAGTGTTCCTGCGGGAATAGGGTGCCCAGGCTAGCGTCCTAGGTGTCCAGAAAACTGTGCTGCCGTTCAAGGAACGCAGAGCAGAGGCCAGCGCCTCATGGAAACTGCTGCACGCCTCTGCTTCTGCACGGCAAATCAGGGCCTTACTTCCAGGCATGTGTTCATGCTGGGTGTGCCGGTAGCGATATAGCAGGGTAAGATGCTGACTTTCTCCTCGAGCAGAGTGACTTCACGTACGAGGGCCTCGAAGTACTCCAAGCACAGTGTTCTCTCATGGCAGCTCACACAAGGACCATGAGAAGTTTTCTGTGCACTTCGGACTCACCAGCAAAGTTGTCCTGTGGCCGTTCGAGGACTCTGGAAATGTAGCTCTCCTCAAGGATCGTACAGTGTGTTGCCCATCACTGGGCACGCACAGAGGGCCTCCGAGGGATGCACCAATGGGCCTCGAACTTGCTCAGCCGGCCCACAGGGGTCTGGAGGTACTCAGCGAACTTGCAGGGAAAACGAGGCCTACCCGAGAGGCCTAGGAGTTCTCAGACGTGTACTTCCTTTAAAGTAAAGCATATAAGGGACTAAGAACTCATGGAAACAGCTGCATGCCTCCCTTTCTGCACGGCTACTAAGGGCCTAACCTGGAGGCAAGTTTTCACGTTGAGATTCCCTTTAGCTCTAGAGCTTGTCAGGCTGACCACCACCGCGGCCATGGAAGCCCCTGGTTTAGACAGAGCCAACTCATTTTCTCCCCAGAAGCATTCTTACAGTGTTTACAGGCCTGTCAAGAGGAGGGAATGGCAGGCAGTTTCAATGCAGCGTGAATGCTGCCTTCAAAATGGGAAAGCCAGGCTAGTTCCAGCAGGTCCCCTTTTCCAGGGGCACACGCAGCATGCACCCCTGTGGCTTCTAAGAAGTCCGAGGAGACACAGGTTACCCTGTGTTTCCTTCCCTGACTCAACTTCTCGAAGGAGGCTGTTCTGCATCATGCGAACTGCCTCAACCAAGGAACGCCGTAAGCTGCTCCTCTGGGCCTGTGGCTATTCGAAAGCCTGCAGTGCCACAGGAAGAACAGGACTTCAACTGCAGTAAGAACGCAAGCTGACTTCCTCTAGGAGGCACGGTGACTTCAGGCAGGACGTCTTAGATGGAATGCGAAGACGAGGGTTACCCTGAGTGCAGCTCAGGCTAGGGCAACGCGTAAGACTTGCACGCCGTGTGGGACGTGCCAGAACGCTGTTCGTGAACGTGTGCGAGGGCTGAGGAAATGAAGCTGCTCCAAAAGAGAGGGCAGTGCGTTTCCCTACACCCGGCATGCACAGAGGGGCTGTAACGGGCTCCGGGTCTGGACGTTGCTTAGCTGACCCAGGTGAGCCTGGGGTACTCAAGTGTTCCTGCGGGAATAGGGTGCCCAGGCTAGCGTCCTAGGTGTCCAGAAAACTGTGCTGCCGTTCAAGGAACGCAGAGCAGAGGCCAGCGCCTCATGGAAACTGCTGCACGCCTCTGCTTCTGCACGGCAAATCAGGGCCTTACTTCCAGGCATGTGTTCATGCTGGGTGTGCCGGTAGCGATATAGCAGGGTAAGATGCTGACTTTCTCCTCGAGCAGAGTGACTTCACGTACGAGGGCCTCGAAGTACTCCAAGCACAGTGTTCTCTCATGGCAGCTCACACAAGGACCATGAGAAGTTTCCTGTGCACTTCGGACTCACCAGCAATGTTGTCCTGAGGCCGTTCGAGGACTCTGGAAATGTAGCTCTCCTCAAGGAACGTACAGTGTGTTGCCCATCACTGGGCACGCACAGAGGGCCTCCGAGTGCACCAATGGGCCTCGAAGTTGCTCAGCCGGCCCACCGGTGTCTGCAGGTACTCAGTGAACTTGTAGGGAAAACGAGGCCTACCCGAGAGGCCTAGGAGTCCTCAGACGTGTACTTCCTTTAAAGTAAAGCATATAAGGGACTAAGAACTCATGGAAACAGCTGCATGCCTCCCTTTCTGCACGGCTACTAAGGGCCTAACCTGGAGGCAAGTTTTCACGTTGAGATTCCCTTTAGCTCTAGAGCTTGTCAGGCTGACCACCACCGCGGCCATGGAAGCCCCTGGTTTAGACAGAGCAAACTCATTTTCTCTCCAGAAGCATTCTTACAGTGTTTACAGGCCTGTCAAGAGGAGGTAATGGCAGGCACTTTCAATGCAGCGTGAACGCTGCCTTCAAAATGGGAAAGCAAGGCTAGTTCCAACAGGTCCCCTTTTCCAGGGGCACACTCAGCATGCACCCCTGTGGCTTCTAACAAGTCCGAGGAGACACAGGTTACCCTGTGTTTCCTTCCCTGACTCAACTTCTCGAAGTAGGGTGTTCTGCATCATGCGAACTGCCTCAACCAAGGAACGCCGTAAGCTGCTCCTCTGGGCCTGTGGCTATTCGAAAGCCTGCAGTGCCACAGGAAGAACAGGACTTCAACTGCAGTAAGAACGCAAGCTGACTTCCTCTAGGAGGCACGGTGACTTCAGGCAGGACGTCTTAGGTGGAATGCGAAGACGAGGGTTACCCTGAGTGCAGCTCAGGCTAGGGCAACGCGTAAGACTTCAACGCCGTGTGGGACGTGCCAGAACGCTGTTCGTGAACGTGTGCGAGGGCTGAGGAAATGAAGCTCCTCCAAAAGAGAGGGCAGTGCGTTTCCGTACACCCGGCATGCACAGAGGGGCTGTAACGGGCTCCGGGTCTGGACGTTGCTTAGCTGACCCAGGTGAGCCTGGGGTACTCAAGTGTTCCTGCGGGAATAGGGTGCCCAGGCTACCGTCCTAGGTGTCCAGAAAACTGTGCTGCCGTTCAAGGAACGCAGAGCAGAGGCCAGCGCCTCATGGAAACTGCTGCACGCCTCTGCTTCTGCACGGCAAATCAGGGCCTTACTTCCAGGCATGTGTTCATGCTGGGTGTGCCGGTAGCGATATAGCAGGGTAAGATGCTGACTTTCTCCTCGAGCAGAGTGACTTCACGTACGAGGGCCTCGAAGTACTCCAAGCACAGTGTTCTCTCATGGCAGCTCACACAAGGACCATGAGAAGTTTTCTGTGCACTTCGGAATCACCAGCAAAGTTGTCCTGAGGCCGTTCGAGGACTCTGGAAATGTAGCTCTCCTCAAGGATCGTACAGTGTGTTGCCGATCACTGGGCACGCACAGAGGTCCTCCGAGGGATGCACCAATGGGCCTCGAAGTTGCTCAACCGACCCACAGGGGTCTGGAGGTGCTCAGTGAACTTGCAGGAAAACGAGGCCTACCCGAGAGGCCTAGGAGTCCTCAGACGTGTACTTCCTTTAAAACAAAGCATATAAGGGACTAAGAACTCATGGAAACAGCTGCATGCCTCCCTTTCTGCACGGCTACTAAGGGCCTAACCTGGAGGCAAGTTTTCACGTTGAGATTCCCTTTAGCTCTAGAGCTTGTCAGGCTGACCACCACCGCGGCCATGGAAGCCCCTGGTTTAGACAGAGCAAACTCATTTTCTCCCCAGAAGCATTCTTACAGTGTTTACAGGCCTGTCAAGAGGAGGGAATGGCAGGCACTTTCAATGCAGCGTGAACGCTGCCTTCAAAACGGGAAATCAAGTCTAGTTCCAGCAGGTCCCCTTTTCCAGGGGCACACTCAGCATGCACCCCTGTGGCTTTTAAGAAGTCCGAGGAGACACAGGTTACCCTGTGTTTCCTTCCCTGACTCAACTTCTCGAAGTAGGCTCTTCTGCATCATGCGAACTGCCTCAACCAAGGAACGCCGTAAGCTGCTCCTCTGGGCCTGTGGCTATTCGAAAGCCTGCAGTGCCACAGGAAGAACAGGACTTCAACTGCAGTAAGAACGCAAGCTGACTTCCTCTAGGAGGCACGGTGACTTCAGGCAGGACGTCTTAGATGGAATGCGAAGACGAGGGTTACCCTGAGTGCAGCTCAGGCTAGGGCAACGCGTAAGACTTGCACGCCGTGTGGGACGTGCCAGAACGCTGTTCGTGAACGTGTGCGAGGGCTGAGGAAATACAGCTGCTCCAAAAGAGAGGGCAGTGCGTTTCCTTACACCCGGCATGCACAGAGGGGCTGTAACGGGCTCCGGGTCTGGACGTTGCTTAGCTGACCCAGGTGAGCCTGGGGTACTCAAGTGTTCCTGCGGGAATAGGGTGCCCAGGCTAGCGTCCTAGGTGTCCAGAAAACTGTGCTGCCGTTCAAGGAACGCAGAGCAGAGGCCAGCGCCTCATGGAAACTGTTGCACGCCTCTGCTTCTGCACGGCAAATCAGGGCCTTACTTCCAGGCATGTGTTCATGCTGGGTGTGCCGGTAGCGATATAGCAGGGTAAGATGCTGACTTTCTCCTCGAGCAGAGTGACTTCACGTACGAGGGCCTCGAAGTACTCCAAGCACAGTGTTCTCTCATGGCAGCTCACACAAGGACCATGAGAAGTTTTCTGTGCACTTCGGAATCACCAGCAAAGTTGTCCTGAGGCCGTTCGAGGACTCTGGAAATGTAGCTCTCCTCAAGGATCGTACAGTGTGTTGCCGATCACTGGGCACGCACAGAGGGCCTCCGAGGGATGCACCAATGGGCCTCGAAGTTGCTCAACCGACCCACAGGGGTCTGGAGGTGCTCAGTGAACTTGCAGGAAAACGAGGCCTACCCGAGAGGCCTAGGAGTCCTCAGACGTGTACTTCCTTTAAAATAAAGCATATAAGGGACTAAGAACTCATGGAAACAGCTGCATGCCTCCCTTTCTGCACGGCTACTAAGGGCCTAACCTGGAGGCAAGTTTTCACGTTGAGATTCCCTTTAGCTCTAGAGCTTGTCAGGCTGACCACCACCGCGGCCATGGAAGCCCCTGGTTTAGACAGAGCAAACTCATTTTCTCCCCAGAAGCATTCTTACAGTGTTTACAGGCCTGTCAAGAGGAGGGAATGGCAGGCACTTTCAATGCAGCGTGAACGCTGCCTTCAAAACGGGAAATCAAGTCTAGTTCCAGCAGGTCCCCTTTTCCAGGGGCACACTCAGCATGCACCCCTGTGGCTTCTAACAAGTCCGAGGAGACACAGGTTACCCTGTGTTTCCTTCCCTGACTCAACTTCTCGAAGTAGGGTGTTCTGCATCATGCGAACTGCCTCAACCAAGGAACGCCGTAAGCTGCTCCTCTGGGCCTGTGGCTATTCGAAAGCCTGCAGTGCCACAGGAAGAACAGGACTTCAACTGCAGTAAGAACGCAAGCTGACTTCCTCTAGGAGGCACGGTGACTTCAGGCAGGACGTCTTAGATGGAATGCGAAGACGAGGGTTACCCTGAGTGCAGCTCAGGCTAGGGTAACGCGTAAGACTTGCACGCCGTGTGGGACGTGCCAGAACGCTGTTCGTGAACGTGTGCGAGGGCTGAGGAAATACAGCTGCTCCAAAAGAGAGGGCAGTGCGTTTCCTTACACCCGGCATGCACAGAGGGGCTGTAACGGGCTCCGGGTCTGGACGTTGCTTAGCTGACCCAGGTGAGCCTGGGGTACTCAAGTGTTCCTGCGGGAATAGGGTGCCCAGGCTACCGTCCTAGGTGTCCAGAAAACTGTGCTGCCGTTCAAGGAACGCAGAGCAGAGGCCAGCGCCTCATGGAAACTGCTGCACGCCTCTGCTTCTGCACGGCAAATCAGGGCCTTACTTCCAGGCATGTGTTCATGCTGGGTGTGCCGGTAGCGATATAGCAGGGTAAGATGCTGACTTTCTCCTCGAGCAGAGTGACTTCACGTACGAGGGCCTCGAAGTACTCCAAGCACAGTGTTCTCTCATGGCAGCTCACACAAGGACCATGAGAAGTTTTCCGTGCACTTCCGAATCACCAGCAAAGTTGTCCTGAGGCCGTTCGAGGACTCTGGAAATGTAGCTCTCCTCAAGGATCGTACAGTGTGTTGCCGATCACTGGGCACGCACAGAGGGCCTCCGAGGGATGCACCAATGGGCCTCGAAGTTGCTCAACCGGCCCACAGGGGTGTGGAGGTGCTCAGTCAACTTGCAGGAAAACGAGGCCTACCCGAGAGGCCTAGGAGTCCTCAGACGTGTACTTCCTTTAAAATAAAGCATATAAGGGACTAAGAACTCATGGAAACAGCTGCATGCCTCCCTTTCTGCACGGCTACTAAGGGCCTAACCTGGAGGCAAGTTTTCACGTTGAGATTCCCTTTAGCTCTAGAGCTTGTCAGGCTGACCACCACCGCGGCCATGGAAGCCCCTGGTTTAAACAGAGCAAACTCATTTTCTCCCCAGAAGCATTCTTACAGTGTTTACAGGCCTGTCAAGAGGAGGGAATGGCAGGCACTTTCAATGCAGCGTGAACGCTGCCTTCAAAACGGGAAAGCAAGGCTAGTTCCAGCAGGTCCCCTTTTCCAGGGGCACACTCAGCATGCACCCCTGTGGCTTCTAACAAGTCCGAGGAGACACAGGTTACCCTGTGTTTCCTTCCCTGACTCAACTTCTCGAAGTAGGCTGTTCTGCATCATGCGAACTGCCTCAACCAAGGAACGCCGTAAGCTGCTCCTCTGGGCCTGTGGCTATTCGAAAGCCTGCAGTGCCACAGGAAGAACAGGACTTCAACTGCAGTAAGAACGCAAGCTGACTTCCTCTAGGAGGCACGGTGACTTCAGGCAGGACGTCTTAGATGGAATGCGAAGACGAGGGTTACCCTGAGTGCAGCTCAGGGTAGGGCAACGCGTAAGACTTGCACGCCGTGTGGGACGTGCCAGAACGCTGTTCGTGAACGTGTGCGAGGGCTGAGGAAATGAAGCTGCTCCAAAAGAGAGGGCAGTGCGTTTCCCTACACCCGGCATGCACAGAGGGGCTGTAACGGGCTCCGGGTCTGGACGTTGCTTAGCTGACCCAGGTGAGCCTGGGGTACTCAAGTGTTCCTGCGGGAATAGGGTGCCCAGGCTAGCGTCCTAGGTGTCCAGAAAACTGTGCTGCCGTTCAAGGAACGCAGAGCAGAGGCCAGCGCCTCATGGAAACTGCTGCACGCCTCTGCTTCTGCACGGCAAATCAGGGCCTTACTTCCAGGCATGTGTTCATGCTGGGTGTGCCGGTAGCGATATAGCAGGGTAAGATGCTGACTTTCTCCTCGAGCAGAGTGACTTCACGTACGAGGGCCTCGAAGTACTCCAAGCACAGTGTTCTCTCATGGCAGCTCACACAAGGACCATGAGAAGTTTTCTGTGCACTTCGGACTCACCAGCAAAGTTGTCCTGTGGCCGTTCGAGGACTCTGGAAATGTAGCTCTCCTCAAGGATCGTACAGTGTGTTGCCCATCACTGGGCATGCACAGAGGGCCTCCGAGGGATGCACCAATGGGCCTCGAACTTGCTCAGCCGGCCCACAGGGGTCTGGAGGTACTCAGCGAACTTGCAGGGAAAACGAGGCCTACCCGAGAGGCCTAGGAGTTCTCAGACGTGTACTTCCTTTAAAGTAAAGCATATAAGGGACTAAGAACTCATGGAAACAGCTGCATGCCTCCCTTTCTGCACGGCTACTAAGGGCCTAACCTGGAGGCAAGTTTTCACGTTGAGATTCCCTTTAGCTCTAGAGCTTGTCAGGCTGACCACCACCGCGGCCATGGAAGCCCCTGGTTTAGACAGAGCAAACTCATTTTCTCCCCAGAAGCATTCTTACAGTGTTTACAGGCCTGTCAAGAGGAGGGAATGGCAGGCACTTTCAATGCAGCGTGAACGCTGCCTTCAAAACGGGAAAGCAAGGCTAGTTCCAGCAGGTCCCCTTTTCCAGGGGCACACTCAGCATGCTCCCCTGTGGCTTCTAAGAAGTCCGAGGAGACACAGGTTACCCTGTGTTTCCTTCCCTGACTCAACTTCTCGAAGTAGGGTGTTCTGCATCATGCGAACTGCCTCAACCAAGGAACGCCGTAAGCTGCTCCTCTGGGCCTGTGGCTATTCGAAAGCCTGCAGTGCCACAGGAAGAACAGGACTTCAACTGCAGTAAGAACGCAAGGTGACTTCCTCTAGGAGGCACGGTGACTTCAGGCAGGACGTCTTAGATGGAATGCGAAGACGAGGGTTACCCTGAGTGCAGCTCAGGCTAGGGCAACGCGTAAGACTTGCACGCCGTGTGGGACGTGCCAGAACGCTGTTCGTGAACGTGTGCGAGGGCTGAGGAAATGAAGCTGCTCCAAAAGAGAGGGCAGTGCGTTTCCCTACACCCGGCATGCACAGAGGGGCTGTAACGGGCTCCGGGTCTGGACGTTGCTTAGCTGACCCAGGTGAGCCTGGGGTACTCAAGTGTTCCTGCGGGAATAGGGTGCCCAGGCTAGCGTCCTAGGTGTCCAGAAAACTGTGCTGCCGTTCAAGGAACGCAGAGCAGAGGCCAGCGCCTCATGGAAACTGCTGCACGCCTCTGCTTCTGCACGGCAAATCAGGGCCTTACTTCCAGGCATGTGTTCATGCTGGGTGTGCCGGTAGCGATATAGCAGGGTAAGATGCTGACTTTCTCCTCGAGCAGAGTGACTTCACGTACGAGGGCTTCGAAGTACTCCAAGCACAGTGTTCTCTCATGGCAGCTCACACAAGGACCATGAGAAGTTTCCTGTGCACTTCGGACTCACCAGCAATGTTGTCCTGAGGCCGTTCGAGGACTCTGGAAATGTAGCTCTCCTCAAGGAACGTACAGTGTGTTGCCCATCACTGGGCACGCACAGAGGGCCTCCGAGGGATGCACCAATGGGCCTCGAAGTTGCTCAGCCGGCCCACAGGTGTCTGCAGGTACTCAGTGAACTTGCAGGGAAAACGAGGCCTACCCGAGAGGCCTAGGAGTCCTCAGACGTGTACTTCCTTTAAAGTAAAGCATATAAGGGACAAAGAACTCATGGAAACAGCTGCGTGCCTCCCTTTCTGCACGGCTACTAAGGGCCTAACCTGGAGGCAAGTTTTCACGTTGAGATTCCCTTTAGCTCTAGAGCTTGTCAGGCTGACCACCACCGCGGCCATGGAAGCCCCTGGTTTAGACAGAGCAAACTCATTTTCTCCCCAGAAGCATTCTTACAGTGTTTACAGGCCTGTCAAGAGGAGGGAATGGCAGGCACTTTCAATGCAGCGTGAACGCTGCCTTCAAAACGGGAAAGCAAGGCTAGTTCCAGCAGGTCCCCTTTTCCAGGGGCACACTCAGCATGCACCCCTGTGGCTTCTAAGAAGTCCGAGGAGACACAGGTTACCCTGTGTTTCCTTCCCTGACTCAACTTCTCGAAGTAGGGTGTTCTGCATCATGCGAACTGCCTCAACCAAGGAACGCCGTAAGCTGCTCCTCTGGGCCTGTGGCTATTCGAAAGCCTGCAGTGCCACAGGAAGAACAGGACTTCAACTGCAGTAAGAACGCAAGCTGACTTCCTCTAGGAGGCACGGTGACTTCAGGCAGGACGTCTTAGATGGAATGCGAAGACGAGGGTTACCCTGAGTGCAGCTCAGGCTAGGGCAACGCGTAAGACTTGCACGCCGTGTGGGACGTGCCAGAACGCTGTTCGTGAACGTGTGCGAGGGCTGAGGAAATGAAGCTGCTCCAAAAGAGAGGGCAGTGCGTTTCCCTACACCCGGCATGCACAGAGGGGCTGTAACTGGCTCCGGGTCTGGACGTTGCTTAGCTGACCCAGGTGAGCCTGGGGTACTCAAGTGTTCCTGCGGGAATAGGGTGCCCAGGCTAGCGTCCTAGGTGTGCAGAAAACTGTGCTGCCGTTCAAGGAACGCAGAGCAGAGGCCAGCGCCTCATGGAGACTGCTGCACGCCTCTGCTTCTGCACGGCAAATCAGGGCCTTACTTCCAGGCATGTGTTCATGCTGGGTGTGCCGGTAGCGATATAGCAGGGTAAGATGCTGACTTTCTCCTCGAGCAGAGTGACTTCACGTACGAGGGCCTCGAAGTACTCCAAGCACAGTGTTCTCTCATGGCAGCTCACACAAGGACCATGAGAAGTTTCCTGTGCACTTCGGACTCACCAGCAATGTTGTCCTGAGGCCGTTCGAGGACTCTGGAAATGTAGCTCTCCTCAAGGAACGTACAGTGTGTTGCCCATCACTGGGCACGCACAGAGGGCCTCCGAGGGATGCACCAATGGGCCTCGAACTTGCTCAGCCGGCCCACAGGGGTCTGGAGGTACTCAGTGAACTTGCAGGGAAAACGAGGTCTACCCGAGAGGCCTAGGAGTCCTCAGACGTGTACTTCCTTTAAAGTAAAGCATATAAGGGACTAAGAACTCATGGAAACAGCTGCATGCCTCCCTTTCTGCACGGCTACTAAGGGCCTAACCTGGAGGCAAGTTTTCACGTTGAGATTCCCTTTAGCTCTAGAGCTTGTCAGGCTGACCACCACCGCGGCCATGGAAGCCCCTGGTTTAAACAGAGCAAACTCATTTTCTCCCCAGAAGCATTCTTACAGTGTTTACAGGCCTGTCAAGAGGAGGGAATGGCAGGCACTTTCAATGCAGCGTGAACGCTGCCTTCAAAACGGGAAAGCAAGGCTAGTTCCAGCAGGTCCCCTTTTCCAGGGGCACACTCAGCATGCACCCCTGTGGCTTCTAAGAAGTCCGAGGAGACACAGGTTACCCTGTGTTTCCTTCCCTGACTCAACTTCTCGAAGTAGGCTGTTCTGCATCATGCGAACTGCCTCAACCAAGGAACGCCGTAAGCTGCTCCTCTGGGCCTGTGGCTATTCGAAAGCCTGCAGTGCCACAGGAAGAACAGGACTTCAACTGCAGTAAGAACGCAAGCTGACTTCCTCTAGGAGGCACGGTGACTTCAGGCAGGACGTCTTAGATGGAATGTGAAGACGAGGGTTACCCTGAGTGCAGCTCAGGCTAGGGCAACGCGTAAGACTTGCACGCCGTGTGGGACGTGCCAGAACGCTGTTCGTGAACGTGTGCGAGGGCTGAGGAAATGAAGCTGCTCCAAAAGAGAGGGCAGTGCGTTTCCCTACACCCGGCATGCACAGAGGGGCTGTAACGGGCTCCGGGTCTGGACGTTGCTTAGCTGACCCAGGTGAGCCTGGGGTACTCAAGTGTTCCTGCGGGAATAGGGTGCCCAGGCTAGCGTCCTAGGTGTCCAGAAAACTGTGCTGCCGTTCAAGGAACGCAGAGCAGAGGCCAGCGCCTCATGGAGACTGCTGCACGCCTCTGCTTCTGCACGGCAAATCAGGGCCTTACTTCCAGGCATGTGTTCATGCTGGGTGTGCCGGTAGCGATATAGCAGGGTAAGATGCTGACTTTCTCCTCGAGCAGAGTGACTTCACGTACGAGGGCCTCGAAGTACTCCAAGCACAGTGTTCTCTCATGGCAGCTCACACAAGGACCATGAGAAGTTTTCTGTGCACTTCGGACTCACCAGCAATGTTGTCCTGTGGCCGTTCGAGGACTCTGGAAATGTAGCTCTTCTCAAGGATCGTACAGTGTGTTGCCCATCACTGGGCACGCACAGAGGGCCTCCGAGGGATGCACCAATGGGCCTCGAAGTTGCTCAGCCGGCCCACAGGGGTCTGGAGGTACTCAGTGAACTTGCAGGGTAAACGAGGCCTACCCGAGAGGCCTAGGAGTCCTCAGACGTGTACTTCCTTTAAAGTAAAGCATATAAGGGACTAAGAACTCATGGAAACAGCTGCATGCCTCCCTTTCTGCACGGCTACTAAGGGCCTAACCTGGAGGCAAGTTTTCACGTTGAGATTCCCTTTAGCTCTAGAGCTTGTCAGGCTGACCACCACCGCGGCCATGGAAGCCCCTGGTTTAAACAGAGCAAACTCATTTTCTCCCCAGAAGCATTCTTACAGTGTTTACAGGCCTGTCAAGAGGAGGGAATGGCAGGCACTTTCAATGCAGCGTGAACGCTGCCTTCAAAACGGGAAAGCAAGGCTAGTTCCAGCAGGTCCCCTTTTCCAGGGGCACACTCAGCATGCACCCCTGTGGCTTCTAAGAAGTCCGAGGAGACACAGGTTACCCTGTGTTTCCTTCCCTGACTCAACTTCTCGAAGTAGGGTGTTCTGCATCATGCGAACTGCCTCAACCAAGGAACGCCGTAAGCTGCTCCTCTGGGCCTGTGGCTATTCGAAAGCCTGCAGTGCCACAGGAAGAACAGGACTTCAACTGCAGTAAGAACGCAAGCTGACTTCCTCTAGGAGGCACGGTGACTTCAGGCAGGACGTCTTAGATGGAATGCGAAGACGAGGGTTACCCTGAGTGCAGCTCAGGCTAGGGCAACGCGTAAGACTTGCACGCCGTGTGGGACGTGCCAGAACGCTGTTCGTGAACGTGTGCGAGGGCTGAGGAAATGAAGCTGCTCCAAAAGAGAGGGCAGTGCGTTTCCCTACACCCGGCATGCACAGAGGGGCTGTAACGGGCTCCGGGTCTGGACGTTGCTTAGCTGACCCAGGTGAGCCTGGGGTACTCAAGTGTTCCTGCGGGAATAGGGTGCCCAGGCTAGCGTCCTAGGTGTCCAGAAAACTGTGCTGCCGTTCAAGGAACGCAGAGCAGAGGCCAGCGCCTCATGGAGACTGCTGCACGCCTCTGCTTCTGCACGGCAAATCAGGGCCTTACTTCCAGGCATGTGTTCATGCTGGGTGTGCCGGTAGCGATATAGCAGGGTAAGATGCTGACTTTCTCCTCGAGCAGAGTGACTTCACGTACGAGGGCCTCGAAGTACTCCAAGCACAGTGTTCTCTCATGGCAGCTCACACAAGGACCATGAGAAGTTTCCTGTGCACTTCGGACTCACCAGCAATGTGGTCCTGAGGCCGTTCGAGGACTCTGGAAATGTAGCTCTCCTCAAGGAACGTACAGTGTGTTGCCCATCACTGGGCACGCACAGAGGGCCTCCGAGGGATGCACCAATGGGCCTCGAAGTTGCTCAGCCGGCCCACAGGGGTCTGGAGGTACTCAGTGAACTTGTAGGGAAAACGAGGTCTACCCGAGAGGCCTAGGAGTCCTCAGACGTGTACTTCCTTTAAAGTAAAGCATATAAGGGACTAAGAACTCATGGAAACAGCTGCATGCCTCCCTTTCTGCACGGCTACTAAGGGCCTAACCTGGAGGCAAGTTTTCACGTTGAGATTCCCTTTAGCTCTAGAGCTTGTCAGGCTGACCACCACCGCGGCCATGGAAGCCCCTGGTTTAAACAGAGCAAACTCATTTTCTCCCCAGAAGCATTCTTACAGTGTTTACAGGCCTGTCAAGAGGAGGGAATGGCAGGCACTTTCAATGCAGCGTGAACGCTGCCTTCAAAACGGGAAAGCAAGGCTAGTTCCAGCAGGTCCCCTTTTCCAGGGGCACACTCAGCATGCACCCCTGTGGCTTCTAAGAAGTCCGAGGAGACACAGGTTACCCTGTGTTTCCTTCCCTGACTCAACTTCTCGAAGTAGGGTGTTCTGCATCATGCGAACTGCCTCAACCAAGGAACGCCGTAAGCTGCTCCTCTGGGCCTGTGGCTATTCGAAAGCCTGCAGTGCCACAGGAAGAACAGGACTTCAACTGCAGTAAGAACGCAAGCTGACTTCCTCTAGGAGGCACGGTGACTTCAGGCAGGACGTCTTAGATGGAATGGAAGACGAGGGTTACCCTGAGTGCAGCTCAGGCTAGGGCAACGCGTAAGACTTGCACGCCGTGTGGGACGTGCCAGAACGCTGTTCGTGAACGTATGCGAGGGCTGAGGAAATGAAGCTGCTCCAAAAGAGAGGGCAGTGCGTTTCCCTACACCCGGCATGCACAGAGGGGCTGTAACGGGCTCCGGGTCTGGACGTTGCTTAGCTGACCCAGGTGAGCCTGGGGTACTCAAGTGTTCCTGCGGGAATAGGGTGCCCAGGCTAGCGTCCTAGGTGTCCAGAAAACTGTGCTGCCGTTCAAGGAACGCAGAGCAGAGGCCAGCGCCTCATGGAAACTGCTGCACGCCTCTGCTTCTGCACGGCAAATCAGGGCCTTACTTCCAGGCATGTGTTCATGCTGGGTGTGCCGGTAGCGATATAGCAGGGTAAGATGCTGACTTTCTCCTCGAGCAGAGTGACTTCACGTACGAGGGCCTCGAAGTACTCCAAGCACAGTGTTCTCTCATGGCAGCTCACACAAGGAGCATGAGAAGTTTTCTGTGCACTTCGGACTCACCAGCAATGTTGTCCTGTGGCCGTTCGAGGACTCTGGGAATGTAGCTCTTCTCAAGGATCGTACAGTGTGTTGCCCATCACTGGGCACGCACAGAGGGCCTCCGAGGGATGCACCAATGGGCCTCGAAGTTGCTCAGCCGGCCCACAGGGGTCTGGAGGTACTCAGTGAACTTGCAGGGAAAACGAGGCCTACCCGAGAGGCCTAGGAGTCCTCAGACGTGTACTTCCTTTAAAGTAAAGCATATAAGGGACTAAGAACTCATGGAAACAGCTGCATGCCTCCCTTTCTGCACGGCTACTAAGGGCCTAACCTGGAGGCAAGTTTTCACGTTGAGATTCCCTTTAGCTCTAGAGCTTGTCAGGCTGACCACCACCGCGGCCATGGAAGCCCCTGGTTTAGACAGAGCAAACTCATTTTCTCCCCAGAAGCATTCTTACAGTGTTTACAGGCCTGTCAAGAGGAGGGAATGGCAGGCACTTTCAATGCAGCGTGAACGCTGCCTTCAAAACGGGAAAGCAAGGCTAGTTCCAGCAGGTCCCCTTTTCCAGGGGCACACTCAGCATGCACCCCTGTGGCTTCTAAGAAGTCCGAGGAGACACAGGTTACCCTGTGTTTCCTTCCCTGACTCAACTTCTCGAAGTAGGGTGTTCTGCATCATGCGAACTGCCTCAACCAAGGAACGCCGTAAGCTGCTCCTCTGGGCCTGTGGCTATTCGAAAGCCTGCAGTGCCACAGGAAGAACAGGACTTCAACTGCAGTAAGAACGCAAGCTGACTTCCTCTAGGAGGCACGGTGACTTCAGGCAGGACGTCTTAGATGGAATGCGAAGACGAGGGTTACCCTGAGTGCAGCTCAGGCTAGGGCAACGCGTAAGACTTGCACGCCGTGTGGGACGTGCCAGAACGCTGTTCGTGAACGTGTGCGAGGGCTGAGGAAATGAAGCTGCTCCAAAAGAGAGGGCAGTGCGTTTCCCTACACCCGGTATGCACAGAGGGGCTGTAACTGGCTCCGGGTCTGGACGTTGCTTAGCTGACCCAGGTGAGCCTGGGGTACTCAAGTGTTCCTGCGGGAATAGGGTGCCCAGGCTAGCGTCCTAGGTGTCCAGAAAACTGTGCTGCCGTTCAAGGAACGCAGAGCAGAGGCCAGCGCCTCATGGAAACTGCTGCACGCCTCTGCTTCTGCACGGCAAATCAGGGCCTTACTTCCAGGCATGTGTTCATGCTGGGTGTGCCGGTAGCGATATAGCAGGGTAAGATGCTGACTTTCTCCTCGAGCAGAGTGACTTCACGTACGAGGGCCTCGAAGTACTCCAAGCACAGTGTTCTCTCATGGCAGCTCACACAAGGACCATGAGAAGTTTCCTGTGCACTTCGGACTCACCAGCAATGTGGTCCTGAGGCCGTTCGAGGACTCTGGAAATGTAGCTCTCCTCAAGGAACGTACAGTGTGTTGCCCATCACTGGGCACGCACAGAGGGCCTCCGAGGGATGCACCAATGGGCCTCGAACTTGCTCAGCCGGCCCACAGGGGTCTGGAGGTACTCAGTGAACTTGCAGGGAAAACGAGGTCTACCCGAGAGGCCTAGGAGTCCTCAGACGTGTACTTCCTTTAAAGTAAAGCATATAAGGGACTAAGAACTCATGGAAACAGCTGCATGCCTCCCTTTCTGCACGGCTACTAAGGGCCTAACCTGGAGGCAAGTTTTCACGTTGAGATTCCCTTTAGCTCTAGAGCTTGTCAGGCTGACCACCACCGCGGCCATGGAAGCCCCTGGTTTAGACAGAGCAAACTCATTTTCTCCCCAGAAGCATTCTTACAGTGTTTACAGGCCTGTCAAGAGGAGGGAATGGCAGGCACTTTCAATGCAGCGTGAACGCTGCCTTCAAAACGGGAAAGCAAGGCTAGTTCCAGCAGGTCCCCTTTTCCAGGGGCACACTCAGCATGCACCCCTGTGGCTTCTAAGAAGTCCGAGGAGACACAGGTTACCCTGTGTTTCCTTCCCTGACTCAACTTCTCGAAGTAGGCTGTTCTGCATCATGCGAACTGCCTCAACCAAGGAACGCCGTAAGCTGCTCCTCTGGGCCTGTGGCTATTCGAAAGCCTGCAGTGCCACAGGAAGAACAGGACTTCAACTGCAGTAAGAACGCAAGCTGACTTCCTCTAGGAGGCACGGTGACTTCAGGCAGGACGTCTTAGATGGAATGCGAAGACGAGGGTTACCCTGAGTGCAGCTCAGGCTAGGGCAACGCGTAAGACTTGCACGCCGTGTGGGACGTGCCAGAACGGTGTTCGTGAACGTGTGCGAGGGCTGAGGAAATGAAGCTGCTCCAAAAGAGAGGGCAGTGCGTTTCCCTACACCCGGCATGCACAGAGGGGCTGTAACGGGCTCCGGGTCTGGACGTTGCTTAGCTGACCCAGGTGAGCCTGGGGTACTCAAGTGTTCCTGCGGGAATAGGGTGCCCAGGCTAGCGTCCTAGGTGTCCAGAAAACTGTGCTGCCGTTCAAGGAACGCAGAGCAGAGGCCAGCGCCTCATGGAGACTGCTGCACGCCTCTGCTTCTGCACGGCAAATCAGGGCCTTACTTCCAGGCATGTGTTCATGCTGGGTGTGCCGGTAGCGATATAGCAGGGTAAGATGCTGACTTTCTCCTCGAGCAGAGTGACTTCACGTACGAGGGCCTCGAAGTACTCCAAGCACAGTGTTCTCTCATGGCAGCTCACACAAGGACCATGAGAAGTTTCCTGTGCACTTCGGACTCACCAGCAATGTGGTCCTGAGGCCGTTCGAGGACTCTGGAAATGTAGCTCTCCTCAAGGAACGTACAGTGTGTTGCCCATCACTGGGCACGCACAGAGGGCCTCCGAGGGATGCACCAATGGGCCTCGAACTTGCTCAGCCGGCCCACAGGGGTCTGGAGGTACTCAGTGAACTTGCAGGGAAAACGAGGTCTACCCGAGAGGCCTAGGAGTCCTCAGACGTGTACTTCCTTTAAAGTAAAGCATATAAGGGACTAAGAACTCATGGAAACAGCTGCATGCCTCCCTTTCTGCACGGCTACTAAGGGCCTAACCTGGAGGCAAGTTTTCACGTTGAGATTCCCTTTAGCTCTAGAGCTTGTCAGGCTGACCACCACCGCGGCCATGGAAGCCCCTGGTTTAAACAGAGCAAACTCATTTTCTCCCCAGAAGCATTCTTACAGTGTTTACAGGCCTGTCAAGAGGAGGGAATGGCAGGCACTTTCAATGCAGCGTGAACGCTGCCTTCAAAACGGGAAAGCAAGGCTAGTTCCAGCAGGTCCCCTTTTCCAGGGGCACACTCAGCATGCACCCCTGTGGCTTCTAAGAAGTCCGAGGAGACACAGGTTACCCTGTGTTTCCTTCCCTGACTCAACTTCTCGAAGTAGGGTGTTCTGCATCATGCGAACTGCCTCAACCAAGGAACGCCGTAAGCTGCTCCTCTGGGCCTGTGGCTATTCGAAAGCCTGCAGTGCCACAGGAAGAACAGGACTTCAACTGCAGTAAGAACGCAAGCTGACTTCCTCTAGGAGGCACGGTGACTTCAGGCAGGACGTCTTAGATGGAATGCGAAGACGAGGGTTACCCTGAGTGCAGCTCAGGCTAGGGCAACGCGTAAGACTTGCACGCCGTGTGGGACGTGCCAGAACGCTGTTCGTGAACGTGTGCGAGGGCTGAGGAAATGAAGCTGCTCCAAAAGAGAGGGCAGTGCGTTTCCCTACACCCGGCATGCACAGAGGGGCTGTAACGGGCTCCGGGTCTGGACGTTGCTTAGCTGACCCAGGTGAGCCTGGGGTACTCAAGTGTTCCTGCGGGAATAGGGTGCCCAGGCTAGCGTCCTAGGTGTCCAGAAAACTGTGCTGCCGTTCAAGGAACGCAGAGCAGAGGCCAGCGCCTCATGGAAACTGCTGCACGCCTCTGCTTCTGCACGGCAAATCAGGGCCTTACTTCCAGGCATGTGTTCATGCTGGGTGTGCCGGTAGCGATATAGCAGGGTAAGATGCTGACTTTCTCCTCGAGCAGAGTGACTTCACGTACGAGGGCCTCGAAGTACTCCAAGCACAGTGTTCTCTCATGGCAGCTCACACAAGGACCATGAGAAGTTTCCTGTGCACTTCGGACTCACCAGCAATGTGGTCCTGAGGCCGTTCGAGGACTCTGGAAATGTAGCTCTCCTCAAGGAACGTACAGTGTGTTGCCCATCACTGGGCACGCACAGAGGGCCTCCGAGGGATGCACCAATGGGCCTCGAACTTGCTCAGCCGGCCCACAGGGGTCTGGAGGTACTCAGTGAACTTGCAGGGAAAACGAGGTCTACCCGAGAGGCCTAGGAGTCCTCAGACGTGTACTTCCTTTAAAGTAAAGCATATAAGGGACTAAGAACTCATGGAAACAGCTGCATGCCTCCCTTTCTGCACGGCTACTAAGGGCCTAACCTGGAGGCAAGTTTTCACGTTGAGATTCCCTTTAGCTCTAGAGCTTGTCAGGCTGACCACCACCGCGGCCATGGAAGCCCCTGGTTTAAACAGAGCAAACTCATTTTCTCCCCAGAAGCATTCTTACAGTGTTTACAGGCCTGTCAAGAGGAGGGAATGGCAGGCACTTTCAATGCAGCGTGAACGCTGCCTTCAAAACGGGAAAGCAAGGCTAGTTCCAGCAGGTCCCCTTTTCCAGGGGCACACTCAGCATGCACCCCTGTGGCTTCTAAGAAGTCCGAGGAGACACAGGTTACCCTGTGTTTCCTTCCCTGACTCAACTTCTCGAAGTAGGGTGTTCTGCATCATGCGAACTGCCTCAACCAAGGAACGCCGTAAGCTGCTCCTCTGGGCCTGTGGCTATTCGAAAGCCTGCAGTGCCACAGGAAGAACAGGACTTCAACTGCAGTAAGAACGCAAGCTGACTTCCTCTAGGAGGCACGGTGACTTCAGGCAGGACGTCTTAGATGGAATGCGAAGACGAGGGTTACCCTGAGTGCAGCTCAGGCTAGGGCAACGCGTAAGACTTGCACGCCGTGTGGGACGTGCCAGAACGCTGTTCGTGAACGTGTGCGAGGGCTGAGGAAATGAAGCTGCTCCAAAAGAGAGGGCAGTGCGTTTCCCTACACCCGGCATGCACAGAGGGGCTGTAACTGGCTCCGGGTCTGGACGTTGCTTAGCTGACCCAGGTGAGCCTGGGGTACTCAAGTGTTCCTGCGGGAATAGGGTGCCCAGGCTAGCGTCCTAGGTGTCCAGAAAACTGTGCTGCCGTTCAAGGAACGCAGAGCAGAGGCCAGCGCCTCATGGAGACTGCTGCACGCCTCTGCTTCTGCACGGCAAATCAGGGCCTTACTTCCAGGCATGTGTTCATGCTGGGTGTGCCGGTAGCGATATAGCAGGGTAAGATGCTGACTTTCTCCTCGAGCAGAGTGACTTCACGTACGAGGGCCTCGAAGTACTCCAAGCACAGTGTTCTCTCATGGCAGCTCACACAAGGACCATGAGAAGTTTCCTGTGCACTTCGGACTCACCAGCAATGTGGTCCTGAGGCCGTTCGAGGACTCTGGAAATGTAGCTCTCCTCAAGGAACGTACAGTGTGTTGCCCATCACTGGGCACGCACAGAGGGCCTCCGAGGGATGCACCAATGGGCCTCGAACTTGCTCAGCCGGCCCACAGGGGTCTGGAGGTACTCAGTGAACTTGCAGGGAAAACGAGGTCTACCCGAGAGGCCTAGGAGTCCTCAGACGTGTACTTCCTTTAAAGTAAAGCATATAAGGGACTAAGAACTCATGGAAACAGCTGCATGCCTCCCTTTCTGCACGGCTACTAAGGGCCTAACCTGGAGGCAAGTTTTCACGTTGAGATTCCCTTTAGCTCTAGAGCTTGTCAGGCTGACCACCACCGCGGCCATGGAAGCCCCTGGTTTAAACAGAGCAAACTCATTTTCTCCCCAGAAGCATTCTTACAGTGTTTACAGGCCTGTCAAGAGGAGGGAATGGCAGGCACTTTCAATGCAGCGTGAACGCTGCCTTCAAAACGGGAAAGCAAGGCTAGTTCCAGCAGGTCCCCTTTTCCAGGGGCACACTCAGCATGCACCCCTGTGGCTTCTAAGAAGTCCGAGGAGACACAGGTTACCCTGTGTTTCCTTCCCTGACTCAACTTCTCGAAGTAGGGTGTTCTGCATCATGCGAACTGCCTCAACCAAGGAACGCCGTAAGCTGCTCCTCTGGGCCTGTGGCTATTCGAAAGCCTGCAGTGCCACAGGAAGAACAGGACTTCAACTGCAGTAAGAACGCAAGCTGACTTCCTCTAGGAGGCACGGTGACTTCAGGCAGGACGTCTTAGATGGAATGCGAAGACGAGGGTTACCCTGAGTGCAGCTCAGGCTAGGGCAACGCGTAAGACTTGCACGCCGTGTGGGACGTGCCAGAACGCTGTTCGTGAACGTGTGCGAGGGCTGAGGAAATGAAGCTGCTCCAAAAGAGAGGGCAGTGCGTTTCCCTACACCCGGCATGCACAGAGGGGCTGTAACGGGCTCCGGGTCTGGACGTTGCTTAGCTGACCCAGGTGAGCCTGGGGTACTCAAGTGTTCCTGCGGGAATAGGGTGCCCAGGCTAGCGTCCTAGGTGTCCAGAAAACTGTGCTGCCGTTCAAGGAACGCAGAGCAGAGGCCAGCGCCTCATGGAGACTGCTGCACGCCTCTGCTTCTGCACGGCAAATCAGGGCCTTACTTCCAGGCATGTGTTCATGCTGGGTGTGCCGGTAGCGATATAGCAGGGTAAGATGCTGACTTTCTCCTCGAGCAGAGTGACTTCACGTACGAGGGCCTCGAAGTACTCCAAGCACAGTGTTCTCTCATGGCAGCTCACACAAGGACCATGAGAAGTTTCCTGTGCACTTCGGACTCACCAGCAATGTGGTCCTGAGGCCGTTCGAGGACTCTGGAAATGTAGCTCTCCTCAAGGAACGTACAGTGTGTTGCCCATCACTGGGCACGCACAGAGGGCCTCCGAGGGATGCACCAATGGGCCTCGAACTTGCTCAGCCGGCCCACAGGGGTCTGGAGGTACTCAGTGAACTTGCAGGGAAAACGAGGTCTACCCGAGAGGCCTAGGAGTCCTCAGACGTGTACTTCCTTTAAAGTAAAGCATATAAGGGACTAAGAACTCATGGAAACAGCTGCATGCCTCCCTTTCTGCACGGCTACTAAGGGCCTAACCTGGAGGCAAGTTTTCACGTTGAGATTCCCTTTAGCTCTAGAGCTTGTCAGGCTGACCACCACCGCGGCCATGGAAGCCCCTGGTTTAAACAGAGCAAACTCATTTTCTCCCCAGAAGCATTCTTACAGTGTTTACAGGCCTGTCAAGAGGAGGGAATGGCAGGCACTTTCAATGCAGCGTGAACGCTGCCTTCAAAACGGGAAAGCAAGGCTAGTTCCAGCAGGTCCCCTTTTCCAGGGGCACACTCAGCATGCACCCCTGTGGCTTCTAAGAAGTCCGAGGAGACACAGGTTACCCTGTGTTTCCTTCCCTGACTCAACTTCTCGAAGTAGGGTGTTCTGCATCATGCGAACTGCCTCAACCAAGGAACGCCGTAAGCTGCTCCTCTGGGCCTGTGGCTATTCGAAAGCCTGCAGTGCCACAGGAAGAACAGGACTTCAACTGCAGTAAGAACGCAAGCTGACTTCCTCTAGGAGGCACGGTGACTTCAGGCAGGACGTCTTAGATGGAATGGAAGACGAGGGTTACCCTGAGTGCAGCTCAGGCTAGGGCAACGCGTAAGACTTGCACGCCGTGTGGGACGTGCCAGAACGCTGTTCGTGAACGTGTGCGAGGGCTGAGGAAATGAAGCTGCTCCAAAAGAGAGGGCAGTGCGTTTCCCTACACCCGGCATGCACAGAGGGGCTGTAACGGGCTCCGGGTCTGGACGTTGCTTAGCTGACCCAGGTGAGCCTGGGGTACTCAAGTGTTCCTGCGGGAATAGGGTGCCCAGGCTAGCGTCCTAGGTGTCCAGAAAACTGTGCTGCCGTTCAAGGAACGCAGAGCAGAGGCCAGCGCCTCATGGAGACTGCTGCACGCCTCTGCTTCTGCACGGCAAATCAGGGCCTTACTTCCAGGCATGTGTTCATGCTGGGTGTGCCGGTAGCGATATAGCAGGGTAAGATGCTGACTTTCTCCTCGAGCAGAGTGACTTCACGTACGAGGGCCTCGAAGTACTCCAAGCACAGTGTTCTCTCATGGCAGCTCACACAAGGAGCATGAGAAGTTTTCTGTGCACTTCGGACTCACCAGCAATGTTGTCCTGTGGCCGTTCGAGGACTCTGGAAATGTAGCTCTTCTCAAGGATCGTACAGTGTGTTGCCCATCACTGGGCACGCACAGAGGGCCTCCGAGGGATGCACCAATGGGCCTCGAAGTTGCTCAGCCGGCCCACAGGGGTCTGGAGGTACTCAGTGAACTTGCAGGGAAAACGAGGCCTACCCGAGAGGCCTAGGAGTCCTCAGACGTGTACTTCCTTTAAAGTAAAGCATATAAGGGACTAAGAACTCATGGAAACAGCTGCATGCCTCCCTTTCTGCACGGCTACTAAGGGCCTAACCTGGAGGCAAGTTTTCACGTTGAGATTCCCTTTAGCTCTAGAGCTTGTCAGGCTGACCACCACTGCGGCCATGAAAGCCCCTGGTTTAGACAGAGCAAACTCATTTTCTCCCCAGAAGCATTCTTACAGTGTTTACAGGCCTGTCAAGAGGAGGGAATGGCAGGCACTTTCAATGCAGCGTGAACGCTGCCTTCAAAACGGGAAAGCAAGGCTAGTTCCAGCAGGTCCCCTTTTCCAGGGGCACACTCAGCATGCACCCCTGTGGCTTCTAACAAGTCCGAGGAGACACAGGTTACCCTGTGTTTCCTTCCCTGACTCAACTTCTCGAAGTAGGGTGTTCTGCATCATGCGAACTGCCTCAACCAAGGAACGCCGTAAGCTGCTCCTCTGGGCCTGTGGCTATTCGAAAGCCTGCAGTGCCACAGGAAGAACAGGACTTCAACTGCAGTAAGAACGCAAGCTGACTTCCTCTAGGAGGCACGGTGACTTCAGGCAGGACGTCTTAGATGGAATGCGAAGACGAGGGTTACCCTGAGTGCAGCTCAGGCTAGGGCAACGCGTAAGACTTGCACGCCGTGTGGGACGTGCCAGAACGCTGTTCGTGAACGTGTGCGAGGGCTGAGGAAATGAAGCTGCTCCAAAAGAGAGGGCAGTGCGTTTCCCTACACCCGGCATGCACAGAGGGGCTGTAACTGGCTCCGGGTCTGGACGTTGCTTAGCTGACCCAGGTGAGCCTGGGGTACTCAAGTGTTCCTGCGGGAATAGGGTGCCCAGGCTAGCGTCCTAGGTGTCCAGAAAACTGTGCTGCCGTTCAAGGAACGCAGAGCAGAGGCCAGCGCCTCATGGAAACTGCTGCACGCCTCTGCTTCTGCACGGCAAATCAGGGCCTTACTTCCAGGCATGTGTTCATGCTGGGTGTGCCGGTAGCGATATAGCAGGGTAAGATGCTGACTTTCTCCTCGAGCAGAGTGACTTCACGTACGAGGGCCTCGAAGTACTCCAAGCACAGTGTTCTCTCATGGCAGCTCACACAAGGACCATGAGAAGTTTCCTGTGCACTTCGGACTCACCAGCAATGTGGTCCTGAGGCCGTTCGAGGACTCTGGAAATGTAGCTCTCCTCAAGGAACGTACAGTGTGTTGCCCATCACTGGGCACGCACAGAGGGCCTCCGAGGGATGCACCAATGGGCCTCGAAGTTGCTCAGCCGGCCCACAGGGGTCTGGAGGTACTCAGTGAACTTGCAGGGAAAACGAGGTCTACCCGAGAGGCCTAGGAGTCCTCAGACGTGTACTTCCTTTAAAGTAAAGCATATAAGGGACTAAGAACTCATGGAAACAGCTGCATGCCTCCCTTTCTGCACGGCTACTAAGGGCCTAACCTGGAGGCAAGTTTTCACGTTGAGATTCCCTTTAGCTCTAGAGCTTGTCAGGCTGACCACCACCGCGGCCATGGAAGCCCCTGGTTTAGACAGAGCAAACTCATTTTCTCCCCAGAAGCATTCTTACAGTGTTTACAGGCCTGTCAAGAGGAGGGAATGGCAGGCACTTTCAATGCAGCGTGAACGCTGCCTTCAAAACGGGAAAGCAAGGCTAGTTCCAGCAGGTCCCCTTTTCCAGGGGCACACTCAGCATGCACCCCTGTGGCTTCTAAGAAGTCCGAGGAGACACAGGTTACCCTGTGTTTCCTTCCCTGACTCAACTTATCGAAGTAGGCTGTTCTGCATCATGCGAACTGCCTCAACCAAGGAACGCCGTAAGCTGCTCCTCTGGGCCTGTGGCTATTCGAAAGCCTGCAGTGCCACAGGAAGAACAGGACTTCAACTGCAGTAAGAACGCAAGCTGACTTCCTCTAGGAGGCACGGTGACTTCAGGCAGGACGTCTTAGATGGAATGCGAAGACGAGGGTTACCCTGAGTGCAGCTCAGGCTAGGGCAACGCGTAAGACTTGCACGCCGTGTGGGACGTGCCAGAACGCTGTTCGTGAACGTGTGCGAGGGCTGAGGAAATGAAGCTGCTCCAAAAGAGAGGGCAGTGCGTTTCCCTACACCCGGCATGCACAGAGGGGCTGTAACGGGCTCCGGGTCTGGACGTTGCTTAGCTGACCCAGGTGAGCCTGGGGTACTCAAGTGTTCCTGCGGGAATAGGGTGCCCAGGCTAGCGTCCTAGGTGTCCAGAAAACTGTGCTGCCGTTCAAGGAACGCAGAGCAGAGGCCAGCGCCTCATGGAGACTGCTGCACGCCTCTGCTTCTGCACGGCAAATCAGGGCCTTACTTCCAGGCATGTGTTCATGCTGGGTGTGCCGGTAGCGATATAGCAGGGTAAGATGCTGACTTTCTCCTCGAGCAGAGTGACTTCACGTACGAGGGCCTCGAAGTACTCCAAGCACAGTGTTCTCTCATGGCAGCTCACACAAGGACCATGAGAAGTTTCCTGTGCACTTCGGACTCACCAGCAATGTGGTCCTGAGGCCGTTCGAGGACTCTGGAAATGTAGCTCTCCTCAAGGAACGTACAGTGTGTTGCCCATCACTGGGCACGCACAGAGGGCCTCCGAGGGATGCACCAATGGGCCTCGAACTTGCTCAGCCGGCCCACAGGGGTCTGGAGGTACTCAGTGAACTTGCAGGGAAAACGAGGTCTACCCGAGAGGCCTAGGAGTCCTCAGACGTGTACTTCCTTTAAAGTAAAGCATATAAGGGACTAAGAACTCATGGAAACAGCTGCATGCCTCCCTTTCTGCACGGCTACTAAGGGCCTAACCTGGAGGCAAGTTTTCACGTTGAGATTCCCTTTAGCTCTAGAGCTTGTCAGGCTGACCACCACCGCGGCCATGGAAGCCCCTGGTTTAAACAGAGCAAACTCATTTTCTCCCCAGAAGCATTCTTACAGTGTTTACAGGCCTGTCAAGAGGAGGGAATGGCAGGCACTTTCAATGCAGCGTGAACGCTGCCTTCAAAACGGGAAAGCAAGGCTAGTTCCAGCAGGTCCCCTTTTCCAGGGGCACACTCAGCATGCACCCCTGTGGCTTCTAAGAAGTCCGAGGAGACACAGGTTACCCTGTGTTTCCTTCCCTGACTCAACTTCTCGAAGTAGGGTGTTCTGCATCATGCGAACTGCCTCAACCAAGGAACGCCGTAAGCTGCTCCTCTGGGCCTGTGGCTATTCGAAAGCCTGCAGTGCCACAGGAAGAACAGGACTTCAACTGCAGTAAGAACGCAAGCTGACTTCCTCTAGGAGGCACGGTGACTTCAGGCAGGACGTCTTAGATGGAATGCGAAGACGAGGGTTACCCTGAGTGCAGCTCAGGCTAGGGCAACGCGTAAGACTTGCACGCCGTGTGGGACGTGCCAGAACGCTGTTCGTGAACGTGTGCGAGGGCTGAGGAAATGAAGCTGCTCCAAAAGAGAGGGCAGTGCGTTTCCCTACACCCGGCATGCACAGAGGGGCTGTAACGGGCTCCGGGTCTGGACGTTGCTTAGCTGACCCAGGTGAGCCTGGGGTACTCAAGTGTTCCTGCGGGAATAGGGTGCCCAGGCTAGCGTCCTAGGTGTCCAGAAAACTGTGCTGCCGTTCAAGGAACGCAGAGCAGAGGCCAGCGCCTCATGGAGACTGCTGCACGCCTCTGCTTCTGCACGGCAAATCAGGGCCTTACTTCCAGGCATGTGTTCATGCTGGGTGTGCCGGTAGCGATATAGCAGGGTAAGATGCTGACTTTCTCCTCGAGCAGAGTGACTTCACGTACGAGGGCCTCGAAGTACTCCAAGCACAGTGTTCTCTCATGGCAGCTCACACAAGGACCATGAGAAGTTTCCTGTGCACTTCGGACTCACCAGCAATGTGGTCCTGAGGCCGTTCGAGGACTCTGGAAATGTAGCTCTCCTCAAGGAACGTACAGTGTGTTGCCCATCACTGGGCACGCACAGAGGGCCTCCGAGGGATGCACCAATGGGCCTCGAACTTGCTCAGCCGGCCCACAGGGGTCTGGAGGTACTCAGTGAACTTGCAGGGAAAACGAGGTCTACCCGAGAGGCCTAGGAGTCCTCAGACGTGTACTTCCTTTAAAGTAAAGCATATAAGGGACTAAGAACTCATGGAAACAGCTGCATGCCTCCCTTTCTGCACGGCTACTAAGGGCCTAACCTGGAGGCAAGTTTTCACGTTGAGATTCCCTTTAGCTCTAGAGCTTGTCAGGCTGACCACCACCGCGGCCATGGAAGCCCCTGGTTTAAACAGAGCAAACTCATTTTCTCCCCAGAAGCATTCTTACAGTGTTTACAGGCCTGTCAAGAGGAGGGAATGGCAGGCACTTTCAATGCAGCGTGAACGCTGCCTTCAAAACGGGAAAGCAAGGCTAGTTCCAGCAGGTCCCCTTTTCCAGGGGCACACTCAGCATGCACCCCTGTGGCTTCTAAGAAGTCCGAGGAGACACAGGTTACCCTGTGTTTCCTTCCCTGACTCAACTTCTCGAAGTAGGGTGTTCTGCATCATGCGAACTGCCTCAACCAAGGAACGCCGTAAGCTGCTCCTCTGGGCCTGTGGCTATTCGAAAGCCTGCAGTGCCACAGGAAGAACAGGACTTCAACTGCAGTAAGAACGCAAGCTGACTTCCTCTAGGAGGCACGGTGACTTCAGGCAGGACGTCTTAGATGGAATGGAAGACGAGGGTTACCCTGAGTGCAGCTCAGGCTAGGGCAACGCGTAAGACTTGCACGCCGTGTGGGACGTGCCAGAACGCTGTTCGTGAACGTATGCGAGGGCTGAGGAAATGAAGCTGCTCCAAAAGAGAGGGCAGTGCGTTTCCCTACACCCGGCATGCACAGAGGGGCTGTAACGGGCTCCGGGTCTGGACGTTGCTTAGCTGACCCAGGTGAGCCTGGGGTACTCAAGTGTTCCTGCGGGAATAGGGTGCCCAGGCTAGCGTCCTAGGTGTCCAGAAAACTGTGCTGCCGTTCAAGGAACGCAGAGCAGAGGCCAGCGCCTCATGGAGACTGCTGCACGCCTCTGCTTCTGCACGGCAAATCAGGGCCTTACTTCCAGGCATGTGTTCATGCTGGGTGTGCCGGTAGCGATATAGCAGGGTAAGATGCTGACTTTCTCCTCGAGCAGAGTGACTTCACGTACGAGGGCCTCGAAGTACTCCAAGCACAGTGTTCTCTCATGGCAGCTTACACAAGGAGCATGAGAAGTTTTCTGTGCACTTCGGACTCACCAGCAAAGTTGTCCTGTGGCCGATCGAGGACTCTGGAAATGTAGCTCTTCTCAAGGATCGTACAGTGTGTTGCCCATCACTGGGCACGCACAGAGGGCCTCCGAGGGATGCACCAATGGGCCTCGAATTTGCTCAGCCGGCCACAGGGGTCTGGAGGTACTCAGTGAACTTGCAGGGAAAACGAGGCCTACCCGAGAGGCCTAGGAGTCCTCAGACGTGTACTTCCTTTAAAGTAAAGCATATAAGGGACTAAGAACTCATGGAAACAGCTGCATGCCTCCCTTTCTGCACGGCTACTAAGGGCCTAACCTGGAGGCAAGTTTTCACTTTGAGATTCCCTTTAGCTCTAGAGCTTGTCAGGCTGACCACCACCGCGGCCATGGAAGCCCCTGGTTTAGACAGAGCAAACTCATTTTCTCCCCAGAAGCATTCTTACAGTGTTTACAGGCCTGTCAAGAGGAGGGAATGGCAGGCACTTTCAATGCAGCGTGAACGCTGCCTTCAAAACGGGAAAGCAAGGCTAGTTCCAGCAGGTCCCCTTTTCCAGGGGCACCCTCAGCATGCACCCCTGTGGCTTCTAAGAAGTCCGAGGAGACACAGGTTACCCTGTGTTTCCTTCCCTGACTCAACTTCTCGAAGTAGGGTGTTCTGCATCATGCGAACTGCCTCAACCAAGGAACGCCGTAAGCTGCTCCTCTGGGCCTGTGGCTATTCGAAAGCCTGCAGTGCCACAGGAAGAACAGGACTTCAACTGCAGTAAGAACGCAAGCTGACTTCCTCTAGGAGGCACGGTGAGTTCAGGCAGGACGTCTTAGATGGAATGCGAAGACGAGGGTTACCCTGAGTGCAGCTCAGGCTAGGGCAACGCGTAAGACTTGCACGCCGTGTGGGACGTGCCAGAACGGTGTTCGTGAACGTGTGCGAGGGCTGAGGAAATGAAGCTGCTCCAAAAGAGAGGGCAGTGCGTTTCCCTACACCCGGCATGCACAGAGGGGCTGTAACGGGCTCCGGGTCTGGACGTTGCTTAGCTGACCCAGGTGAGCCTGGGGTACTCAAGTGTTCCTGCGGGAATAGGGTGCCCAGGCTAGCGTCCTAGGTGTCCAGAAAACTGTGCTGCCGTTCAAGGAACGCAGAGCAGAGGCCAGCGCCTCATGGAAACTGCTGCACGCCTCTGCTTCTGCACGGCAAATCAGGGCCTTACTTCCAGGCATGTGTTCATGCTGGGTGTGCCGGTAGCGATATAGCAGGGTAAGATGCTGACTTTCTCCTCGAGCAGAGTGACTTCACGTACGAGGGCCTCGAAGTACTCCAAGCACAGTGTTCTCTCATGGCAGCTCACACAAGGACCATGAGAAGTTTCCTGTGCACTTCGGACTCACCAGCAATGTGGTCCTGAGGCCGTTCGAGGACTCTGGAAATGTAGCTCTCCTCAAGGAACGTACAGTGTGTTGCCCATCACTGGGCACGCACAGAGGGCCTCCGAGGGATGCACCAATGGGCCTCGAACTTGCTCAGCCGGCCCACAGGGGTCTGGAGGTACTCAGTGAACTTGCAGGGAAAACGAGGTCTACCCGAGAGGCCTAGGAGTCCTCAGACGTGTACTTCCTTTAAAGTAAAGCATATAAGGGACTAAGAACTCATGGAAACAGCTGCATGCCTCCCTTTCTGCACGGCTACTAAGGGCCTAACCTGGAGGCAAGTTTTCACGTTGAGATTCCCTTTAGCTCTAGAGCTTGTCAGGCTGACCACCACCGCGGCCATGGAAGCCCCTGGTTTAAACAGAGCAAACTCATTTTCTCCCCAGAAGCATTCTTACAGTGTTTACAGGCCTGTCAAGAGGAGGGAATGGCAGGCACTTTCAATGCAGCGTGAACGCTGCCTTCAAAACGGGAAAGCAAGGCTAGTTCCAGCAGGTCCCCTTTTCCAGGGGCACACTCAGCATGCACCCCTGTGGCTTCTAAGAAGTCCGAGGAGACACAGGTTACCCTGTGTTTCCTTCCCTGACTCAACTTCTCGAAGTAGGGTGTTCTGCATCATGCGAACTGCCTCAACCAAGGAACGCCGTAAGCTGCTCCTCTGGGCCTGTGGCTATTCGAAAGCCTGCAGTGCCACAGGAAGAACAGGACTTCAACTGCAGTAAGAACGCAAGCTGACTTCCTCTAGGAGGCACGGTGACTTCAGGCAGGACGTCTTAGATGGAATGGAAGACGAGGGTTACCCTGAGTGCAGCTCAGGCTAGGGCAACGCGTAAGACTTGCACGCCGTGTGGGACGTGCCAGAACGCTGTTCGTGAACGTATGCGAGGGCTGAGGAAATGAAGCTGCTCCAAAAGAGAGGGCAGTGCGTTTCCCTACACCCGGCATGCACAGAGGGGCTGTAACGGGCTCCGGGTCTGGACGTTGCTTAGCTGACCCAGGTGAGCCTGGGGTACTCAAGTGTTCCTGCGGGAATAGGGTGCCCAGGCTAGCGTCCTAGGTGTCCAGAAAACTGTGCTGCCGTTCAAGGAACGCAGAGCAGAGGCCAGCGCCTCATGGAGACTGCTGCACGCCTCTGCTTCTGCACGGCAAATCAGGGCCTTACTTCCAGGCATGTGTTCATGCTGGGTGTGCCGGTAGCGATATAGCAGGGTAAGATGCTGACTTTCTCCTCGAGCAGAGTGACTTCACGTACGAGGGCCTCGAAGTACTCCAAGCACAGTGTTCTCTCATGGCAGCTCACACAAGGACCATGAGAAGTTTCCTGTGCACTTCGGACTCACCAGCAATGTTGTCCTAAGGCCGTTCGAGGTTTCTGGAAATGTAGCTCTCCTCAAGGAACGTACAGTGTGTTGCCCATCACTGGGCACGCACAGAGGGCCTCCGAGGGATGCACCAATGGGCCTCGAAGTTGCTCAGCCGGCCCACCGGTGTCTGCAGGTACTCAGTGAACTTGCAGGGAAAACGAGGCCTACCCGAGAGGCCTAGGAGTCCTCAGACGTGTACTTCCTTTAAAGTAAAGCATATAAGGGACAAAGAACTCATGGAAACAGCTGCATGCCTCCCTTTCTGCACGGCTACTAAGGGCCTAACCTGGAGGCAAGTTTTCACGTTGAGATTCCCTTTAGCTCTAGAGCTTGTCAGGCTGACCACCACCGCGGCCATGGAAGCCCCTGGTTTAGACAGAGCAAACTCATTTTCTCCCCAGAAGCATTCTTACAGTGTTTACAGGCCTGTCAAGAGGAGGGAATGGCAGGCACTTTCAATGCAGCGTGAACGCTGCCTTCAAAACGGGAAAGCAAGGCTAGTTCCAGCAGGTCCCCTTTTCCAGGGGCACACTCAGCATGCACCCCTGTGGCTTCTAACAAGTCCGAGGAGACACAGGTTACCCTGTGTTTCCTTCCCTGACTCAACTTCTCGAAGTAGGGTGTTCTGCATCATGCGAACTGCCTCAACCAAGGAACGCCGTAAGCTGCTCCTCTGGGCCTGTGGCTATTCGAAAGCCTGCAGTGCCACAGGAAGAACAGGACTTCAACTGCAGTAAGAACGCAAGCTGACTTCCTCTAGGAGGCACGGTGACTTCAGGCAGGACGTCTTAGATGGAATGTGAAGACGAGGGTTACCCTGAGTGCAGCTCAGGCTAGGGCAACGCGTAAGACTTGCACGCCGTGTGGGACGTGCCAGAACGGTGTTCGTGAACGTGTGCGAGGGCTGAGGAAATGAAGCTGCTCCAAAAGAGAGGGCAGTGCGTTTCCCTACACCCGGCATGCACAGAGGGGCTGTAACGGGCTCCGGGTCTGGACGTTGCTTAGCTGACCCAGGTGAGCCTGGGGTACTCAAGTGTTCCTGCGGGAATAGGGTGCCCAGGCTAGCGTCCTAGGTGTCCAGAAAACTGTGCTGCCGTTCAAGGAACGCAGAGCAGAGGCCAGCGCCTCATGGAAACTGCTGCACGCCTCTGCTTCTGCACGGCAAATCAGGGCCTTACTTCCAGGCATGTGTTCATGCTGAGTGTGCCGGTAGCGATATAGCAGGGTAAGATGCTGACTTTCTCCTCGAGCAGAGTGACTTCACGTACGAGGGCCTCGAAGTACTCCAAGCACAGTGTTCTCTCATGGCAGCTCACACAAGGAGCATGAGAAGTTTCCTGTGCACTTCGGACTCACCAGCAATGTTGTCCTGAGGCCGTTCGAGGACTCTGGGAATGTAGCTCTTCTCAAGGATCGTACAGTGTGTTGCCCATCACTGGGCACGCACAGAGGGCCTCCGAGGGATGCACCAATGGGCCTCGAACTTGCTCAGCCGGCCCACAGGGGTCTGGAGGTACTCAGTGAACTTGCAGGGAAAACGAGGCCTACCCGAGAGGCCTAGGAGTCCTCAGACGTGTACTTCCTTTAAAGTAAAGCATATAAGGGACTAAGAACTCATGGAAACAGCTGCATGCCTCCCTTTCTGCACGGCTACTAAGGGCCTAACCTGGAGGCAAGTTTTCACGTTGAGATTCCCTTTAGCTCTAGAGCTTGTCAGGCTGACCACCACTGCGGCCATGAAAGCCCCTGGTTTAGACAGAGCAAACTCATTTTCTCCCCAGAAGCATTCTTACAGTGTTTACAGGCCTGTCAAGAGGAGGGAATGGCAGGCAATTTCAATGCAGCGTGAACGCTGCCTTCAAAACGGGAAAGCAAGGCTAGTTCCAGCAGGTCCCCTTTTCCAGGGGCACACTCAGCATGCACCCCTGTGGCTTCTAACAAGTCCGAGGAGACACAGGTTACCCTGTGTTTCCTTCCCTGACTCAACTTCTCGAAGTAGGGTGTTCTGCATCATGCGAACTGCCTCAACCAAGGAACGCCGTAAGCTGCTCCTCTGGGCCTGTGGCTATTCGAAAGCCTGCAGTGCCACAGGAAGAACAGGACTTCAACTGCAGTAAGAACGCAAGCTGACTTCCTCTAGGAGGCACGGTGACTTCAGGCAGGACGTCTTAGATGGAATGCGAAGACGAGGGTTACCCTGAGTGCAGCTCAGGCTAGGGCAACGCGTAAGACTTGCACGCCGTGTGGGACGTGCCAGAACGCTGTTCGTGAACGTGTGCGAGGGCTGAGGAAATGAAGCTGCTCCAAAACAGAGGGCAGTGCGTTTCCCTACACCCGGCATGCACAGAGGGGCTGTAACGGGCTCCGGGTCTGGACGTTGCTTAGCTGACCCAGGTGAGCCTGGGGTACTCAAGTGTTCCTGCGGGAATAGGGTGCCCAGGCTAGCGTCCTAGGTGTCCAGAAAACTGTGCTGCCGTTCAAGGAACGCAGAGCAGAGGCCAGCGCCTCATGGAAACTGCTGCACGCCTCTGCTTCTGCACGGCAAATCAGGGCCTTACTTCCAGGCATGTGTTCATGCTGGGTGTGCCGGTAGCGATATAGCAGGGTAAGATGCTGACTTTCTCCTCGAGCAGAGTGACTTCACGTACGAGGGCCTCGAAGTACTCCAAGCACAGTGTTCTCTCATGGCAGCTCACACAAGGACCATGAGAAGTTTCCTGTGCACTTCGGACTCACCAGCAATGTGGTCCTGAGGCCGTTCGAGGACTCTGGAAATGTAGCTCTCCTCAAGGAACGTACAGTGTGTTGCCCATCACTGGGCACGCACAGAGGGCCTCCGAGGGATGCACCAATGGGCCTCGAACTTGCTCAGCCGGCCCACAGGGGTCTGGAGGTACTCAGTGAACTTGCAGGGAAAACGAGGTCTACCCGAGAGGCCTAGGAGTCCTCAGACGTGTACTTCCTTTAAAGTAAAGCATATAAGGGACTAAGAACTCATGGAAACAGCTGCATGCCTCCCTTTCTGCACGGCTACTAAGGGCCTAACCTGGAGGCAAGTTTTCACGTTGAGATTCCCTTTAGCTCTAGAGCTTGTCAGGCTGACCACCACCGCGGCCATGGAAGCCCCTGGTTTAAACAGAGCAAACTCATTTTCTCCCCAGAAGCATTCTTACAGTGTTTACAGGCCTGTCAAGAGGAGGGAATGGCAGGCACTTTCAATGCAGCGTGAACGCTGCCTTCAAAACGGGAAAGCAAGGCTAGTTCCAGCAGGTCCCCTTTTCCAGGGGCACACTCAGCATGCACCCCTGTGGCTTCTAAGAAGTCCGAGGAGACACAGGTTACCCTGTGTTTCCTTCCCTGACTCAACTTCTCGAAGTAGGGTGTTCTGCATCATGCGAACTGCCTCAACCAAGGAACGCCGTAAGCTGCTCCTCTGGGCCTGTGGCTATTCGAAAGCCTGCAGTGCCACAGGAAGAACAGGACTTCAACTGCAGTAAGAACGCAAGCTGACTTCCTCTAGGAGGCACGGTGAGTTCAGGCAGGACGTCTTAGATGGAATGCGAAGACGAGGGTTACCCTGAGTGCAGCTCAGGCTAGGGCAACGCGTAAGACTTGCACGCCGTGTGGGACGTGCCAGAACGCTGTTCGTGAACGTGTGCGAGGGCTGAGGAAATGAAGCTGCTCCAAAAGAGAGGGCAGTGCGTTTCCCTACACCCGGCATGCACAGAGGGGCTGTAACGGGCTCCGGGTCTGGACGTTGCTTAGCTGACCCAGGTGAGCCTGGGGTACTCAAGTGTTCCTGCGGGAATAGGGTGCCCAGGCTAGCGTCCTAGGTGTCCAGAAAACTGTGCTGCCGTTCAAGGAACGCAGAGCAGAGGCCAGCGCCTCATGGAGACTGCTGCACGCCTCTGCTTCTGCACGGCAAATCAGGGCCTTACTTCCAGGCATGTGTTCATGCTGGGTGTGCCGGTAGCGATATAGCAGGGTAAGATGCTGACTTTCTCCTCGAGCAGAGTGACTTCACGTACGAGGGCCTCGAAGTACTCCAAGCACAGTGTTCTCTCATGGCAGCTCACACAAGGACCATGAGAAGTTTCCTGTGCACTTCGGACTCACCAGCAATGTGGTCCTGAGGCCGTTCGAGGACTCTGGAAATGTAGCTCTCCTCAAGGAACGTACAGTGTGTTGCCCATCACTGGGCACGCACAGAGGGCCTCCGAGGGATGCACCAATGGGCCTCGAACTTGCTCAGCCGGCCCACAGGGGTCTGGAGGTACTCAGTGAACTTGCAGGGAAAACGAGGTCTACCCGAGAGGCCTAGGAGTCCTCAGACGTGTACTTCCTTTAAAGTAAAGCATATAAGGGACTAAGAACTCATGGAAACAGCTGCATGCCTCCCTTTCTGCACGGCTACTAAGGGCCTAACCTGGAGGCAAGTTTTCACGTTGAGATTCCCTTTAGCTCTAGAGCTTGTCAGGCTGACCACCACCGCGGCCATGGAAGCCCCTGGTTTAAACAGAGCAAACTCATTTTCTCCCCAGAAGCATTCTTACAGTGTTTACAGGCCTGTCAAGAGGAGGGAATGGCAGGCACTTTCAATGCAGCGTGAACGCTGCCTTCAAAACGGGAAAGCAAGGCTAGTTCCAGCAGGTCCCCTTTTCCAGGGGCACACTCAGCATGCACCCCTGTGGCTTCTAAGAAGTCCGAGGAGACACAGGTTACCCTGTGTTTCCTTCCCTGACTCAACTTCTCGAAGTAGGGTGTTCTGCATCATGCGAACTGCCTCAACCAAGGAACGCCGTAAGCTGCTCCTCTGGGCCTGTGGCTATTCGAAAGCCTGCAGTGCCACAGGAAGAACAGGACTTCAACTGCAGTAAGAACGCAAGCTGACTTCCTCTAGGAGGCACGGTGACTTCAGGCAGGACGTCTTAGATGGAATGGAAGACGAGGGTTACCCTGAGTGCAGCTCAGGCTAGGGCAACGCGTAAGACTTGCACGCCGTGTGGGACGTGCCAGAACGCTGTTCGTGAACGTATGCGAGGGCTGAGGAAATGAAGCTGCTCCAAAAGAGAGGGCAGTGCGTTTCCCTACACCCGGCATGCACAGAGGGGCTGTAACGGGCTCCGGGTCTGGACGTTGCTTAGCTGACCCAGGTGAGCCTGGGGTACTCAAGTGTTCCTGCGGGAATAGGGTGCCCAGGCTAGCGTCCTAGGTGTCCAGAAAACTGTGCTGCCGTTCAAGGAACGCAGAGCAGAGGCCAGCGCCTCATGGAGACTGCTGCACGCCTCTGCTTCTGCACGGCAAATCAGGGCCTTACTTCCAGGCATGTGTTCATGCTGGGTGTGCCGGTAGCGATATAGCAGGGTAAGATGCTGACTTTCTCCTCGAGCAGAGTGACTTCACGTACGAGGGCCTCGAATTACTCCAAGCACAGTGTTCTCTCATGGCAGCTCACACAAGGACCATGAGAAGTTTCCTGTGCACTTCGGACTCACCAGCAATGTGGTCCTGAGGCCGTTCGAGGACTCTGGAAATGTAGCTCTCCTCAAGGAACGTACAGTGTGTTGCCCATCACTTGGCACGCACAGAGGGCCTCCGAGGGATGCACCAATGGGCCTCGAACTTGCTCAGCCGGCCCACAGGGGTCTGGAGGTACTCAGTGAACTTGCAGGGAAAACGAGGTCTACCCGAGAGGCCTAGGAGTCCTCAGACGTGTACTTCCTTTAAAGTAAAGCATATAAGGGACTAAGAACTCATGGAAACAGCTGCATGCCTCCCTTTCTGCACGGCTACTAAGGGCCTAACCTGGAGGCAAGTTTTCACGTTGAGATTCCCTTTAGCTCTAGAGCTTGTCAGGCTGACCACCACCGCGGCCATGGAAGCCCCTGGTTTAAACAGAGCAAACTCATTTTCTCCCCAGAAGCATTCTTACAGTGTTTACAGGCCTGTCAAGAGGAGGGAATGGCAGGCACTTTCAATGCAGCGTGAACGCTGCCTTCAAAACGGGAAAGCAAGGCTAGTTCCAGCAGGTCCCCTTTTCCAGGGGCACACTCAGCATGCACCCCTGTGGCTTCTAAGAAATCCGAGGAGACACAGGTTACCCTGTGTTTCCTTCCCTGACTCAACTTCTCGAAGTAGGGTGTTCTGCATCATGCGAACTGCCTCAACCAAGGAACGCCGTAAGCTGCTCCTCTGGGCCTGTGGCTATTCGAAAGCCTGCAGTGCCACAGGAAGAACAGGACTTCAACTGCAGTAAGAACGCAAGCTGACTTCCTCTAGGAGGCACGGTGACTTCAGGCAGGACGTCTTAGATGGAATGGAAGACGAGGGTTACCCTGAGTGCAGCTCAGGCTAGGGCAACGCGTAAGACTTGCACGCCGTGTGGGACGTGCCAGAACGCTGTTCGTGAACGTATGCGAGGGCTGAGGAAATGAAGCTGCTCCAAAAGAGAGGGCAGTGCGTTTCCCTACACCCGGCATGCACAGAGGGGCTGTAACGGGCTCCGGGTCTGGACGTTGCTTAGCTGACCCAGGTGAGCCTGGGGTACTCAAGTGTTCCTGCGGGAATAGGGTGCCCAGGCTAGCGTCCTAGGTGTCCAGAAAACTGTGCTGCCGTTCAAGGAACGCAGAGCAGAGGCCAGCGCCTCATGGAGACTGCTGCACGCCTCTGCTTCTGCACGGCAAATCAGGGCCTTACTTCCAGGCATGTGTTCATGCTGGGTGTGCCGGTAGCGATATAGCAGGGTAAGATGCTGACTTTCTCCTCGAGCAGAGTGACTTCACGTACGAGGGCCTCGAAGTACTCCAAGCACAGTGTTCTCTCATGGCAGCTTACACAAGGAGCATGAGAAGTTTTCTGTGCACTTCGGACTCACCAGCAAAGTTGTCCTGTGGCCGATCGAGGACTCTGGAAATGTAGCTCTTCTCAAGGATCGTACAGTGTGTTGCCCATCACTGGGCACGCACAGAGGGCCTCCGAGGGATGCACCAATGGGCCTCGAATTTGCTCAGCCGGCCCACAGGGGTCTGGAGGTACTCAGTGAACTTGCAGGGAAAACGAGGCCTACCCGAGAGGCCTAGGAGTCCTCAGACGTGTACTTCCTTTAAAGTAAAGCATATAAGGGACTAAGAACTCATGGAAACAGCTGCATGCCTCCCTTTCTGCACGGCTACTAAGGGCCTAACCTGGAGGCAAGTTTTCACTTTGAGATTCCCTTTAGCTCTAGAGCTTGTCAGGCTGACCACCACCGCGGCCATGGAAGCCCCTGGTTTAGACAGAGCAAACTCATTTTCTCCCCAGAAGCATTCTTACAGTGTTTACAGGCCTGTCAAGAGGAGGGAATGGCAGGCACTTTCAATGCAGCGTGAACGCTGCCTTCAAAACGGGAAAGCAAGGCTAGTTCCAGCAGGTCCCCTTTTCCAGGGGCACCCTCAGCATGCACCCCTGTGGCTTCTAAGAAGTCCGAGGAGACACAGGTTACCCTGTGTTTCCTTCCCTGACTCAACTTCTCGAAGTAGGGTGTTCTGCATCATGCGAACTGCCTCAACCAAGGAACGCCGTAAGCTGCTCCTCTGGGCCTGTGGCTATTCGAAAGCCTGCAGTGCCACAGGAAGAACAGGACTTCAACTGCAGTAAGAACGCAAGCTGACTTCCTCTAGGAGGCACGGTGAGTTCAGGCAGGACGTCTTAGATGGAATGCGAAGACGAGGGTTACCCTGAGTGCAGCTCAGGCTAGGGCAACGCGTAAGACTTGCACGCCGTGTGGGACGTGCCAGAACGGTGTTCGTGAACGTGTGCGAGGGCTGAGGAAATGAAGCTGCTCCAAAAGAGAGGGCAGTGCGTTTCCCTACACCCGGCATGCACAGAGGGGCTGTAACGGGCTCCGGGTCTGGACGTTGCTTAGCTGACCCAGGTGAGCCTGGGGTACTCAAGTGTTCCTGCGGGAATAGGGTGCCCAGGCTAGCGTCCTAGGTGTCCAGAAAACTGTGCTGCCGTTCAAGGAACGCAGAGCAGAGGCCAGCGCCTCATGGAAACTGCTGCACGCCTCTGCTTCTGCACGGCAAATCAGGGCCTTACTTCCAGGCATGTGTTCATGCTGGGTGTGCCGGTAGCGATATAGCAGGGTAAGATGCTGACTTTCTCCTCGAGCAGAGTGACTTCACGTACGAGGGCCTCGAAGTACTCCAAGCACAGTGTTCTCTCATGGCAGCTCACACAAGGACCATGAGAAGTTTCCTGTGCACTTCGGACTCACCAGCAATGTGGTCCTGAGGCCGTTCGAGGACTCTGGAAATGTAGCTCTCCTCAAGGAACGTACAGTGTGTTGCCCATCACTGGGCACGCACAGAGGGCCTCCGAGGGATGCACCAATGGGCCTCGAACTTGCTCAGCCGGCCCACAGGGGTCTGGAGGTACTCAGTGAACTTGCAGGGAAAACGAGGTCTACCCGAGAGGCCTAGGAGTCCTCAGACGTGTACTTCCTTTAAAGTAAAGCATATAAGGGACTAAGAACTCATGGAAACAGCTGCATGCCTCCCTTTCTGCACGGCTACTAAGGGCCTAACCTGGAGGCAAGTTTTCACGTTGAGATTCCCTTTAGCTCTAGAGCTTGTCAGGCTGACCACCACCGCGGCCATGGAAGCCCCTGGTTTAAACAGAGCAAACTCATTTTCTCCCCAGAAGCATTCTTACAGTGTTTACAGGCCTGTCAAGAGGAGGGAATGGCAGGCACTTTCAATGCAGCGTGAACGCTGCCTTCAAAACGGGAAAGCAAGGCTAGTTCCAGCAGGTCCCCTTTTCCAGGGGCACACTCAGCATGCACCCCTGTGGCTTCTAAGAAGTCCGAGGAGACACAGGTTACCCTGTGTTTCCTTCCCTGACTCAACTTCTCGAAGTAGGGTGTTCTGCATCATGCGAACTGCCTCAACCAAGGAACGCCGTAAGCTGCTCCTCTGGGCCTGTGGCTATTCGAAAGCCTGCAGTGCCACAGGAAGAACAGGACTTCAACTGCAGTAAGAACGCAAGCTGACTTCCTCTAGGAGGCACGGTGACTTCAGGCAGGACGTCTTAGATGGAATGGAAGACGAGGGTTACCCTGAGTGCAGCTCAGGCTAGGGCAACGCGTAAGACTTGCACGCCGTGTGGGACGTGCCAGAACGCTGTTCGTGAACGTATGCGAGGGCTGAGGAAATGAAGCTGCTCCAAAAGAGAGGGCAGTGCGTTTCCCTACACCCGGCATGCACAGAGGGGCTGTAACGGGCTCCGGGTCTGGACGTTGCTTAGCTGACCCAGGTGAGCCTGGGGTACTCAAGTGTTCCTGCGGGAATAGGGTGCCCAGGCTAGCGTCCTAGGTGTCCAGAAAACTGTGCTGCCGTTCAAGGAACGCAGAGCAGAGGCCAGCGCCTCATGGAGACTGCTGCACGCCTCTGCTTCTGCACGGCAAATCAGGGCCTTACTTCCAGGCATGTGTTCATGCTGGGTGTGCCGGTAGCGATATAGCAGGGTAAGATGCTGACTTTCTCCTCGAGCAGAGTGACTTCACGTACGAGGGCCTCGAAGTACTCCAAGCACAGTGTTCTCTCATGGCAGCTCACACAAGGACCATGAGAAGTTTCCTGTGCACTTCGGACTCACCAGCAATGTTGTCCTAAGGCCGTTCAAGGACTCTGGAAATGTAGCTCTCCTCAAGGAACGTACAGTGTGTTGCCCATCACTGGGCACGCACAGAGGGCCTCCGAGGGATGCACCAATGGGCCTCGAAGTTGCTCAGCCGGCCCACCGGTGTCTGCAGGTACTCAGTGAACTTGCAGGGAAAACGAGGCCTACCCGAGAGGCCTAGGAGTCCTCAGACGTGTACTTCCTTTAAAGTAAAGCATATAAGGGACAAAGAACTCATGGAAACAGCTGCATGCCTCCCTTTCTGCACGGCTACTAAGGGCCTAACCTGGAGGCAAGTTTTCACGTTGAGATTCCCTTTAGCTCTAGAGCTTGTCAGGCTGACCACCACCGCGGCCATGGAAGCCCCTGGTTTAGACAGAGCAAACTCATTTTCTCCCCAGAAGCATTCTTACAGTGTTTACAGGCCTGTCAAGAGGAGGGAATGGCAGGCACTTTCAATGCAGCGTGAACGCTGCCTTCAAAACGGGAAAGCAAGGCTAGTTCCAGCAGGTCCCCTTTTCCAGGGGCACACTCAGCATGCACCCCTGTGGCTTCTAACAAGTCCGAGGAGACACAGGTTACCCTGTGTTTCCTTCCCTGACTCAACTTCTCGAAGTAGGGTGTTCTGCATCATGCGAACTGCCTCAACCAAGGAACGCCGTAAGCTGCTCCTCTGGGCCTGTGGCTATTCGAAAGCCTGCAGTGCCACAGGAAGAACAGGACTTCAACTGCAGTAAGAACGCAAGCTGACTTCCTCTAGGAGGCACGGTGACTTCAGGCAGGACGTCTTAGATGGAATGTGAAGACGAGGGTTACCCTGAGTGCAGCTCAGGCTAGGGCAACGCGTAAGACTTGCACGCCGTGTGGGACGTGCCAGAACGGTGTTCGTGAACGTGTGCGAGGGCTGAGGAAATGAAGCTGCTCCAAAAGAGAGGGCAGTGCGTTTCCCTACACCCGGCATGCACAGAGGGGCTGTAACGGGCTCCGGGTCTGGACGTTGCTTAGCTGACCCAGGTGAGCCTGGGGTACTCAAGTGTTCCTGCGGGAATAGGGTGCCCAGGCTAGCGTCCTAGGTGTCCAGAAAACTGTGCTGCCGTTCAAGGAACGCAGAGCAGAGGCCAGCGCCTCATGGAGACTGCTGCACGCCTCTGCTTCTGCACGGCAAATCAGGGCCTTACTTCCAGGCATGTGTTCATGCTGGGTGTGCCGGTAGCGATATAGCAGGGTAAGATGCTGACTTTCTCCTCGAGCAGAGTGACTTCACGTACGAGGGCCTCGAAGTACTCCAAGCACAGTGTTCTCTCATGGCAGCTCACACAAGGAGCATGAGAAGTTTTCTGTGCACTTCGGACTCACCAGCAATGTTGTCCTGTGGCCGTTCGAGGACTCTGGGAATGTAGCTCTTCTCAAGGATCGTACAGTGTGTTGCCCATCACTGGGCACGCACAGAGGGCCTCCGAGGGATGCACCAATGGGCCTCGAAGTTGCTCAGCCGGCCCACAGGGGTCTGGAGGTACTCAGTGAACTTGCAGGGAAAACGAGGCCTACCCGAGAGGCCTAGGAGTCCTCAGACGTGTACTTCCTTTAAAGTAAAGCATATAAGGGACTAAGAACTCATGGAAACAGCTGCATGCCTCCCTTTCTGCACGGCTACTAAGGGCCTAACCTGGAGGCAAGTTTTCACGTTGAGATTCCCTTTAGCTCTAGAGCTTGTCAGGCTGACCACCACTGCGGCCATGAAAGCCCCTGGTTTAGACAGAGCAAACTCATTTTCTCCCCAGAAGCATTCTTACAGTGTTTACAGGCCTGTCAAGAGGAGGGAATGGCAGGCAATTTCAAGGCAGCGTGAACGCTGCCTTCAAAACGGGAAAGCAAGGCTAGTTCCAGCAGGTCCCCTTTTCCAGGGGCACACTCAGCATGCACCCCTGTGGCTTCTAACAAGTCCGAGGAGACACAGGTTACCCTGTGTTTCCTTCCCTGACTCAACTTCTCGAAGTAGGGTGTTCTGCATCATGCGAACTGCCTCAACCAAGGAACGCCGTAAGCTGCTCCTCTGGGCCTGTGGCTATTCGAAAGCCTGCAGTGCCACAGGAAGAACAGGACTTCAACTGCAGTAAGAACGCAAGCTGACTTCCTCTAGGAGGCACGGTGACTTCAGGCAGGACGTCTTAGATGGAATGCGAAGACGAGGGTTACCCTGAGTGCAGCTCAGGCTAGGGCAACGCGTAAGACTTGCACGCCGTGTGGGACGTGCCAGAACGCTGTTCGTGAACGTGTGCGAGGGCTGAGGAAATGAAGCTGCTCCAAAAGAGAGGGCAGTGCGTTTCCCTACACCCGGCATGCACAGAGGGGCTGTAACGGGCTCCGGGTCTGGACGTTGCTTAGCTGACCCAGGTGAGCCTGGGGTACTCAAGTGTTCCTGCGGGAATAGGGTGCCCAGGCTAGCGTCCTAGGTGTCCAGAAAACTGTGCTGCCGTTCAAGGAACGCAGAGCAGAGGCCAGCGCCTCATGGAAACTGCTGCACGCCTCTGCTTCTGCACGGCAAATCAGGGCCTTACTTCCAGGCATGTGTTCATGCTGGGTGTGCCGGTAGCGATATAGCAGGGTAAGATGCTGACTTTCTCCTCGAGCAGAGTGACTTCACGTACGAGGGCCTCGAAGTACTCCAAGCACAGTGTTCTCTCATGGCAGCTCACACAAGGACCATGAGAAGTTTCCTGTGCACTTCGGACTCACCAGCAATGTGGTCCTGAGGCCGTTCGAGGACTCTGGAAATGTAGCTCTCCTCAAGGAACGTACAGTGTGTTGCCCATCACTGGGCACGCACAGAGGGCCTCCGAGGGATGCACCAATGGGCCTCGAACTTGCTCAGCCGGCCCACAGGGGTCTGGAGGTACTCAGTGAACTTGCAGGGAAAACGAGGTCTACCCGAGAGGCCTAGGAGTCCTCAGACGTGTACTTCCTTTAAAGTAAAGCATATAAGGGACTAAGAACTCATGGAAACAGCTGCATGCCTCCCTTTCTGCACGGCTACTAAGGGCCTAACCTGGAGGCAAGTTTTCACGTTGAGATTCCCTTTAGCTCTAGAGCTTGTCAGGCTGACCACCACCGCGGCCATGGAAGCCCCTGGTTTAGACAGAGCAAACTCATTTTCTCCCCAGAAGCATTCTTACAGTGTTTACAGGCCTGTCAAGAGGAGGGAATGGCAGGCACTTTGAATGCAGCGTGAACGCTGCTTTCAAAACGGGAAAGCAAGGCTAGTTCCAGCAGGTCCCCTTTTCCAGGGGCACACTCAGCATGCACCCCTGTGGCTTCTAAGAAGTCCGAGGAGACACAGGTTACCCTGTGTTTCCTTCCCTGACTCAACTTCTCGAAGTAGGCTGTTCTGCATCATGCGAACTGCCTCAACCAAGGAACGCCGTAAGCTGCTCCTCTGGGCCTGTGGCTATTCGAAAGCCTGCAGTGCCACAGGAAGAACAGGACTTCAACTGCAGTAAGAACGCAAGCTGACTTCCTCTAGGAGGCACGGTGACTTCAGGCAGGACGTCTTAGATGGAATGCGAAGACGAGGGTTACCCTGAGGGCAGCTCAGGCTAGGGCAACGCGTAAGACTTGCACGCCGTGTGGGACGTGCCAGAACGCTGTTCGTGAACGTGTGCGAGGGCTGAGGAAATGAAGCTGCTCCAAAAGAGAGGGCAGTGCGTTTCCCTACACCCGGCATGCACAGAGGGGCTGTAACGGGCTCCGGGTCTGGACGTTGCTTAGCTGACCCAGGTGAGCCTGGGGTACTCAAGTGTTCCTGCGGGAATAGGGTGCCCAGGCTAGCGTCCTAGGTGTCCAGAAAACTGTGCTGCCGTTCAAGGAACGCAGAGCAGAGGCCAGCGCCTCATGGAGACTGCTGCACGCCTCTGCTTCTGCACGGCAAATCAGGGCCTTACTTCCAGGCATGTGTTCATGCTGGGTGTGCCGGTAGCGATATAGCAGGGTAAGATGCTGACTTTCTCCTCGAGCAGAGTGACTTCACGTACGAGGGCCTCGAAGTACTCCAAGCACAGTGTTCTCTCATGGCAGCTCACACAAGGACCATGAGAAGTTTCCTGTGCACTTCGGACTCACCAGCAATGTGGTCCTGAGGCCGTTCGAGGACTCTGGAAATGTAGCTCTGCTCAAGGAACGTACAGTGTGTTGCCCATCACTGGGCACGCACAGAGGGCCTCCGAGGGATGCACCAATGGGCCTCGAACTTGCTCAGCCGGCCCACAGGGGTCTGGAGGTACTCAGTGAACTTGCAGGGAAAACGAGGTCTACCCGAGAGGCCTAGGAGTCCTCAGACGTGTACTTCCTTTAAAGTAAAGCATATAAGGGACTAAGAACTCATGGAAACAGCTGCATGCCTCCCTTTCTGCACGGCTACTAAGGGCCTAACCTGGAGGCAAGTTTTCACGTTGAGATTCCCTTTAGCTCTAGAGCTTGTCAGGCTGACCACCACCGCGGCCATGGAAGCCCCTGGTTTAAACAGAGCAAACTCATTTTCTCCCCAGAAGCATTCTTACAGTGTTTACAGGCCTGTCAAGAGGAGGGAATGGCAGGCACTTTCAATGCAGCGTGAACGCTGCCTTCAAAACGGGAAAGCAAGGCTAGTTCCAGCAGGTCCCCTTTTCCAGGGGCACACTCAGCATGCACCCCTGTGGCTTCTAAGAAGTCCGAGGAGACACAGGTTACCCTGTGTTTCCTTCCCTGACTCAACTTCTCGAAGTAGGGTGTTCTGCATCATGCGAACTGCCTCAACCAAGGAACGCCGTAAGCTGCTCCTCTGGGCCTGTGGCTATTCGAAAGCCTGCAGTGCCACAGGAAGAACAGGACTTCAACTGCAGTAAGAACGCAAGCTGACTTCCTCTAGGAGGCACGGTGACTTCAGGCAGGACGTCTTAGATGGAATGCGAAGACGAGGGTTACCCTGAGTGCAGCTCAGGCTAGGGCAACGCGTAAGACTTGCACGCCGTGTGGGACGTGCCAGAACGCTGTTCGTGAACGTGTGCGAGGGCTGAGGAAATGAAGCTGCTCCAAAAGAGAGGGCAGTGCGTTTCCCTACACCCGGCATGCACAGAGGGGCTGTAACGGGCTCCGGGTCTGGACGTTGCTTAGCTGACCCAGGTGAGCCTGGGGTACTCAAGTGTTCCTGCGGGAATAGGGTGCCCAGGCTAGCGTCCTAGGTGTCCAGAAAACTGTGCTGCCGTTCAAGGAACGCAGAGCAGAGGCCAGCGCCTCATGGAGACTGCTGCACGCCTCTGCTTCTGCACGGCAAATCAGGGCCTTACTTCCAGGCATGTGTTCATGCTGGGTGTGCCGGTAGCGATATAGCAGGGTAAGATGCTGACTTTCTCCTCGAGCAGAGTGACTTCACGTACGAGGGCCTCGAAGTACTCCAAGCACAGTGTTCTCTCATGGCAGCTCACACAAGGACCATGAGAAGTTTCCTGTGCACTTCGGACTCACCAGCAATGTGGTCCTGAGGCCGTTCGAGGACTCTGGAAATGTAGCTCTCCTCAAGGAACGTACAGTGTGTTGCCCATCACTGGGCACGCACAGAGGGCCTCCGAGGGATGCACCAATGGGCCTCGAACTTGCTCAGCCGGCCCACAGGGGTCTGGAGGTACTCAGTGAACTTGCAGGGAAAACGAGGTCTACCCGAGAGGCCTAGGAGTCCTCAGACGTGTACTTCCTTTAAAGTAAAGCATATAAGGGACTAAGAACTCATGGAAACAGCTGCATGCCTCCCTTTCTGCACGGCTACTAAGGGCCTAACCTGGAGGCAAGTTTTCACGTTGAGATTCCCTTTAGCTCTAGAGCTTGTCAGGCTGACCACCACCGCGGCCATGGAAGCCCCTGGTTTAAACAGAGCAAACTCATTTTCTCCCCAGAAGCATTCTTACAGTGTTTACAGGCCTGTCAAGAGGAGGGAATGGCAGGCACTTTCAATGCAGCGTGAACGCTGCCTTCAAAACGGGAAAGCAAGGCTAGTTCCAGCAGGTCCCCTTTTCCAGGGGCACACTCAGCATGCACCCCTGTGGCTTCTAAGAAGTCCGAGGAGACACAGGTTACCCTGTGTTTCCTTCCCTGACTCAACTTCTCGAAGTAGGGTGTTCTGCATCATGCGAACTGCCTCAACCAAGGAACGCCGTAAGCTGCTCCTCTGGGCCTGTGGCTATTCGAAAGCCTGCAGTGCCACAGGAAGAACAGGACTTCAACTGCAGTAAGAACGCAAGCTGACTTCCTCTAGGAGGCACGGTGACTTCAGGCAGGACGTCTTAGATGGAATGGAAGACGAGGGTTACCCTGAGTGCAGCTCAGGCTAGGGCAACGCGTAAGACTTGCACGCCGTGTGGGACGTGCCAGAACGCTGTTCGTGAACGTATGCGAGGGCTGAGGAAATGAAGCTGCTCCAAAAGAGAGGGCAGTGCGTTTCCCTACACCCGGCATGCACAGAGGGGCTGTAACGGGCTCCGGGTCTGGACGTTGCTTAGCTGACCCAGGTGAGCCTGGGGTACTCAAGTGTTCCTGCGGGAATAGGGTGCCCAGGCTAGCGTCCTAGGTGTCCAGAAAACTGTGCTGCCGTTCAAGGAACGCAGAGCAGAGGCCAGCGCCTCATGGAGACTGCTGCACGCCTCTGCTTCTGCACGGCAAATCAGGGCCTTACTTCCAGGCATGTGTTCATGCTGGGTGTGCCGGTAGCGATATAGCAGGGTAAGATGCTGACTTTCTCCTCGAGCAGAGTGACTTCACGTACGAGGGCCTCGAAGTACTCCAAGCACAGTGTTCTCTCATGGCAGCTTACACAAGGAGCATGAGAAGTTTTCTGTGCACTTCGGACTCACCAGCAAAGTTGTCCTGTGGCCGATCGAGGACTCTGGAAATGTAGCTCTTCTCAAGGATCGTACAGTGTGTTGCCCATCACTGGGCACGCACAGAGGGCCTCCGAGGGATGCACCAATGGGCCTCGAAGTTGCTCAGCCGGCCCACAGGGGTCTGGAGGTACTCAGTGAACTTGCAGGGAAAACGAGGCCTACCCGAGAGGCCTAGGAGTCCTCAGACGTGTACTTCCTTTAAAGTAAAGCATATAAGGGACTAAGAACTCATGGAAACAGCTGCATGCCTCCCTTTCTGCACGGCTACTAAGGGCCTAACCTGGAGGCAAGTTTTCACTTTGAGATTCCCTTTAGCTCTAGAGCTTGTCAGGCTGACCACCACCGCGGCCATGGAAGCCCCTGGTTTAGACAGAGCCAACTCATTTTCTCCCCAGAAGCATTCTTACAGTGTTTACAGGCCTGTCAAGAGGAGGGAATGGCAGGCACTTTCAATGCAGCGTGAACGCTGCCTTCAAAACGGGAAAGCAAGGCTAGTTCCAGCAGGTCCCCTTTTCCAGGGGCACCCTCAGCATGCACCCCTGTGGCTTCTAAGAAGTCCGAGGAGACACAGGTTACCCTGTGTTTCCTTCCCTGACTCAACTTCTCGAAGTAGGGTGTTCTGCATCATGCGAACTGCCTCAACCAAGGAACGCCGTAAGCTGCTCCTCTGGGCCTGTGGCTATTCGAAAGCCTGCAGTGCCACAGGAAGAACAGGACTTCAACTGCAGTAAGAACGCAAGCTGACTTCCTCTAGGAGGCACGGTGACTTCAGGCAGGACGTCTTAGATGGAATGCGAAGACGAGGGTTACCCTGAGTGCAGCTCAGGCTAGGGCAACGCGTAAGACTTGCACGCCGTGTGGGACGTGCCAGAACGCTGTTCGTGAACGTGTGCGAGGGCTGAGGAAATGAAGCTGCTCCAAAAGAGAGGGCAGTGCGTTTCCCTACACCCGGCATGCACAGAGGGGCTGTAACTGGCTCCGGGTCTGGACGTTGCTTAGCTGACCCAGGTGAGCCTGGGGTACTCAAGTGTTCCTGCGGGAATAGGGTGCCCAGGCTAGCGTCCTAGGTGTCCAGAAAACTGTGCTGCCGTTCAAGGAACGCAGAGCAGAGGCCAGCGCCTCATGGAAACTGCTGCACGCCTCTGCTTCTGCACGGCAAATCAGGGCCTTACTTCCAGGCATGTGTTCATGCTGGGTGTGCCGGTAGCGATATAGCAGGGTAAGATGCTGACTTTCTCCTCGAGCAGAGTGACTTCACGTACGAGGGCCTCGAAGTACTCCAAGCACAGTGTTCTCTCATGGCAGCTCACACAAGGACCATGAGAAGTTTCCTGTGCACTTCGGACTCACCAGCAATGTGGTCCTGAGGCCGTTCGAGGACTCTGGAAATGTAGCTCTCCTCAAGGAACGTACAGTGTGTTGCCCATCACTGGGCACGCACAGAGGGCCTCCGAGGGATGCACCAATGGGCCTCGAACTTGCTCAGCCGGCCCACAGGGGTCTGGAGGTACTCAGTGAACTTGCAGGGAAAACGAGGTCTACCCGAGAGGCCTAGGAGTCCTCAGACGTGTACTTCCTTTAAAGTAAAGCATATAAGGGACTAAGAACTCATGGAAACAGCTGCATGCCTCCCTTTCTGCACGGCTACTAAGGGCCTAACCTGGAGGCAAGTTTTCACGTTGAGATTCCCTTTAGCTCTAGAGCTTGTCAGGCTGACCACCACCGCGGCCATGGAAGCCCCTGGTTTAGACAGAGCAAACTCATTTTCTCCCCAGAAGCATTCTTACAGTGTTTACAGGCCTGTCAAGAGGAGGGAATGGCAGGCACTTTCAATGCAGCGTGAACGCTGCCTTCAAAACGGGAAAGCAAGGCTAGTTCCAGCAGGTCCCCTTTTCCAGGGGCACACTCAGCATGCACCCCTGTGGCTTCTAAGAAGTCCGAGGAGACACAGGTTACCCTGTGTTTCCTTCCCTGACTCAACTTCTCGAAGTAGGGTGTTCTGCATCATGCGAACTGCCTCAACCAAGGAACGCCGTAAGCTGCTCCTCTGGGCCTGTGGCTATTCGAAAGCCTGCAGTGCCACAGGAAGAACAGGACTTCAACTGCAGTAAGAACGCAAGCTGACTTCCTCTAGGAGGCACGGTGACTTCAGGCAGGACGTCTTAGATGGAATGCGAAGACGAGGGTTACCCTGAGTGCAGCTCAGGCTAGGGCAACGCGTAAGACTTGCACGCCGTGTGGGACGTGCCAGAACGCTGTTCGTGAACGTGTGCGAGGGCTGAGGAAATGAAGCTGCTCCAAAAGAGAGGGCAGTGCGTTTCCCTACACCCGGCATGCACAGAGGGGCTGTAACGGGCTCCGGGTCTGGACGTTGCTTAGCTGACCCAGGTGAGCCTGGGGTACTCAAGTGTTCCTGCGGGAATAGGGTGCCCAGGCTAGCGTCCTAGGTGTCCAGAAAACTGTGCTGCCGTTCAAGGAACGCAGAGCAGAGGCCAGCGCCTCATGGAGACTGCTGCACGCCTCTGCTTCTGCACGGCAAATCAGGGCCTTACTTCCAGGCATGTGTTCATGCTGGGTGTGCCGGTAGCGATATAGCAGGGTAAGATGCTGACTTTCTCCTCGAGCAGAGTGACTTCACGTACGAGGGCCTCGAAGTACTCCAAGCACAGTGTTCTCTCATGGCAGCTCACACAAGGACCATGAGAAGTTTCCTGTGCACTTCGGACTCACCAGCAATGTGGTCCTGAGGCCGTTCGAGGACTCTGGAAATGTAGCTCTCCTCAAGGAACGTACAGTGTGTTGCCCATCACTGGGCACGCACAGAGGGCCTCCGAGGGATGCACCAATGGGCCTCGAACTTGCTCAGCCGGCCCACAGGGGTCTGGAGGTACTCAGTGAACTTGCAGGGAAAACGAGGTCTACCCGAGAGGCCTAGGAGTCCTCAGACGTGTACTTCCTTTAAAGTAAAGCATATAAGGGACTAAGAACTCATGGAAACAGCTGCATGCCTCCCTTTCTGCACGGCTACTAAGGGCCTAACCTGGAGGCAAGTTTTCACGTTGAGATTCCCTTTAGCTCTAGAGCTTGTCAGGCTGACCACCACCGCGGCCATGGAAGCCCCTGGTTTAAACAGAGCAAACTCATTTTCTCCCCAGAAGCATTCTTACAGTGTTTACAGGCCTGTCAAGAGGAGGGAATGGCAGGCACTTTCAATGCAGCGTGAACGCTGCCTTCAAAACGGGAAAGCAAGGCTAGTTCCAGCAGGTCCCCTTTTCCAGGGGCACACTCAGCATGCACCCCTGTGGCTTCTAAGAAGTCCGAGGAGACACAGGTTACCCTGTGTTTCCTTCCCTGACTCAACTTCTCGAAGTAGGGTGTTCTGCATCATGCGAACTGCCTCAACCAAGGAACGCCGTAAGCTGCTCCTCTGGGCCTGTGGCTATTCGAAAGCCTGCAGTGCCACAGGAAGAACAGGACTTCAACTGCAGTAAGAACGCAAGCTGACTTCCTCTAGGAGGCACGGTGACTTCAGGCAGGACGTCTTAGATGGAATGGAAGACGAGGGTTACCCTGAGTGCAGCTCAGGCTAGGGCAACGCGTAAGACTTGCACGCCGTGTGGGACGTGCCAGAACGCTGTTCGTGAACGTATGCGAGGGCTGAGGAAATGAAGCTGCTCCAAAAGAGAGGGCAGTGCGTTTCCCTACACCCGGCATGCACAGAGGGGCTGTAACGGGCTCCGGGTCTGGACGTTGCTTAGCTGACCCAGGTGAGCCTGGGGTACTCAAGTGTTCCTGCGGGAATAGGGTGCCCAGGCTAGCGTCCTAGGTGTCCAGAAAACTGTGCTGCCGTTCAAGGAACGCAGAGCAGAGGCCAGCGCCTCATGGAGACTGCTGCACGCCTCTGCTTCTGCACGGCAAATCAGGGCCTTACTTCCAGGCATGTGTTCATGCTGGGTGTGCCGGTAGCGATATAGCAGGGTAAGATGCTGACTTTCTCCTCGAGCAGAGTGACTTCACGTACGAGGGCCTCGAAGTACTCCAAGCACAGTGTTCTCTCATGGCAGCTTACACAAGGAGCATGAGAAGTTTTCTGTGCACTTCGGACTCACCAGCAAAGTTGTCCTGTGGCCGATCGAGGACTCTGGAAATGTAGCTCTTCTCAAGGATCGTACAGTGTGTTGCCCATCACTGGGCACGCACAGAGGGCCTCCGAGGGATGCACCAATGGGCCTCGAATTTGCTCAGCCGGCCCACAGGGGTCTGGAGGTACTCAGTGAACTTGCAGGGAAAACGAGGCCTACCCGAGAGGCCTAGGAGTCCTCAGACGTGTACTTCCTTTAAAGTAAAGCATATAAGGGACTAAGAACTCATGGAAACAGCTGCATGCCTCCCTTTCTGCACGGCTACTAAGGGCCTAACCTGGAGGCAAGTTTTCACTTTGAGATTCCCTTTAGCTCTAGAGCTTGTCAGGCTGACCACCACCGCGGCCATGGAAGCCCCTGGTTTAGACAGAGCCAACTCATTTTCTCCCCAGAAGCATTCTTACAGTGTTTACAGGCCTGTCAAGAGGAGGGAATGGCAGGCACTTTCAATGCAGCGTGAACGCTGCCTTCAAAACGGGAAAGCAAGGCTAGTTCCAGCAGGTCCCCTTTTCCAGGGGCACCCTCAGCATGCACCCCTGTGGCTTCTAAGAAGTCCGAGGAGACACAGGTTACCCTGTGTTTCCTTCCCTGACTCAACTTCTCGAAGTAGGGTGTTCTGCATCATGCGAACTGCCTCAACCAAGGAACGCCGTAAGCTGCTCCTCTGGGCCTGTGGCTATTCGAAAGCCTGCAGTGCCACAGGAAGAACAGGACTTCAACTGCAGTAAGAACGCAAGCTGACTTCCTCTAGGAGGCACGGTGACTTCAGGCAGGACGTCTTAGATGGAATGCGAAGACGAGGGTTACCCTGAGTGCAGCTCAGGCTAGGGCAACGCGTAAGACTTGCACGCCGTGTGGGACGTGCCAGAACGCTGTTCGTGAACGTGTGCGAGGGCTGAGGAAATGAAGCTGCTCCAAAAGAGAGGGCAGTGCGTTTCCCTACACCCGGCATGCACAGAGGGGCTGTAACGGGCTCCGGGTCTGGACGTTGCTTAGCTGACCCAGGTGAGCCTGGGGTACTCAAGTGTTCCTGCGGGAATAGGGTGCCCAGGCTAGCGTCCTAGGTGTCCAGAAAACTGTGCTGCCGTTCAAGGAACGCAGAGCAGAGGCCAGCGCCTCATGGAAACTGCTGCACGCCTCTGCTTCTGCACGGCAAATCAGGGCCTTACTTCCAGGCATGTGTTCATGCTGGGTGTGCCGGTAGCGATATAGCAGGGTAAGATGCTGACTTTCTCCTCGAGCAGAGTGACTTCACGTACGAGGGCCTCGAAGTACTCCAAGCACAGTGTTCTCTCATGGCAGCTCACACAAGGACCATGAGAAGTTTCCTGTGCACTTCGGACTCACCAGCAATGTGGTCCTGAGGCCGTTCGAGGACTCTGGAAATGTAGCTCTCCTCAAGGAACGTACAGTGTGTTGCCCATCACTGGGCACGCACAGAGGGCCTCCGAGGGATGCACCAATGGGCCTCGAACTTGCTCAGCCGGCCCACAGGGGTCTGGAGGTACTCAGTGAACTTGCAGGGAAAACGAGGTCTACCCGAGAGGCCTAGGAGTCCTCAGACGTGTACTTCCTTTAAAGTAAAGCATATAAGGGACTAAGAACTCATGGAAACAGCTGCATGCCTCCCTTTCTGCACGGCTACTAAGGGCCTAACCTGGAGGCAAGTTTTCACGTTGAGATTCCCTTTAGCTCTAGAGCTTGTCAGGCTGACCACCACCGCGGCCATGGAAGCCCCTGGTTTAGACAGAGCAAACTCATTTTCTCCCCAGAAGCATTCTTACAGTGTTTACAGGCCTGTCAAGAGGAGGGAATGGCAGGCACTTTCAATGCAGCGTGAACGCTGCCTTCAAAACGGGAAAGCAAGGCTAGTTCCAGCAGGTCCCCTTTTCCAGGGGCACACTCAGCATGCACCCCTGTGGCTTCTAAGAAGTCCGAGGAGACACAGGTTACCCTGTGTTTCCTTCCCTGACTCAACTTCTCGAAGTAGGGTGTTCTGCATCATGCGAACTGCCTCAACCAAGGAACGCCGTAAGCTGCTCCTCTGGGCCTGTGGCTATTCGAAAGCCTGCAGTGCCACAGGAAGAACAGGACTTCAACTGCAGTAAGAACGCAAGCTGACTTCCTCTAGGAGGCACGGTGACTTCAGGCAGGACGTCTTAGATGGAATGCGAAGACGAGGGTTACCCTGAGTGCAGCTCAGGCTAGGGCAACGCGTAAGACTTGCACGCCGTGTGGGACGTGCCAGAACGCTGTTCGTGAACGTGTGCGAGGGCTGAGGAAATGAAGCTGCTCCAAAAGAGAGGGCAGTGCGTTTCCCTACACCCGGCATGCACAGAGGGGCTGTAACGGGCTCCGGGTCTGGACGTTGCTTAGCTGACCCAGGTGAGCCTGAGGTACTCAAGTGTTCCTGCGGGAATAGGGTGCCCAGGCTAGCGTCCTAGGTGTCCAGAAAACTGTGCTGCCGTTCAAGGAACGCAGAGCAGAGGCCAGCGCCTCATGGAGACTGCTGCACGCCTCTGCTTCTGCACGGCAAATCAGGGCCTTACTTCCAGGCATGTGTTCATGCTGGGTGTGCCGGTAGCGATATAGCAGGGTAAGATGCTGACTTTCTCCTCGAGCAGAGTGACTTCACGTACGAGGGCCTCGAAGTACTCCAAGCACAGTGTTCTCTCATGGCAGCTCACACAAGGACCATGAGAAGTTTCCTGTGCACTTCGGACTCACCAGCAATGTGGTCCTGAGGCCGTTCGAGGACTCTGGAAATGTAGCTCTCCTCAAGGAACGTACAGTGTGTTGCCCATCACTGGGCACGCACAGAGGGCCTCCGAGGGATGCACCAATGGGCCTCGAACTTGCTCAGCCGGCCCACAGGGGTCTGGAGGTACTCAGTGAACTTGCAGGGAAAACGAGGTCTACCCGAGAGGCCTAGGAGTCCTCAGACGTGTACTTCCTTTAAAGTAAAGCATATAAGGGACTAAGAACTCATGGAAACAGCTGCATGCCTCCCTTTCTGCACGGCTACTAAGGGCCTAACCTGGAGGCAAGTTTTCACGTTGAGATTCCCTTTAGCTCTAGAGCTTGTCAGGCTGACCACCACCGCGGCCATGGAAGCCCCTGGTTTAAACAGAGCAAACTCATTTTCTCCCCAGAAGCATTCTTACAGTGTTTACAGGCCTGTCAAGAGGAGGGAATGGCAGGCACTTTCAATGCAGCGTGAACGCTGCCTTCAAAACGGGAAAGCAAGGCTAGTTCCAGCAGGTCCCCTTTTCCAGGGGCACACTCAGCATGCACCCCTGTGGCTTCTAAGAAGTCCGAGGAGACACAGGTTACCCTGTGTTTCCTTCCCTGACTCAACTTCTCGAAGTAGGGTGTTCTGCATCATGCGAACTGCCTCAACCAAGGAACGCCGTAAGCTGCTCCTCTGGGCCTGTGGCTATTCGAAAGCCTGCAGTGCCACAGGAAGAACAGGACTTCAACTGCAGTAAGAACGCAAGCTGACTTCCTCTAGGAGGCACGGTGACTTCAGGCAGGACGTCTTAGATGGAATGGAAGACGAGGGTTACCCTGAGTGCAGCTCAGGCTAGGGCAACGCGTAAGACTTGCACGCCGTGTGGGACGTGCCAGAACGCTGTTCGTGAACGTATGCGAGGGCTGAGGAAATGAAGCTGCTCCAAAAGAGAGGGCAGTGCGTTTCCCTACACCCGGCATGCACAGAGGGGCTGTAACGGGCTCCGGGTCTGGACGTTGCTTAGCTGACCCAGGTGAGCCTGGGGTACTCAAGTGTTCCTGCGGGAATAGGGTGCCCAGGCTAGCGTCCTAGGTGTCCAGAAAACTGTGCTGCCGTTCAAGGAACGCAGAGCAGAGGCCAGCGCCTCATGGAGACTGCTGCACGCCTCTGCTTCTGCACGGCAAATCAGGGCCTTACTTCCAGGCATGTGTTCATGCTGGGTGTGCCGGTAGCGATATAGCAGGGTAAGATGCTGACTTTCTCCTCGAGCAGAGTGACTTCACGTACGAGGGCCTCGAAGTACTCCAAGCACAGTGTTCTCTCATGGCAGCTTACACAAGGAGCATGAGAAGTTTTCTGTGCACTTCGGACTCACCAGCAAAGTTGTCCTGTGGCCGATCGAGGACTCTGGAAATGTAGCTCTTCTCAAGGATCGTACAGTGTGTTGCCCATCACTGGGCACGCACAGAGGGCCTCCGAGGGATGCACCAATGGGCCTCGAATTTGCTCAGCCGGCCCACAGGGGTCTGGAGGTACTCAGTGAACTTGCAGGGAAAACGAGGCCTACCCGAGAGGCCTAGGAGTCCTCAGACGTGTACTTCCTTTAAAGTAAAGCATATAAGGGACTAAGAACTCATGGAAACAGCTGCATGCCTCCCTTTCTGCACGGCTACTAAGGGCCTAACCTGGAGGCAAGTTTTCACTTTGAGATTCCCTTTAGCTCTAGAGCTTGTCAGGCTGACCACCACCGCGGCCATGGAAGCCCCTGGTTTAGACAGAGCCAACTCATTTTCTCCCCAGAAGCATTCTTACAGTGTTTACAGGCCTGTCAAGAGGAGGGAATGGCAGGCACTTTCAATGCAGCGTGAACGCTGCCTTCAAAACGGGAAAGCAAGGCTAGTTCCAGCAGGTCCCCTTTTCCAGGGGCACCCTCAGCATGCACCCCTGTGGCTTCTAAGAAGTCCGAGGAGACACAGGTTACCCTGTGTTTCCTTCCCTGACTCAACTTCTCGAAGTAGGGTGTTCTGCATCATGCGAACTGCCTCAACCAAGGAACGCCGTAAGCTGCTCCTCTGGGCCTGTGGCTATTCGAAAGCCTGCAGTGCCACAGGAAGAACAGGACTTCAACTGCAGTAAGAACGCAAGCTGACTTCCTCTAGGAGGCACGGTGACTTCAGGCAGGACGTCTTAGATGGAATGCGAAGACGAGGGTTACCCTGAGTGCAGCTCAGGCTAGGGCAACGCGTAAGACTTGCACGCCGTGTGGGACGTGCCAGAACGCTGTTCGTGAACGTGTGCGAGGGCTGAGGAAATGAAGCTGCTCCAAAAGAGAGGGCAGTGCGTTTCCCTACACCCGGCATGCACAGAGGGGCTGTAACGGGCTCCGGGTCTGGACGTTGCTTAGCTGACCCAGGTGAGCCTGGGGTACTCAAGTGTTCCTGCGGGAATAGGGTGCCCAGGCTAGCGTCCTAGGTGTCCAGAAAACTGTGCTGCCGTTCAAGGAACGCAGAGCAGAGGCCAGCGCCTCATGGAAACTGCTGCACGCCTCTGCTTCTGCACGGCAAATCAGGGCCTTACTTCCAGGCATGTGTTCATGCTGGGTGTGCCGGTAGCGATATAGCAGGGTAAGATGCTGACTTTCTCCTCGAGCAGAGTGACTTCACGTACGAGGGCCTCGAAGTACTCCAAGCACAGTGTTCTCTCATGGCAGCTCACACAAGGACCATGAGAAGTTTCCTGTGCACTTCGGACTCACCAGCAATGTGGTCCTGAGGCCGTTCGAGGACTCTGGAAATGTAGCTCTCCTCAAGGAACGTACAGTGTGTTGCCCATCACTGGGCACGCACAGAGGGCCTCCGAGGGATGCACCAATGGGCCTCGAACTTGCTCAGCCGGCCCACAGGGGTCTGGAGGTACTCAGTGAACTTGCAGGGAAAACGAGGTCTACCCGAGAGGCCTAGGAGTCCTCAGACGTGTACTTCCTTTAAAGTAAAGCATATAAGGGACTAAGAACTCATGGAAACAGCTGCATCCTCCCTTTCTGCACGGCTACTAAGGGCCTAACCTGGAGGCAAGTTTTCACGTTGAGATTCCCTTTAGCTCTAGAGCTTGTCAGGCTGACCACCACCGCGGCCATGGAAGCCCCTGGTTTAGACAGAGCAAACTCATTTTCTCCCCAGAAGCATTCTTACAGTGTTTACAGGCCTGTCAAGAGGAGGGAATGGCAGGCACTTTCAATGCAGCGTGAACGCTGCCTTCAAAACGGGAAAGCAAGGCTAGTTCCAGCAGGTCCCCTTTTCCAGGGGCACACTCAGCATGCACCCCTGTGGCTTCTAAGAAGTCCGAGGAGACACAGGTTACCCTGTGTTTCCTTCCCTGACTCAACTTCTCGAAGTAGGGTGTTCTGCATCATGCGAACTGCCTCAACCAAGGAACGCCGTAAGCTGCTCCTCTGGGCCTGTGGCTATTCGAAAGCCTGCAGTGCCACAGGAAGAACAGGACTTCAACTGCAGTAAGAACGCAAGCTGACTTCCTCTAGGAGGCACGGTGACTTCAGGCAAGACGTCTTAGATGGAATGCGAAGACGAGGGTTACCCTGAGTGCAGCTCAGGCTAGGGCAACGCGTAAGACTTGCACGCCGTGTGGGACGTGCCCGAACGCTGTTCGTGAACGTGTGCGAGGGCTGAGGAAATGAAGCTGCTCCAAAAGAGAGGGCAGTGCGTTTCCCTACACCCGGCATGCACAGAGGGGCTGTAACGGGCTCCGGGTCTGGACGTTGCTTAGCTGACCCAGGTGAGCCTGGGGTACTCAAGTGTTCCTGCGGGAATAGGGTGCCCAGGCTAGCGTCCTAGGTGTCCAGAAAACTGTGCTGCCGTTCAAGGAACGCAGAGCAGAGGCCAGCGCCTCATGGAAACTGCTGCACGCCTCTGCTTCTGCACGGCAAATCAGGGCCTTACTTCCAGGCATGTGTTCATGCTGGGTGTGCCGGTAGCGATATAGCAGGGTAAGATGCTGACTTTCTCCTCGAGCAGAGTGACTTCACGTACGAGGGCCTCGAAGTACTCCAAGCACAGTGTTCTCTCATGGCAGCTCACACAAGGACCATGAGAAGTTTCCTGTGCACTTCGGACTCACCAGCAATGTTGTCCTGAGGCCGTTCGAGGACTCTGGAAATGTAGCTCTCCTCAAGGAACGTACAGTGTGTTGCCCATCACTGGGCACGCACAGAGGGCCTCCGAGGGATGCACCAATGGGCCTCGAAGTTGCTCAGCCGGCCCACAGGGGTCTGGAGGTACTCAGTGAACTTGCAGGGAAAACGAGGTCTACCCGAGAGGCCTAGGAGTCCTCAGACGTGTACTTCCTTTAAAGTAAAGCATATAAGGGACTAAGAACTCATGGAAACAGCTGCATGCCTCCCTTTCTGCACGGCTACTAAGGGCCTAACCTGGAGGCAAGTTTTCACGTTGAGATTCCCTTTAGCTCTAGAGCTTGTCAGGCTGACCACCACCGCGGCCATGGAAGCCCCTGGTTTAAACAGAGCAAACTCATTTTCTCCCCAGAAGCATTCTTACAGTGTTTACAGGCCTGTCAAGAGGAGGGAATGGCAGGCACTTTCAATGCAGCGTGAACGCTGCCTTCAAAACGGGAAAGCAAGGCTAGTTCCAGCAGGTCCCCTTTTCCAGGGGCACACTCAGCATGCACCCCTGTGGCTTCTAAGAAGTCCGAGGAGACACAGGTTACCCTGTGTTTCCTTCCCTGACTCAACTTCTCGAAGTAGGGTGTTCTGCATCATGCGAACTGCCTCAACCAAGGAACGCCGTAAGCTGCTCCTCTGGGCCTGTGGCTATTCGAAAGCCTGCAGTGCCACAGGAAGAACAGGACTTCAACTGCAGTAAGAACGCAAGCTGACTTGTTCTCGGAGGCCCGGTGACTTCAGGCAGGACGTCTTATATGGAATGCGAAGACGAGGGTTACCCTGAGTGCAGCTCAGGCTAGGGCAACGCGTAAGACTTGCACGCCGTGTGGGACGTGCCAGAACGGTGTTCGTGAACGTGTGCGAGGGCTGAGGAAATGAAGCTGCTCCAAAAGAGAGGGCAGTGTGTTTCCCTACACCCGGCATGCACAGAGGGGATGTAACGGGCTCCGGGTCTGGACGTTGCTTAGCTGACCCAGGTGAGCCTGGGGTACTCAAGTGTTCCTGCGGGAATAGGGTGCCCAGGCTAGCGTCCTAGGTGTCCAGAAAACTGTGCTGCCGTTCAAGGAACGCAGAGCAGAGGCCAGCGCCTCATGGAAACTGCTGCACGCCTCTGCTTCTGCACGGCAAATCAGGGCCTTACTTCCAGGCATGTGTTCATGCTGAGTGTGCCGGTAGCGATATAGCAGGGTAAGATGCTGACTTTCTCCTCGAGCAGAGTGACTTCACGTACGAGGGCCTCGAAGTACTCCAAGCACAGTGTTCTCTCATGGCAGCTCACACAAGGACCATGAGAAGTTTTCTGTGCACTTCGGACTCACCAGCAAAGTTGTCCTGAGGCCGTTCGAGGACTCTGGAAATGTAGCTCTCCTCAAGGATCGTACAGTGTGTTGCCCATCCCTGGGCACGCACAGAGGGCCTCCGAGGGATGCACCAATGGGCCTCGAAGTTGCTCAACCGGCCCACAGGGGTCTGGAGGTGCTCACTGAACTTGCAGGAAAACGAGGCCTATCCGAGAGGCCTAGGAGTCCTCAGATGTGTACTTCCTTTAAAATAAATCATATAAGGGACTAAGAACTCATGGAAACAGCTGCATGCCTCCCTTTCTGCACCCCTACTAAGGGCCTAACCTGGAGGCAAGTTTTCACGTTGAGATTCCCTTTAGCTCTAGAGCTTGTCAGGCTGACCACCACCGCGGCCATGGAAGCCCCTGGTTTAGACAGAGCAAACTCATTTTCTCCCCAGAAGCATTCTTACAGTGTTTACAGACCTGACAAGAGGAGGGAATGGCAGGCACTTTCAATGCAGCGTGAACGCTGCCTTCAAAATGGGAAAGCAAGGCTAGTTCCAGCAGGTCCCCTTTTCCAGGGGCACACTCAGCATGCACCCCTGTGGCTTCTAACAAGTCCGAGGAGACACAGGTTACCCTGTGTTTCCTTCCCTGACTCAACTTTTCGAAGTAGGGTGTTCTGCATCATGCGAACTGCCTCAACCAAGGAACGCCGTAAGCTGCTCCTCTGGGTCTGTGGCTATTCGAAAGCCTGCAGTGCCACAGGAAGAACAGGACTTCAACTGCAGTAAGAACGCAAGCTGACTTGTTCTCGGAGGCCCGGTGACTTCAGGCAGGACGTCTTAGATGGAATGCGAAGACGAGGGTTACCCTGAGTGCAGCTCAGGCTAGGGCAACGCGTAAGACTTGCACGCCGTGTGGGACGTGCCAGAACGCTGTTCGTGAACGTGTGCGAGGGCTGAGGAAATGAAGCTGCTCCAAAAGAGAGGGCAGTGCGTTTCCCTACACCCGGCATGCACAGAGGGGCTGTAACGGGCTCCGGGTCTGGACGTTGCTTAGCTGACCCAGGTGAGCCTGGGGTACTCAAGTGTTCCTGCGGGAATAGGGTGCCCAGGCTAGCGTCCTAGGTGTCCAGAAAACTGTGCTGCTGTTTAAGGAACGCAGAGCAGAGGCCAGCGCCTCATGGAAACTGCTGCACGCCTCTGCTTCTGCACGGCAAATCAGGGCCTTACTTCCAGGCATGTGTTCATGCTGGGTGTGCCGGTAGCGATATAGCAGGGTAAGATGCTGACTTTCTCCTCGAGCAGAGTGACTTCACGTACGAGGGCCTCGAAGTACTCCAAGCACAGTGTTCTCTCATGGCAGCTCACACAAGGACCATGAGAAGTTTTCTGTGCACTTCGGACTCACCAGCAAAGTTGTCCTGAGGCCGTTCGAGGACTCTGGAAATGTAGCTCTCCTCAAGGAACGTACAGTGTGTTGCCCATCACTGGGCACGCACAGAGGGCCTCCGAGGGATGCACCAATGGCCTCGAAGTTGCTCAACCGGCCCACAGGGGTCTGGAGGTGCTCAGTGAACTTGCAGGAAAACGAGGCCTACCCGAGAGGCCTAGGAGTCCTCAGACGTGTACTTCCTTTAAAATAAAGCATATAAGGGAGTAAGAACTCATGGAAACAGCTGCATGCCTCCCTTTCTGCACGGCTACTAAGGGCCTAACCTGGAGGCAAGTTTTCACGTTGAGATTCCCTTTAGCTCTAGAGCTTATCAGGCTGACCACCACCGCGGCCATGGAAGCCCCTGGTTTAGACAGAGCAAACTCATTTTCTCCCCAGAAGCATTCTTACAGTGTTTACAGGCCTGTCAAGAGGAGGGAATGGCAGGCACTTTCAATGCAGCGTGAACGCTGCCTTCAAAATGGGAAAGCAAGGCTAGTTCCAACAGGTCCCCTTTTCCAGGGGCACACTCAGCATGCACCCCTGTGGCTTCTAAGAAGTCCGAGGAGACACAGGTTACCCTGTGTTTCCTTCCCTGACTCAACTTCTCGAAGTAGGGTGTTCTGCATCATGCGAACTGCCTCAACCAAGGAACGCCGTAAGCTGCTCCTCTGGGCCTGTGGCTATTCGAAAGCCTGCAGTGCCACAGGAAGAACAGGACTTCAACTGCAGTAAGAACGCAAGCTGACTTCCTCTAGGAGGCACGGTGACTTCAGGCAGGACGTCTTAGATGGAATGCGAAGACGAGGGTTACCCTGAGTGCAGCTCAGGCTAGGGCAACGCGTAAGACTTGCACGCCGTGTGGGACGTGCCAGAACGGTGTTCGTGAACGTGTGCGAGGGCTGAGGAAATGAAGCTCCTCCAAAAGAGAGGGCAGTGCGTTTCCCTACACCCGGCATGCACAGAGGGGCTGTAACGGGCTCCGGGTCTGGACGTTGCTTAGCTGACCCAGGTGAGCCTGGGGTACTCAAGTGTTCCTGCGGGAATAGGGTGCCCAGGCTACCGTTCTAGGTGTCCAGAAAACTGTGCTGCCGTTCAAGGAACGCAGAGAAGAGGTCAGCGCCTCATGGAAACTGCTGCACGCCTCTGCTTCTGCACGGCAAATCAGGGCCTTACTTCCAGGCATGTGTTCATGCTGGGTGTGCCGGTAGCGATATAGCAGGGTAAGATGCTGACTTTCTCCTCGAGCAGAGTGACTTCACGTACGAGGGCCTCGAAGTACTCCAAGCACAGTGTTCTCTCATGGCAGCTCACACAAGGACCATGAGAAGTTGCCTGTGCACTTCGGACTCACCAGCAATGTTGTCCTGAGGCCGTTCGAGGACTCTGGAAATGTAGCTCTCCTCAAGGAACGTACAGTGTGTTGCCCATCACTGGGCATGCAAAGAGGGCCTCCGAGGGATGCACCAATGGGCCTCGAAGTTGCTCAGCCGGCTCACAGTGGTCTGGAGGTACTCAGTGTACTTGCAGGGAAAACGAGGCCTACCCGAGATGCCGAGGAGTCCTTAGACGTGTACTTCCTTTAAAGTAAATCATATAAGGGACTAAGAACTCATGGAAACAGCTGCATGCCTCCCTTTCTGCACGGCTACTAAGGGCCTAACCTGGAGGCATGTTTTCACGTTGAGATTCCCTTTAGCTCTAGAGCTTGTCAGGCTGACCACCACCGCGGCCATGGAAGCCCCTGGTTTAGACAGAGCAAACTCATTTTCTCCCCAGAAGCATTCTTACAGTGTTTACAGGCCTGTCAAGAGGAGGGAATGGCAGGCACTTTCAATGCAGCGTGAACGCTGCCTTCAAAATGGGAAAGCAAGGCTAGTTCCAGCAGGTCCCCTTTTCCAGGGGCACACTCAGCATGCACCCCTGTGGCTTCTAACAAGTCCGAGGAGACACAGGTTACCCTGTGTTTCCTTCCCTGACTCAACTTCTCGAAGTAGGCTGTTCTGCATCATGCGAACTGCCTCAACCAAGGAACGCCGTAAGCTGCTCCTCTGGGCCTGTGGCTATTCGAAAGTCTGCAGTGCCACAGGAAGAACAGGACTTCAACTGCAGTAAGAACGCAAGCTGACTTGTTCTCGGAGGCCCGGTGACTTCAGGCAGGACGTCTTATATGGAATGCGAAGACGAGGGTTACCCTGAGTGCAGCACAGGCTAGGGCAACGCGTAAGACTTGCACGCCGTGTGGGACGTGCCAGAACGCTGTTCGTGAACGTGTGCGAGGGCTGAGGAAATGAAGCTGCTCCAAAAGAGAGGGCAGTGCGTTTCCCTATACCCGGCATGCACAGAGGGGCTGTAACGGGCTCCGGGTCTGGACGTTGCTTAGCTGACCCAGGTGAGCCTGGGGTACTCAAGTGTTCCTGCGGGAATAGGGTGCCCAGGCTAGCGTCCTAGGTGTCCAGAAAACTGTGCTGCCGTTCAAGGAACGCAGAGCAGAGGCCAGCGCCTCATGGAAACTGCTGCACGCCTCTGCTTCTGCACGGCAAATCAGGGCTTTACTTCCAGGCATGTGTTCATGCTGGGTGTGCCGGTAGCGATATAGCAGGGTAAGATGCTGACTTTCTCCTCGAGCAGAGTGACTTCACGTACGAGGGCCTCGAAGTACTCCAAGCACAGTGTTCTCTCATGGCAGCTCACACAAGGACCATGAGAAGTTTTCTGTGCTCTTCGGACTCACCAGCAATGTTGTCCTGAGGCCGTTCGAGGACTCTGGAAATGTAGCTCTCCTCAAGGAACGTACAGTGTGTTGCCCATCACTGGGCACGCACAGAGGGCCTCCGAGGGATGCACCAATGGGCCTCGAAGTTGCTCAGTCGGCTCACAGTGGTCTGGAGGTACTCAGTGTACTTGCAGGGAAAACGAGGCCTACCCGAGATGCCGAGGAGTCCTCAGACGTGTACTTCCTTTAAAGTAAAGCATATAAGGGACTAAGAACTCATGGAAACAGCTGCATGCCTCCCTTTCTGCACCCCTACTAAGGGCCTAACCTGGAGGCAAGTTTTCACGTTGAGATTCCCTTTAGCTCTAGAGCTTGTCAGGCTGACCACCACCGCGGCCATGGAAGCCCCTGGTTTAGACAGAGCAAACTCATTTTCTCCCCAGAAGCATTCTTACAGTGTTTACAGGCCTGTCAAGAGGAGGGAATGGCAGGCACTTTCAATGCAGCGTGAACGCTGCCTTCAAAATGGGAAAGCAAGGCTAGTTCCAGCAGGTCCCCTTTTCCAGGGGCACACTCAGCATGCACCCCTGTGGCTTCTAACAAGTCCGAGGAGACACAGGTTACCCTGTGTTTCCTTCCCTGACTCAACTTCTCGAAGTAGGCTGTTCTGCATCATGCGAACTGCCTCAACCAAGGAACGCCGTAAGCTGCTCCTCTGGGCCTGTGGCTATTCGAAAGTCTGCAGTGCCACAGGAAGAACAGGACTTCAACTGCAGTAAGAACGCAAGCTGACTTGTTCTCGGAGGCCCGGTGACTTCAGGCAGGACGTCTTATATGGAATGCGAAGACGAGGGTTACCCTGAGTGCAGCACAGTCTAGGGCAACGCGTAAGACTTGCACGCCGTGTGGGACGTGCCAGAACGCTGTTCGTGAACGTGTGCGAGGGCTGAGGAAATGAAGCTGCTCCAAAAGAGAGGGCAGTGCGTTTCCCTACACCCGGCATGCACAGAGGGGCTGTAACGGGCTCCGGGTCTGGACGTTGCTTAGCTGACCCAGGTGAGCCTGGGGTACTCAAGTGTTCCTGCGGGAATAGGGTGCCCAGGCTAGCGTCCTAGGTGTGCAGAAAACTGTGCTGCCGTTCAAGGAACGCAGAGCAGAGGCCAGCGCCTCATGGAAACTGCTGCACGCCTCTGCTTCTGCACGGCAAATCAGGGCCTTACTTCCAGGCATGTGTTCATGCTGGGTGTGCCGGTAGCGATATAGCAGGGTAAGATGCTGACTTTCTCCTCGAGCAGAGTGACTTCACGTACGAGGGCCTCGAAGTACTCCAAGCACAGTGTTCTCTCATGGCAGCTCACACAAGGACCATGAGAAGTTTCCTGTGCACTTCGGACTCACCAGCAATGTGGTCCTGAGGCCGTTCGAGGACTCTGGAAATGTAGCTCTCCTCAAGGAACGTACAGTGTGTTGCCCATCACTGGGCACGCACAGAGGGCCTCCGAGGGATGCACCAATGGGCCTCGAACTTGCTCAGCCGGCCCACAGGGGTCTGGAGGTACTCAGTGAACTTGCAGGGAAAACGAGGTCTACCCGAGAGGCCTAGGAGTCCTCAGACGTGTACTTCCTTTAAAGTAAAGCATATAAGGGACTAAGAACTCATGGAAACAGCTGCATGCCTCCCTTTCTGCACGGCTACTAAGGGCCTAACCTGGAGGCAAGTTTTCACGTTGAGATTCCCTTTAGCTCTAGAGCTTGTCAGGCTGACCACCACCGCGGCCATGGAAGCCCCTGGTTTAAACAGAGCAAACTCATTTTCTCCCCAGAAGCATTCTTACAGTGTTTACAGGCCTGTCAAGAGGAGGGAATGGCAGGCACTTTCAATGCAGCGTGAACGCTGCCTTCAAAACGGGAAAGCAAGGCTAGTTCCAGCAGGTCCCCTTTTCCAGGGGCACACTCAGCATGCACCCCTGTGGCTTCTAAGAAGTCCGAGGAGACACAGGTTACCCTGTGTTTCCTTCCCTGACTCAACTTCTCGAAGTAGGCTGTTCTGCATCATGCGAACTGCCTCAACCAAGGAACGCCGTAAGCTGCTCCTCTGGGCCTGTGGCTATTCGAAAGCCTGCAGTGCCACAGGAAGAACAGGACTTCAACTGCAGTAAGAACGCAAGCTGACTTCCTCTAGGAGGCACGGTGACTTCAGGCAGGACGTCTTAGATGGAATGCGAAGACGAGGGTTACCCTGAGTGCAGCTCAGGCTAGGGCAACGCGTAAGACTTGCACGCCGTGTGGGACGTGCCAGAACGCTGTTCGTGAACGTGTGCGAGGGCTGAGGAAATGAAGCTGCTCCAAAAGAGAGGGCAGTGCGTTTCCCTACACCCGGCATGCACAGAGGGGCTGTAACGGGCTCCGGGTCTGGACGTTGCTTAGCTGACCCAGGTGAGCCTGGGGTACTCAAGTGTTCCTGCGGGAATAGGGTGCCCAGGCTAGCGTCCTAGTGTCCAGAAAACTGTGCTGCCGTTCAAGGAACGCAGAGCAGAGGCCAGCGCCTCATGGAGACTGCTGCACGCCTCTGCTTCTGCACGGCAAATCAGGGCCTTACTTCCAGGCATGTGTTCATGCTGGGTGTGCCGGTAGCGATATAGCAGGGTAAGATGCTGACTTTCTCCTCGAGCAGAGTGACTTCACGTACGAGGGCCTCGAAGTACTCCAAGCACAGTGTTCTCTCATGGCAGCTCACACAAGGACCATGAGAAGTTTCCTGTGCACTTCGGACTCACCAGCAATGTTGTCCTGAGGCCGTTCGAGGACTCTGGAAATGTAGCTCTCCTCAAGGAACGTACAGTGTGTTGCCCATCACTGGGCACGCACAGAGGGCCTCCGAGGGATGCACCAATGGGCCTCGAAGTTGCTCAGCCGGCCCACAGGTGTCTGCAGGTACTCAGTGAACTTGCAGGGAAAACGAGGCCTACCCGAGAGGCCTAGGAGTCCTCAGACGTGTACTTCCTTTAAAGTAAAGCATATAAGGGACAAAGAAATCATGGAAACAGCTGCGTGCCTCCCTTTCTGCACGGCTACTAAGGGCCTAACCTGGAGGCAAGTTTTCACGTTGAGATTCCCTTTAGCTCTAGAGCTTGTCAGGCTGACCACCACCGCGGCCATGGAAGCCCCTGGTTTAGACAGAGCAAACTCATTTTCTCCCCAGAAGCATTCTTACAGTGTTTACAGGCCTGTCAAGAGGAGGGAATGGCAGGCACTTTCAATGCAGCGTGAACGCTGCCTTCAAAACGGGAAAGCAAGGCTAGTTCCAGCAGGTCCCCTTTTCCAGGGGCACACTCAGCATGCACCCCTGTGGCTTCTAAGAAGTCCGAGGAGACACAGGTTACCCTGTGTTTCCTTCCCTGACTCAACTTCTCGAAGTAGGGTGTTCTGCATCATGCGAACTGCCTCAACCAAGGAACGCCGTAAGCTGCTCCTCTGGGCCTGTGGCTATTCGAAAGCCTGCAGTGCCACAGGAAGAACAGGACTTCAACTGCAGTAAGAACGCAAGCTGACTTCCTCTAGGAGGCACGGTGAGTTCAGGCAGGACGTCTTAGATGGAATGCGAAGACGAGGGTTACCCTGAGTGCAGCTCAGGCTAGGGCAACGCGTAAGACTTGCACGCCGTGTGGGACGCGCCAGAACGCTGTTCGTGAACGTGTGCGAGGGCTGAGGAAATGAAGCTGCTCCAAAAGAGAGGGCAGTGCGTTTCCCTACACCCGGCATGCACAGAGGGGCTGTAACGGGCTCCGGGTCTGGACGTTGCTTAGCTGACCCAGGTGAGCCTGCGGTACTCAAGTGTTCCTGCGGGAATAGGGTGCCCAGGCTAGCGTCCTAGGTGTCCAGAAAACTGTGCTGCCGTTCAAGGAACGCAGAGCAGAGGCCAGCGCCTCATGGAAACTGCTGCACGCCTCTGCTTCTGCACGGCAAATCAGGGCCTTACTTCCAGGCATGTGTTCATGCTGGGTGTGCCGGTAGCGATAAAGCAGGGTAAGATGCTGACTTTCTCCTCGAGCAGAGTGACTTCACGTACGAGGGCCTCGAAGTACTCCAAGCACAGTGTTCTCTCATGGCAGCTCACACAAGGACCATGAGAAGTTTCCTGTGCACTTCGGACTCACCAGCAATGTTGTCCTGATGCCGTTCGAGGACTCTGGAAATGTAGCTCTCCTCAAGGAACGTACAGTGTGTTGCCCATCACTGGGCACGCACAGAGGGCCTCCGAGGGATGCACCAATGGGCCTCGAACTTGCTCAGCCGGCCCACAGGGGTCTGGAGGTGCTCAGTGAACTTGCAGGGAAAACGAGGCCTACCCGAGAGGCCTAGGAGTCCTCAGACGTGTACTTCCTTTAAAGTAAAGCATATATAGGACTAAGAACTCATGGAAACAGCTGCATGCCTCCCTTTCAGCACGGCTACTAAGGGCCTAACCTGGAGGCAAGTTTTCACATTGAGATTCCCTTTAGCTCTAGAGCTTGTCAGGCTGACCACCACCGCGGCCATGGAAGCCCCTGGTTTAGACAGAGCCAACTCATTTTCTCCCCAGAAGCATTCTTACAGTGTTTACAGGCCTGTCAAGAGGAGGGAATAGCAGGCACTTTCAATGCAGCGTGAACGCTGCCTTGAAAACGGGAAAGCAAGGCTAGTTCCAGCAGGTCCCCTTTTCCAGGGGCACACTCAGCATGCACCCCTGTGGCTTCTAAGAAGTCCGAGGAGACACAGGTTACCCTGTGTTTCCTTCCCTGACTCAACTTCTCGAAGTAGGGTGTTCTGCATCATGCGAACTGCCTCAACCAAGGAACGCCGTAAGCTGCTCCTCTGGGCCTGTGGCTATTCGAAAGCCTGCAGTGCCACAGGAAGAACAGGACTTCAACTGCAGTAAGAACGCAAGCTGACTTCCTCTAGGAGGCACGGTGACTTCAGGCAGGACGTCTTAGATGGAATGCGAAGACGAGGGTTACCCTGAGTGCAGCTCAGGCTAGGGCAACGCGTAAGACTTGCACGCCGTGTGGGACGTGCCAGAACGCTGTTCGTGAACGTGTGCGAGGGCTGAGGAAATGAAGCTGCTCCAAAAGAGAGGGCAGTGCGTTTCCCTACACCTGGCATGCACAGAGGGGCTGTAACGGGCTCCGGGTCTGGACGTTGCTTAGCTGACCCAGGTGAGCCTGGGGTACTCAAGTGTTCCTGCGGGAATAGGGTGCCCAGGCTAGCGTCCTAGGTGTCCAGAAAACTGTGCTGCCGTTCAAGGAACGCAGAGCAGAGGCCAGCGCCTCATGGAAACTGCTGCACGCCTCTGCTTCTGCACGGCAAATCAGGGCCTTACTTCCAGGCATGTGTTCATGCTGGGTGTGCCGGTAGCGATATAGCAGGGTAAGATGCTGACTTTCTCCTCGAGCAGAGTGACTTCACGTACGAGGGCCTCGAAGTACTCCAAGCACAGTGTTCTCTCATGGCAGCTCACACAAGGACCATGAGAAGTTTCCTGTGCACTTCGGACTCACCAGCAATGTTGTCCTGAGGCCGTTCGAGGACTCTGGAAATGTAGCTCTCCTCAAGGAACGTACAGTGTGTTGCCCATCACTGGGCACGCACAGAGGGCCTCCGAGGGATGCACCAATGGGCCTAGAAGTTGCTCAGCCGGCCCACAGGGGTCTGGAGGTGCTCAGTGAACTTGCAGGGAAAACGAGGCCTACCCGAGAGGCCTAGGAGTCCTCAGACGTGTACTTCCTTTAAAGTAAAGCATATAAGGGACTAAGAACTCATGGAAACAGCTGCATGCCTCCCTTTCTGCACGGCTACTAAGGGCCTAACCTGGAGGCAAGTTTTCACATTGAGATTCCCTTTAGCTCTAGAGCTTGTCAGGCTGACCACCACCGCGGCCATTGAAGCCCCTGGTTTAGACAGAGCAAACTCATTTTCTCCCCAGAAGCATTCTTACAGTGTTTACAGGCCTGTCAAGAGGAGGGAATGGCAGGCACTTTCAATGCAGCATGAACGCTGCCTTCAAAATGGGAAAGCAAGGCTAGTTCCAGCAGGTCCTCTTTTCCAGGGGCACACTCAGCATGCACCCCTGTGGCTTCTAAGAAGTCCGAGGAGACACAGGTTACCCTGTGTTTCCTTCCCTGACTCAACTTCTCGAAGTAGGGTGTTCTGCATCATGCGAACTGCCTCAACCAAGGAACGCCGTAAGCTGCTCCTCTGGGCCTGTGGCTATTCGAAAGCCTGCAGTGCCACAGGAAGAACAGGACTTCAACTTCAGTAAGAACGCAAGCTGACTTCCTCTAGGAGGCACGGTGACTTCAGGCAGGACGTCTTAGATGGAATGCGAAGACGAGGGTTACCCTGAGTGCAGCTCAGGCTAGGGCAACGCGTAAGACTTGCACGCCGTGTGGGACGTGCCAGAACGCTGTTCGTGAACGTGTGCGAGGGCTGAGGAAATGAAGCTGCTCCAAAAGAGAGGGCAGTGCGTTTCCCTACACCTGGCAGGCACAGAGGGGCTGTAACGGGCTCCGGGTCTGGACGTTGCTTAGCTGACCCAGGTGAGCCTGGGGTACTCAAGTGTTCCTGCGGGAATAGGGTGCCCAGGCTAGCGTCCTAGGTGTCCAGAAAACTGTGCTGCCGTTCAAGGAACGCAGAGCAGAGGCCAGCGCCTCATGGAAACTGCTGCACGCCTCTGCTTCTGCACGGCAAATCAGGGCCTTACTTCCAGGCATGTGTTCATGCTGGGTGTGCCGGTAGCGATATAGCAGGGTAAGATGCTGACTTTCTCCTCGAGCAGAGTGACTTCACGTACGAGGGCCTCGAAGTACTCCAAGCACAGTGTTCTCTCATGGCAGCTCACACAAGGACCATGAGAAGTTTCCTGTGCACTTCGGACTCACCAGCAATGTTGTCCTGAGGCCGTTCGAGGACTCTGGAAATGTAGCTCTCCTCAAGGAACGTACAGTGTGTTGCCCATCACTGGGCACGCACAGAGGGCCTCCGAGGGATGCACCAATGGGCCTCGAAGTTGCTCAGCCGGCCCACAGGGGTCTGGAGGTGCTCAGTGAACTTGCAGGGAAAACGAGGCCTACCCGAGAGGCCTAGGAGTCCTCAGACGTGTACTTCCTTTAAAGTAAAGCATATAAGGGACTAAGAACTCATGGAAACAGCTGCATGCCTCCCTTTCTGCACGGCTACTAAGGGCCTAACCTGGAGGCAAGTTTTCACATTGAGATTCCCTTTAGCTCTAGAGCTTGTCAGGCTGACCACCACCGCGGCCATGGAAGCCCCTGGTTTAGACAGAGCCAACTCATTTTCTCCCCAGAAGCATTCTTACAGTGTTTACAGGCCTGTCAAGAGGAGGGAATGGCAGGCACTTTCAATGCAGCATGAACGCTGCCTTCAAAATGGGAAAGCAAGGCTAGTTCCAGCAGGTCGCCTTTTCCAGGGGCACACTCAGCATGCACCCCTGTGGCTTCTAACAAGTCCGAGGAGACACAGGTTACCCTGTGTTTCCTTCCCTGACTCAACTTCTCGAAGTAGGGTGTTCTGCATCATGCGAACTGCCTCAACCAAGGAACGCCGTAAGCTGCTCCTCTGGGCCTGTGGCTATTCGAAAGCCTGCAGTGCCACAGGAAGAACAGGACTTCAACTGCAGTAAGAACGCAAGCTGACTTCCTCTAGGAGGCACGGTGACTTCAGGCAGGACGTCTTAGATGGAATGCGAAGACGAGGGTTACCCTGAGTGCAGCTCAGGCTCGGGCAACGCGTAAGACTTGCACGCCGTGTGGGACGTGCCAGAACGCTGTTCGTGAACGTGTGCGAGGGCTGAGGAAATGAAGCTGCTCCCAAAGAGAGGGCAGTGCGTTTCCCTACACCTGGCATGCACAGAGGGGCTGTAACGGGCTCCGGGTCTGGACGTTGCTTAGCTGACCCAGGTGAGCCTGGGGTACTCAAGTGTTCCTGCGGGAATAGGGTGCCCAGGCTAGCGTCCTAGGTGTCCAGAAAACTGTGCTGCCGTTCAAGGAACGCAGAGCAGAGGCCAGCGCCTCATGGAAACTGCTGCACGCCTCTGCTTCTGCACGGCAAATCAGGGCCTTACTTCCAGGCATGTGTTCATGCTGGGTGTGCCGGTAGCGATATAGCAGGGTAAGATGCTGACTTTCTCCTCGAGCAGAGTGACTTCACGTACGAGGGCCTCGAAGTACTCCAAGCACAGTGTTCTCTCATGGCAGCTCACACAAGGACCATGAGAAGTCTCCTGTGCACTTCGGACTCACCAGCAATGTTGTCCTGAGGCCGTTCGAGGACTCTGGAAATGTAGCTCTCCTCAAGGAACGTACAGTGTGTTGCCCATCACTGGGCACGCACAGAGGGCCTCCGAGGGATGCACCAATGGGCCTCGAAGTTGCTCAGCCGGCCCACAGGGGTCTGGAGGTGCTCAGTGAACTTGCAGGGAAAACGAGGCCTACCCGAGAGGCCTAGGAGTCCTCAGACGTGTACTTCCTTTAAAGTAAAGCATATAAGGGACTAAGAACTCATGGAAACAGCTGCATGCCTCCCTTTCTGCACGGCTACTAAGGGCCTAACCTGGAGGCAAGTTTTCACATTGAGATTCCCTTTAGCTCTAGAGCTTGTCAGGCTGACCACCACCGCGGCCATGGAAGCCCCTGGTTTAGACAGAGCAAACTCATTTTCTCCCCAGAAGCATTCTTACAGTGTTTACAGGCCTGTCAAGAGGAGGGAATGGCAGGCACTTTCAATGCAGCTTGAACGCTGCCTTCAAAATGGGAAAGCAAGGCTAGTTCCAGCAGGTCCCCTTTTCCAGGGGCACACTCAGCATGCACCCCTGTGGCTTCTAAGAAGTCCGAGGAGACACAGGTTACCCTGTGTTTCCTTCCCTGACTCAACTTCTCGAAGTAGGGTGTTCTGCATCATGCGAACTGCCTCAACCAAGGAACGCCGTAAGCTGCTCCTCTGGGCCTGTGGCTATTCGAAAGCCTGCAGTGCCACAGGAAGAACAGGACTTCAACTGCAGTAAGAACGCAAGCTGACTTCCTCTAGGAGGCACGGTGACTTCAGGCAGGACGTCTTAGATGGAATGCGAAGACGAGGGTTACCCTGAGTGCAGCTCAGGCTCGGGCAACGTGTAAGACTTGCACGCCGTGTGGGACGTGCCAGAACGCTGTTCGTGAACGTGTGCGAGGGCTGAGGAAATGAAGCTGCTCCAAAAGAGAGGCCAGTGCGTTTCCCTACACCTGGCATGCACAGAGGGGCTGTAACGGGCTCCGGGTCTGGACGTTGCTTAGCTGACCCAGGTGAGCCTGGGGTACTCAAGTGTTCCTGCGGGAATAGGGTGCCCAGGCTAGCGTCCTAGGTGTCCAGAAAACTGTGCTGCCGTTCAAGGAACGCAGAGCAGAGGCCAGCGCCTCATGGAAACTGCTGCACGCCTCTGCTTCTGCACGGCAAATCAGGGCCTTACTTCCAGGCATGTGTTCATGCTAGGTGTGCCGGAAGCGATATAGCAGGGTAAGATGCTGACTTTCTCCTCGAGCAGAGTGACTTCACGTACGAGGGCCTCGAAGTACTCCAAGCACAGTGTTCTCTCATGGCAGCTCACACAAGGACCATGAGAAGTTTCCTGTGCACTTCGGACTCACCAGCAATGTTGTCCTGAGGCCGTTCGAGGACTCTGGAAATGTAGCTCTCCTCAAGGAACGTACAGTGTGTTGCCCATCACTGGGCACGCACAGAGGGCCCCCGAGGTATGCACCAATGGGCCTCGAAGTTGCTCAGCCGGCCCACAGGGGTCTGGAGGTGCTCAGTGAACTTGCAGGGAAAACGAGGCCTACCCGAGAGGCCTAGGAGTCCTCAGACGTGTACTTCCTTTAAAGTAAAGCATATAAGGGACTAAGAACTCATGGAAACAGCTGCATGCCTCCCTTTCTGCACGGCTACTAAGGGCCTAACCTGGAGGCAAGTTTTCACATTGAGATTCCCTTTAGCTCTAGAGCTTGTCAGGCTGACCACCACCGCGGCCATGGAAGCCCCTGGTTTAGACAGAGCAAACTCATTTTCTCCCCAGAAGCATTCTTACAGTGTTTACAGGCCTGTCAAGAGGAGGGAATAGCAGGCACTTTCAATGCAGCATGAACGCTGCCTTCAAAATGGGAAAGCAAGGCTAGTTCCAGCAGGTCCTCTTTTCCAGGGGCACACTCAGCATGCACCCCTGTGGCTTCTAAGAAGTCCGAGGAGACACAGGTTACCCTGTGTTTCCTTCCCTGACTCAACTTCTCGAAGTAGGGTGTTCTGCATCATGCGAACTGCCTCAACCAAGGAACGCCGTAAGCTGCTCCTCTGGGCCTGTGGCTATTCGAAAGCCTGCAGTGCCACAGGAAGAACAGGACTTCAACTGCAGTAAGAACGCAAGCTGACTTCCTCTAGGAGGCACGGTGACTTCAGGCAGGACGTCTTAGATGGAATGCGAAGACGAGGGTTACCCTGAGTGCAGCTCAGGCTAGGGCAACGCGTAAGACTTGCACGCCGTGTGGGACGTGCCAGAACGCTGTTCGTGAACGTGTGCGAGGGCTGAGGAAATGAAGCTGCTCCAAAAGAGAGGGCAGTGCGTTTCCCTACACCTGGCATGCACAGAGGGGCTGTAATGGGCTCCGGGTCTGGACGTTGCTTAGCTGACCCAGGTGAGCCTGGGGTACTCAAGTGTTCCTGCGGGAATAGGGTGCCCAGGCTAGCGTCCTAGGTGTCCAGAAAACTGTGCTGCCGTTCAAGGAACGCAGAGCAGAGGCCAGCGCCTCATGGAAACTGGTGCACGCCTCTGCTTCTGCACGGCAAATCAGGGCCTTACTTCCAGGCATGTGTTCATGCTGGGTGTGCCGGTAGCGATATAGCAGGGTAAGATGCTGACTTTCTCCTCGAGCAGAGTGACTTCACGTACGAGGGCCTCGAAGTACTCCAAGCACAGTGTTCTCTCATGGCAGCTCACACAAGGACCATGAGAAGTTTCCTGTGCACTTCGGACTCACCAGCAATGTTGTCCTGAGGCCGTTCGAGGACTCTGGAAATGTAGCTCTCCTCAAGGAACGTACAGTGTGTTGCCCATCACTGGGCACGCACAGAGGGCCTCCGAGGGATGCACCAATGGGCCTCGAAGTTGCTCAGCCGGCCCACAGGGGTCTGGAGGTGCTCAGTGAACTTGCAGGGAAAACGAGGCCTACCCGAGAGGCCTAGGAGTCCTCAGACGTGTACTTCCTTTAAAGTAAAGCATATAAGGGACTAAGAACTCATGGAAACAGCTGCATGCCTCCCTTTCTGCACGGCTACTAAGGGCCTAACCTGGAGGCAAGTTTTCACATTGAGATTCCCTTTAGCTCTAGAGCTTGTCAGGCTGACCACCACCGCGGCCATGGAAGCCCCTGGTTTAGACAGAGCCAACTCATTTTCTCCCCAGAAGCATTCTTACAGTGTTTACAGGCCTGTCAAGAGGAGGGAATGGCAGGCACTTTCAATGCAGCATGAACGCTGCCTTCAAAATGGGAAAGCAAGGCTAGTTCCAGCAGGTCGCCTTTTCCAGGGGCACACTCAGCATGCACCCCTGTGGCTTCTAACAAGTCCGAGGAGACACAGGTTACCCTGTGTTTCCTTCCCTGACTCAACTTCTCGAAGTAGGGTGTTCTGCATCATGCGAACTGCCTCAACCAAGGAACGCCGTAAGCTGCTCCTCTGGGCCTGTGGCTATTCGAAAGCCTGCAGTGCCACAGGAAGAACAGGACTTCAACTGCAGTAAGAACGCAAGCTGACTTCCTCTAGGAGGCACGGTGACTTCAGGCAGGACGTCTTAGATGGAATGCGAAGACGAGGGTTACCCTGAGTGCAGCTCAGGCTCGGGCAACGCGTAAGACTTGCACGCCGTGTGGGACGTGCCAGAACGCTGTTCGTGAACGTGTGCGAGGGCTGAGGAAATGAAGCTGCTCCCAAAGAGAGGGCAGTGCGTTTCCCTACACCTGGCATGCACAGAGGGGCTGTAACGGGCTCCGGGTCTGGACGTTGCTTAGCTGACCCAGGTGAGCCTGGGGTACTCAAGTGTTCCTGCGGGAATAGGGTGCCCAGGCTAGCGTCCTAGGTGTCCAGAAAACTGTGCTGCCGTTCAAGGAACGCAGAGCAGAGGCCAGCGCCTCATGGAAACTGCTGCACGCCTCTGCTTCTGCACGGCAAATCAGGGCCTTACTTCCAGGCATGTGTTCATGCTGGGTGTGCCGGTAGCGATATAGCAGGGTAAGATGCTGACTTTCTCCTCGAGCAGAGTGACTTCACGTACGAGGGCCTCGAAGTACTCCAAGCACAGTGTTCTCTCATGGCAGCTCACACAAGGACCATGAGAAGTCTCCTGTGCACTTCGGACTCACCAGCAATGTTGTCCTGAGGCCGTTCGAGGACTCTGGAAATGTAGCTCTCCTCAAGGAACGTACAGTGTGTTGCCCATCACTGGGCACGCACAGAGGGCCTCCGAGGGATGCACCAATGGGCCTCGAAGTTGCTCAGCCGGCCCACAGGGGTCTGGAGGTGCTCAGTGAACTTGCAGGGAAAACGAGGCCTACCCGAGAGGCCTAGGAGTCCTCAGACGTGTACTTCCTTTAAAGTAAAGCATATAAGGGACTAAGAACTCATGGAAACAGCTGCATGCCTCCCTTTCTGCACGGCTACTAAGGGCCTAACCTGGAGGCAAGTTTTCACATTGAGATTCCCTTTAGCTCTAGAGCTTGTCAGGCTGACCACCACCGCGGCCATGGAAGCCCCTGGTTTAGACAGAGCAAACTCATTTTCTCCCCAGAAGCATTCTTACAGTGTTTACAGGCCTGTCAAGAGGAGGGAATGGCAGGCACTTTCAATGCAGCATGAACGCTGCCTTCAAAATGGGAAAGCAAGGCTAGTTCCAGCAGGTCCCCTTTTCCAGGGGCACACTCAGCATGCACCCCTGTGGCTTCTAAGAAGTCCGAGGAGACACAGGTTACCCTGTGTTTCCTTCCCTGACTCAACTTCTCGAAGTAGGGTGTTCTGCATCATGCGAACTGCCTCAACCAAGGAACGCCGTAAGCTGCTCCTCTGGGCCTGTGGCTATTCGAAAGCCTGCAGTGCCACAGGAAGAACAGGACTTCAACTGCAGTAAGAACGCAAGCTGACTTCCTCTAGGAGGCACGGTGACTTCAGGCAGGACGTCTTAGATGGAATGCGAAGACGAGGGTTACCCTGAGTGCAGCTCAGGCTCGGGCAACGTGTAAGACTTGCACGCCGTGTGGGACGTGCCAGAACGCTGTTCGTGAACGTGTGCGAGGGCTGAGGAAATGAAGCTGCTCCAAAAGAGAGGCCAGTGCGTTTCCCTACACCTGGCATGCACAGAGGGGCTGTAACGGGCTCCGGGTCTGGACGTTGCTTAGCTGACCCAGGTGAGCCTGGGGTACTCAAGTGTTCCTGCGGGAATAGGGTGCCCAGGCTAGCGTCCTAGGTGTCCAGAAAACTGTGCTGCCGTTCAAGGAACGCAGAGCAGAGGCCAGCGCCTCATGGAAACTGCTGCACGCCTCTGCTTCTGCACGGCAAATCAGGGCCTTACTTCCAGGCATGTGTTCATGCTAGGTGTGCCGGAAGCGATATAGCAGGGTAAGATGCTGACTTTCTCCTCGAGCAGAGTGACTTCACGTACGAGGGCCTCGAAGTACTCCAAGCACAGTGTTCTCTCATGGCAGCTCACACAAGGACCATGAGAAGTTTCCTGTGCACTTCGGACTCACCAGCAATGTTGTCCTGAGGCCGTTCGAGGACTCTGGAAATGTAGCTCTCCTCAAGGAACGTACAGTGTGTTGCCCATCACTGGGCACGCACAGAGGGCCCCCGAGGTATGCATCAATGGGCCTCGAAGTTGCTCAGCCGGCCCACAGGGGTCTGGAGGTGCTCAGTGAACTTGCAGGGAAAACGAGGCCTACCCGAGAGGCCTAGGAGTCCTCAGACGTGTACTTCCTTTAAAGTAAAGCATATAAGGGACTAAGAACTCATGGAAACAGCTGCATGCCTCCCTTTCTGCACGGCTACTAAGGGCCTAACCTGGAGGCAAGTTTTCACATTGAGATTCCCTTTAGCTCTAGAGCTTGTCAGGCTGACCACCACCGCGGCCATGGAAGCCCCTGGTTTAGACAGAGCAAACTCATTTTCTCCCCAGAAGCATTCTTACAGTGTTTACAGGCCTGTCAAGAGGAGGGAATAGCAGGCACTTTCAATGCAGCATGAACGCTGCCTTCAAAATGGGAAAGCAAGGCTAGTTCCAGCAGGTCCTCTTTTCCAGGGGCACACTCAGCATGCACCCCTGTGGCTTCTAAGAAGTCCGAGGAGACACAGGTTACCCTGTGTTTCCTTCCCTGACTCAACTTCTCGAAGTAGGGTGTTCTGCATCATGCGAACTGCCTCAACCAAGGAACGCCGTAAGCTGCTCCTCTGGGCCTGTGGCTATTCGAAAGCCTGCAGTGCCACAGGAAGAACAGGACTTCAACTGCAGTAAGAACGCAAGCTGACTTCCTCTAGGAGGCACGGTGACTTCAGGCAGGACGTCTTAGATGGAATGCGAAGACGAGGGTTACCCTGAGTGCAGCTCAGGCTAGGGCAACGCGTAAGACTTGCACGCCGTGTGGGACGTGCCAGAACGCTGTTCGTGAACGTGTGCGAGGGCTGAGGAAATGAAGCTGCTCCAAAAGAGAGGGCAGTGCGTTTCCCTACACCTGGCATGCACAGAGGGGCTGTAATGGGCTCCGGGTCTGGACGTTGCTTAGCTGACCCAGGTGAGCCTGGGGTACTCAAGTGTTCCTGCGGGAATAGGGTGCCCAGGCTAGCGTCCTAGGTGTCCAGAAAACTGTGCTGCCGTTCAAGGAACGCAGAGCAGAGGCCAGCGCCTCATGGAAACTGCTGCACGCCTCTGCTTCTGCACGGCAAATCAGGGCCTTACTTCCAGGCATGTGTTCATGCTGGGTGTGCCGGTAGCGATATAGCAGGGTAAGATGCTGACTTTCTCCTCGAGCAGAGTGACTTCACGTACGAGGGCCTCGAAGTACTCCAAGCACAGTGTTCTCTCATGGCAGCTCACACAAGGACCATGAGAAGTTTCCTGTGCACTTCGGACTCACCAGCAATGTTGTCCTGAGGCCGTTCGAGGACTCTGGAAATGTAGCTCTCCTCAAGGAACGTACAGTGTGTTGCCCATCACTGGGCACGCACAGAGGGCCTCCGAGGGATGCACCAATGGGCCTCGAAGTTGCTCAGCCGGCCCACAGGGGTCTGGAGGTGCTCAGTGAACTTGCAGGGAAAACGAGGCCTACCCGAGAGGCCTAGGAGTCCTCAGACGTGTACTTCCTTTAAAGTAAAGCATATAAGGGACTAAGAACTCATGGAAACAGCTGCATGCCTCCCTTTCTGCACGGCTACTAAGGGCCTAACCTGGAGGCAAGTTTTCACATTGAGATTCCCTTTAGCTCTAGAGCTTGTCAGGCTGACCACCACCGCGGCCATGGAAGCCCCTGGTTTAGACAGAGCCAACTCATTTTCTCCCCAGAAGCATTCTTACAGTGTTTACAGGCCTGTCAAGAGGAGGGAATGGCAGGCCCTTTCAATGCAGCATGAACGCTGCCTTCAAAATGGGAAAGCAAGGCTAGTTCCAGCAGGTCGCCTTTTCCAGGGGCACACTCAGCATGCACCCCTGTGGCTTCTAACAAGTCCGAGGAGACACAGGTTACCCTGTGTTTCCTTCCCTGACTCAACTTCTCGAAGTAGGGTGTTCTGCATCATGCGAACTGCCTCAACCAAGGAACGCCGTAAGCTGCTCCTCTGGGCCTGTGGCTATTCGAAAGCCTGCAGTGCCACAGGAAGAACAGGACTTCAACTGCAGTAAGAACGCAAGCTGACTTCCTCTAGGAGGCACGGTGACTTCAGGCAGGACGTCTTAGATGGAATGCGAAGACGAGGGTTACCCTGAGTGCAGCTCAGGCTCGGGCAACGCGTAAGACTTGCACGCCGTGTGGGACGTGCCAGAACGCTGTTCGTGAACGTGTGCGAGGGCTGAGGAAATGAAGCTGCTCCAAAAGAGAGGGCAGTGCGTTTCCCTACACCTGGCATGCACAGAGGGGCTGTAACGGGCTCCGGGTCTGGACGTTGCTTAGCTGACCCAGGTGAGCCTGGGGTACTCAAGTGTTCCTGCGGGAATAGGGTGCCCAGGCTAGCGTCCTAGGTGTCCAGAAAACTGTGCTGCCGTTCAAGGAACGCAGAGCAGAGGCCAGCGCCTCATGGAAACTGCTGCACGCCTCTGCTTCTGCACGGCAAATCAGGGCCTTACTTCCAGGCATGTGTTCATGCTGGGTGTGCCGGTAGCGATATAGCAGGGTAAGATGCTGACTTTCTCCTCGAGCAGAGTGACTTCACGTACGAGGGCCTCGAAGTACTCCAAGCACAGTGTTCTCTCATGGCAGCTCACACAAGGACCATGAGAAGTCTCCTGTGCACTTCGGACTCACCAGCAATGTTGTCCTGAGGCCGTTCGAGGACTCTGGAAATGTAGCTCTCCTCAAGGAACGTACAGTGTGTTGCCCATCACTGGGCACGCACAGAGGGCCTCCGAGGGATGCACCAATGGGCCTCGAAGTTGCTCAGCCGGCCCACAGGGGTCTGGAGGTGCTCAGTGAACTTGCAGGGAAAACGAGGCCTACCCGAGAGGCCTAGGAGTCCTCAGACGTGTACTTCCTTTAAAGTAAAGCATATAAGGGACTAAGAACTCATGGAAACAGCTGCATGCCTCCCTTTCTGCACGGCTACTAAGGGCCTAACCTGGAGGCAAGTTTTCACATTGAGCTTCCCTTTAGCTCTAGAGCTTGTCAGGCTGACCACCACCGCGGCCATGGAAGCCCCTGGTTTAGACAGAGCCAACTCATTTTCTCCCCAGAAGCATTCTTACAGTGTTTACAGGCCTGTCAAGAGGAGGGAATGGCAGGCACTTTCAATGCAGCATGAACGCTGCCTTCAAAATGGGAAAGCAAGGCTAGTTCCAGCAGGTCCCCTTTTCCAGGGGCACACTCAGCATGCACCCCTGTGGCTTCTAAGAAGTCCGAGGAGACACAGGTTACCCTGTGTTTCCTTCCCTGACTCAACTTCTCGAAGTAGGGTGTTCTGCATCATGCGAACTGCCTCAACCAAGGAACGCCGTAAGCTGCTCCTCTGGGCCTGTGGCTATTCGAAAGCCTGCAGTGCCACAGGAAGAACAGGACTTCAACTGCAGTAAGAACGCAAGCTGACTTCCTCTAGGAGGCACGGTGACTTCAGGCAGGACGTCTTAGATGGAATGCGAAGACGAGGGTTACCCTGAGTGCAGCTCAGGCTCGGGCAACGCGTAAGACTTGCACGCCGTGTGGGACGTGCCAGAACGCTGTTCGTGAACGTGTGCGAGGCCTGAGGAAATGAAGCTGCTCCAAAAGAGAGGGCAGTGCGTTTCCCTACACCTGGCATGCACAGAGGGGCTGTAACGGGCTCCGGGTCTGGACGTTGCTTAGCTGACCCAGGTGAGCCTGGGGTACTCAAGTGTTCCTGCGGGAATAGGGTGCCCAGGCTAGCGTCCTAGGTGTCCAGAAAACTGTGCTGCCGTTCAAGGAACGCAGAGCAGAGGCCAGCGCCTCATGGAAACTGCTGCACGCCTCTGCTTCTGCACGGCAAATCAGGGCCTTACTTCCAGGCATGTGTTCATGCTAGGTGTGCCGGAAGCGATATAGCAGGGTAAGATGCTGACTTTCTCCTCGAGCAGAGTGACTTCACGTACGAGGGCCTCGAAGTACTCCAAGCACAGTGTTCTCTCATGGCAGCTCACACAAGGACCATGAGAAGTTTCCTGTGCACTTCGGACTCACCAGCAATGTTGTCCTGAGGCCGTTCGAGGACTCTGGAAATGTAGCTCTCCTCAAGGAACGTACAGTGTGTTGCCCATCACTGGGCACGCACAGAGGGCCTCCGAGGTATGCACCAATGGGCCTCGAAGTTGCTCAGCCGGCCCACAGGGGTCTGGAGGTGCTCAGTGAACTTGCAGGGAAAACGAGGCCTACCCGAGAGGCCTAGGAGTCCTCAGACGTGTACTTCCTTTAAAGTAAAGCATATAAGGGACTAAGAACTCATGGAAACAGCTGCATGCCTCCCTTTCTGCACGGCGACTAAGGGCCTAACCTGGAGGCAAGTTTTCACATTGAGATTCCCTTTAGCTCTAGAGCTTGTCAGGCTGACCACCACCGCGGCCATGGAAGCCCCTGGTTTAGACAGAGCCAACTCATTTTCTCCCCAGAAGCATTCTTACAGTGTTTACAGGCCTGTCAAGAGGAGGGAATGGCAGGCACTTTCAATGAAGCATGAACGCTGCCTTCAAAATGGGAAAGCAAGGCTAGTTCCAGCAGGTCCCCTTTTCCAGGGGCACACTCAGCATGCACCCCTGTGGCTTCTAAGAAGTCCGAGGAGACACAGGTTACCCTGTGTTTCCTTCCCTGACTCAACTTCTCGAAGTAGGGTGTTCTGCATCATGCGAACTGCCTCAACCAAGGAACGCCGTAAGCTGCTCCTCTGGGCCTGTGGCTATTCGAAAGCCTGCAGTGCCACAGGAAGAACAGGACTTCAACTGCAGTAAGAACGCAAGCTGACTTCCTCTAGGAGGCACGGTGACTTCAGGCAGGACGTCTTAGATGGAATGCGAAGACGAGGGTTACCCTGAGTGCAGCTCAGGCTAGGGCAACGCGTAAGACTTGCACGCCGTGTGGGACGTGCCAGAACGCTGTTCGTGAACGTGTGCGAGGGCTGAGGAAATGAAGCTGCTCCAAAAGAGAGGGCAGTGCGTTTCCCTACACCTGGCATGCACAGAGGGGCTGTAACGGGCTCCGGGTCTGGACGTTGCTTAGCTGACCCAGGTGAGCCTGGGGTACTCAAGTGTTCCTGCGGGAATAGGGTGCCCAGGCTAGCGTCCTAGGTGTCCAGAAAACTGTGCTGCCGTTCAAGGAACGCAGAGCAGAGGCCAGCGCCTCATGGAAACTGCTGCACGCCTCTGCTTCTGCACGGCAAATCAGGGCCTTACTTCCAGGCATGTGTTCATGCTGGGTGTGCCGGTAGCGATATAGCAGGGTAAGATGCTGACTTTCTCCTCGAGCAGAGTGACTTCACGTACGAGGGCCTCGAAGTACTCCAAGCACAGTGTTCTCTCATGGCAGCTCACACAAGGACCATGAGAAGTTTCCTGTGCACTTCGGACTCACCAGCAATGTTGTCCTGAGGCCGTTCGAGGACTCTGGAAATGTAGCTCTCCTCAAGGAACGTACAGTGTGTTGCCCATCACTGGGCACGCACAGAGGGCCTCCGAGGGATGCACCAATGGGCCTCGAAGTTGCTCAGCCGGCCCACAGGGGTCTGGAGGTGCTCAGTGAACTTGCAGGGAAAACGAGGCCTACCCGAGAGGCCTAGGAGTCCTCAGACGTGTACTTCCTTTAAAGTAAAGCATATAAGGGACTAAGAACTCATGGAAACAGCTGCATGCCTCCCTTTCTGCACGGCTACTAAGGGCCTAACCTGGAGGCAAGTTTTCACATTGAGATTCCCTTTAGCTCTAGAGCTTGTCAGGCTGACCACCACCGCGGCCATGGAAGCCCCTGGTTTAGACAGAGCAAACTCATTTTCTCCCCAGAAGCATTCTTACAGTGTTTACAGGCCTGTCAAGAGGAGGGAATGGCAGGCACTTTCAATGCAGCATGAACGCTGCCTTCAAAATGGGAAAGCAAGGCTAGTTCCAGCAGGTCCTCTTTTCCAGGGGTACACTCAGCATGCACCCCTGTGGCTTCTAAGAAGTCCGAGGAGACACAGGTTACCCTGTGTTTCCTTCCCTGACTCAACTTCTCGAAGTAGGGTGTTCTGCATCATGCGAACTGCCTCAACCAAGGAACGCCGTAAGCTGCTCCTCTGGGCCTGTGGCTATTCGAAAGCCTGCAGTGCCACAGGAAGAACAGGACTTCAACTGCAGTAAGAACGCAAGCTGACTTCCTCTAGGAGGCACGGTGACTTCAGGCAGGACGTCTTAGATGGAATGCGAAGACGAGGGTTACCCTGAGTGCAGCTCAGGCTAGGGCAACGCGTAAGACTTGCACGCCGTGTGGGACGTGCCAGAACGCTGTTCGTGAACGTGTGCGAGGGCTGAGGAAATGAAGCTGCTCCAAAAGAGAGGGCAGTGCGTTTCCCTACACCCGGCATGCACAGAGGGGCTGTAACGGGCTCCGGGTCTGGACGTTGCTTAGCTGACCCAGGTGAGCCTGTGGTACTCAAGTGTTCCTGCGGGAATAGGGTGCCCAGGCTAGCGTCCTAGGTGTCCAGAAAACTGTGCTGCCGTTCAAGGAACGCAGAGCAGAGGCCAGCGCCTCATGGAAACTGCTGCACGCCTCTGCTTCTGCACGGCAAATCAGGGCCTTACTTCCAGGCATGTGTTCATGCTGGGTGTGCCGGTAGCGATATAGCAGGGTAAGATGCTGACTTTCTCCTCGAGCAGAGTGACTTCACGTACGAGGGCCTCGAAGTACTCCAAGCACAGTGTTCTCTCATGGCAGCTCACACAAGGACCATGAGAAGTTTCCTGTGCACTTCGGACTCACCAGCAAAGTTGTCCTGTGGCCGTTCGAGGACTCTGGAAATGTAGCTCTCCTCAAGGAACGTACAGTGTGTTGCCCATCACTGGGCACGCACAGAGGGCCTCCGAGGGATGCACCAATGGGCCTCGAAGTTGCTCAGCCGGCCCACAGGGGTCTGGAGGTACTCAGTGAACATGCAGGGAAAACGAGGCCTACCCGAGAGGCCTAGGAGTCCTCAGACGTGTACTTCCTTTAAAGTAAAGCATATAAGGGACTAAGAACTCATGGAAACAGCTGCATGCCTCCCTTTCTGCACGGCTACTAAGGGCCTAACCTGGAGGCAAGTTTTCACATTGAGATTCCCTTTAGCTCTAGAGCTTGTCAGGCTGACCACCACCGCGGCCATGGAAGCCCCTGGTTTAGACAGAGCAAACTCATTTTCTCCCCAGAAGCATTCTTACAGTGTTTACAGGCCTGTCAAGAGGAGGGAATGGCAGGCACTTTCAATGCAGCGTGAACGCTGCCTTCAAAATGGGAAAGCAAGGCTAGTTCCAGCAGGTCCCCTTTTCCAGGGGCACACTCAGCATGCACCCCTGTGGCTTCTAAGAAGTCCGAGGAGACACAGGTTACCCTGTGTTTCCTTCCCTGACTCAACTTCTCGAAGTAGGGTGTTCTGCATCATGCGAACTGCCTCAACCAAGGAACGCCGTAAGCTGCTCCTCTGGGCCTGTGGCTATTCGAAAGCCTGCAGTGCCACAGGAAGAACAGGACTTCAACTGCAGTAAGAACGCAAGCTGACTTCCTCTAGGAGGCACAGTGACTTCAGGCAGGACGTCTTAGATGGAATGCGAAGACGAGGGTTACCCTGAGTGCAGCTCAGGGTAGGTCAACGCGTAAGACTTGCACGCCGTGTGGGACGTGCCAGAACGGTGTTCGTGAACGTGTGCGAGGGCTGAGGAAATGAAGCTGCTCCCAAAGAGAGGGCAGTGCGTTTCCCTACACCCGGCATGCACAGAGGGGCTGTAACGGGCTCCGGGTCTGGACGTTGCTTAGCTGACCCAGGTGAGCCTGGGGTACTCAAGTGTTCCTGCGGGAATAGGGTGCCCAGGCTAGCGTCCTAGGTGTCCAGAAAACTGTGCTGCCGTTCAAGGAACGCAGAGCAGAGGCCAGCGCCTCATGGAGACTGCTGCACGCCTCTGCTTCTGCACGGCAAATCAGGGCCTTACTTCCAGGCATGTGTTCATGCTGGGTGTGCCGGTAGCGATATAGCAGGGTAAGATGCTGACTTTCTCCTCGAGCAGAGTGACTTCACGTACGAGGGCCTCGAAGTACTCCAAGCACAGTGTTCTCCCATGGCAGCTCACACAAGGACCATGAGAAGTTTTCTGTGCACTTCGGACTCACCAGCAATGTTGTCCTGAGGCCGTTCGAGGACTCTGGAAATGTAGCTCTCCTCAAGGATCGTACAGTGTGTTGCCCATCACTGGGCACGCACAGAGGGCCTCCGAGGGATGCAGCAATGGGCCTCGAATTTGCTCAGCCGGCCCACAGGGGTCTGGAGGTGCTCAGTGAACTTGCAGCAAAACGAGGCCTACCCGAGAGGCCTAGGAGTCCTCAGACCTGTACTTCCTTTAAAGTAAAGCATATAAGGGACAAAGAACTCATGGAAATAGCTGCATGCCTCCCTTTCTGCACGGCTACTAAGGGCCTAACCTGGAGGCAAGTTTTCACGTTGAGATTCCCTTTAGCTCTAGAGCTTGTCAGGCTGACCACCACCGCGGCCATGGAAGCCCCTGGTTTAGACAGAGCCAACTCATTTTCTCCCCAGAAGCATTCTTACAGTGTTTACAGGCCTGTCAAGAGGAGGGAATGGCAGGCAGTTTCAATGCAGCGTGAATGCTGCCTTCAAAATGGGAAAGCCAGGCTAGTTCCAGCAGGTCCTCTTTTCCAGGGGCACACTCAGCATGCACCCCTGTGGCTTCTAAGAAGTCCGAGGAGACACAGGTTACCCTGTGTTTCCTTCCCTGACTCAACTTCTCGAAGTAGGGTGTTCTGCATCATGCGAACTGCCTCAACCAAGGAACGCCGTAAGCTGCTCCTCTGGGCCTGTGGCTATTCGAAAGCCTGCAGTGCCACAGGAAGAACAGGACTTCAACTGCAGTAAGAACGCAAGCTGACTTCCTCTAGGAGGCACGGTGACTTCAGGCAGGACGTCTTAGATGGAATGCGAAGACGAGGGTTACCCTGAGTGCAGCTCAGGCTAGGGCAACGCGTAAGACTTGCACGCCGTGTGGGACGTGCCAGAACGCTGTTCGTGAACGTGTGCGAGGGCTGAGGAAATGAAGCTGCTCCAAAAGAGAGGGCAGTGCGTTTCCCTACACCTGGCATGCACAGAGGGGCTGTAATGGGCTCCGGGTCTGGACGTTGCTTAGCTGACCCAGGTGAGCCTGGGGTACTCAAGTGTTCCTGCGGGAATAGGGTGCCCAGGCTAGCGTCCTAGGTGTCCAGAAAACTGTGCTGCCGTTCAAGGAACGCAGAGCAGAGGCCAGCGCCTCATGGAAACTGCTGCACGCCTCTGCTTCTGCACGGCAAATCAGGGCCTTACTTCCAGGCATGTGTTCATGCTGGGTGTGCCGGTAGCGATATAGCAGGGTAAGATGCTGACTTTCTCCTCGAGCAGAGTGACTTCACGTACGAGGGCCTCGAAGTACTCCAAGCACAGTGTTCTCTCATGGCAGCTCACACAAGGACCATGAGAAGTTTCCTGTGCACTTCGGACTCACCAGCAATGTTGTCCTGAGGCCGTTCGAGGACTCTGGAAATGTAGCTCTCCTCAAGGAACGTACAGTGTGTTGCCCATCACTGGGCACGCACAGAGGGCCTCCGAGGGATGCACCAATGGGCCTCGAAGTTGCTCAGCCGGCCCACAGGGGTCTGGAGGTGCTCAGTGAACTTGCAGGGAAAACGAGGCCTACCCGAGAGGCCTAGGAGTCCTCAGACGTGTACTTCCTTTAAAGTAAAGCATATAAGGGACTAAGAACTCATGGAAACAGCTGCATGCCTCCCTTTCTGCACGGCTACTAAGGGCCTAACCTGGAGGCAAGTTTTCACATTGAGATTCCCTTTAGCTCTAGAGCTTGTCAGGCTGACCACCACCGCGGCCATGGAAGCCCCTGGTTTAGACAGAGCCAACTCATTTTCTCCCCAGAAGCATTCTTACAGTGTTTACAGGCCTGTCAAGAGGAGGGAATGGCAGGCCCTTTCAATGCAGCATGAACGCTGCCTTCAAAATGGGAAAGCAAGGCTAGTTCCAGCAGGTCGCCTTTTCCAGGGGCACACTCAGCATGCACCCCTGTGGCTTCTAACAAGTCCGAGGAGACACAGGTTACCCTGTGTTTCCTTCCCTGACTCAACTTCTCGAAGTAGGGTGTTCTGCATCATGCGAACTGCCTCAACCAAGGAACGCCGTAAGCTGCTCCTCTGGGCCTGTGGCTATTCGAAAGCCTGCAGTGCCACAGGAAGAACAGGACTTCAACTGCAGTAAGAACGCAAGCTGACTTCCTCTAGGAGGCACGGTGACTTCAGGCAGGACGTCTTAGATGGAATGCGAAGACGAGGGTTACCCTGAGTGCAGCTCAGGCTCGGGCAACGCGTAAGACTTGCACGCCGTGTGGGACGTGCCAGAACGCTGTTCGTGAACGTGTGCGAGGGCTGAGGAAATGAAGCTGCTCCAAAAGAGAGGGCAGTGCGTTTCCCTACACCTGGCATGCACAGAGGGGCTGTAACGGGCTCCGGGTCTGGACGTTGCTTAGCTGACCCAGGTGAGCCTGGGGTACTCAAGTGTTCCTGCGGGAATAGGGTGCCCAGGCTAGCGTCCTAGGTGTCCAGAAAACTGTGCTGCCGTTCAAGGAACGCAGAGCAGAGGCCAGCGCCTCATGGAAACTGCTGCACGCCTCTGCTTCTGCACGGCAAATCAGGGCCTTACTTCCAGGCATGTGTTCATGCTGGGTGTGCCGGTAGCGATATAGCAGGGTAAGATGCTGACTTTCTCCTCGAGCAGAGTGACTTCACGTACGAGGGCCTCGAAGTACTCCAAGCACAGTGTTCTCTCATGGCAGCTCACACAAGGACCATGAGAAGTCTCCTGTGCACTTCGGACTCACCAGCAATGTTGTCCTGAGGCCGTTCGAGGACTCTGGAAATGTAGCTCTCCTCAAGGAACGTACAGTGTGTTGCCCATCACTGGGCACGCACAGAGGGCCTCCGAGGGATGCACCAATGGGCCTCGAAGTTGCTCAGCCGGCCCACAGGGGTCTGGAGGTGCTCAGTGAACTTGCAGGGAAAACGAGGCCTACCCGAGAGGCCTAGGAGTCCTCAGACGTGTACTTCCTTTAAAGTAAAGCATATAAGGGACTAAGAACTCATGGAAACAGCTGCATGCCTCCCTTTCTGCACGGCTACTAAGGGCCTAACCTGGAGGCAAGTTTTCACATTGAGCTTCCCTTTAGCTCTAGAGCTTGTCAGGCTGACCACCACCGCGGCCATGGAAGCCCCTGGTTTAGACAGAGCCAACTCATTTTCTCCCCAGAAGCATTCTTACAGTGTTTACAGGCCTGTCAAGAGGAGGGAATGGCAGGCACTTTCAATGCAGCATGAACGCTGCCTTCAAAATGGGAAAGCAAGGCTAGTTCCAGCAGGTCCCCTTTTCCAGGGGCACACTCAGCATGCACCCCTGTGGCTTCTAAGAAGTCCGAGGAGACACAGGTTACCCTGTGTTTCCTTCCCTGACTCAACTTCTCGAAGTAGGGTGTTCTGCATTATGCGAACTGCCTCAACCAAGGAACGCCGTAAGCTGCTCCTCTGGGCCTGTGGCTATTCGAAAGCCTGCAGTGCCACAGGAAGAACAGGACTTCAACTGCAGTAAGAACGCAAGCTGACTTCCTCTAGGAGGCACGGTGACTTCAGGCAGGACGTCTTAGATGGAATGCGAAGACGAGGGTTACCCTGAGTGCAGCTCAGGCTCGGGCAACGCGTAAGACTTGCACGCCGTGTGGGACGTGCCAGAACGCTGTTCGTGAACGTGTGCGAGGCCTGAGGAAATGAAGCTGCTCCAAAAGAGAGGGCAGTGCGTTTCCCTACACCTGGCATGCACAGAGGGGCTGTAACGGGCTCCGGGTCTGGACGTTGCTTAGCTGACCCAGGTGAGCCTGGGGTACTCAAGTGTTCCTGCGGGAATAGGGTGCCCAGGCTAGCGTCCTAGGTGTCCAGAAAACTGTGCTGCCGTTCAAGGAACGCAGAGCAGAGGCCAGCGCCTCATGGAAACTGCTGCACGCCTCTGCTTCTGCACGGCAAATCAGGGCCTTACTTCCAGGCATGTGTTCATGCTAGGTGTGCCGGAAGCGATATAGCAGGGTAAGATGCTGACTTTCTCCTCGAGCAGAGTGACTTCACGTACGAGGGCCTCGAAGTACTCCAAGCACAGTGTTCTCTCATGGCAGCTCACACAAGGACCATGAGAAGTTTCCTGTGCACTTCGGACTCACCAGCAATGTTGTCCTGAGGCCGTTCGAGGACTCTGGAAATGTAGCTCTCCTCAAGGAACGTACAGTGTGTTGCCCATCACTGGGCACGCACAGAGGGCCTCCGAGGTATGCACCAATGGGCCTCGAAGTTGCTCAGCCGGCCCACAGGGGTCTGGAGGTGCTCAGTGAACTTGCAGGGAAAACGAGGCCTACCCGAGAGGCCTAGGAGTCCTCAGACGTGTACTTCCTTTAAAGTAAAGCATATAAGGGACTAAGAACTCATGGAAACAGCTGCATGCCTCCCTTTCTGCACGGCGACTAAGGGCCTAACCTGGAGGCAAGTTTTCACATTGAGATTCCCTTTAGCTCTAGAGCTTGTCAGGCTGACCACCACCGCGGCCATGGAAGCCCCTGGTTTAGACAGAGCCAACTCATTTTCTCCCCAGAAGCATTCTTACAGTGTTTACAGGCCTGTCAAGAGGAGGGAATGGCAGGCACTTTCAATGAAGCATGAACGCTGCCTTCAAAATGGGAAAGCAAGGCTAGTTCCAGCAGGTCCCCTTTTCCAGGGGCACACTCAGCATGCACCCCTGTGGCTTCTAAGAAGTCCGAGGAGACACAGGTTACCCTGTGTTTCCTTCCCTGACTCAACTTCTCGAAGTAGGGTGTTCTGCATCATGCGAACTGCCTCAACCAAGGAACGCCGTAAGCTGCTCCTCTGGGCCTGTGGCTATTCGAAAGCCTGCAGTGCCACAGGAAGAACAGGACTTCAACTGCAGTAAGAACGCAAGCTGACTTCCTCTAGGAGGCACGGTGACTTCAGGCAGGACGTCTTAGATGGAATGCGAAGACGAGGGTTACCCTGAGTGCAGCTCAGGCTAGGGCAACGCGTAAGACTTGCACGCCGTGTGGGACGTGCCAGAACGCTGTTCGTGAACGTGTGCGAGGGCTGAGGAAATGAAGCTGCTCCAAAAGAGAGGGCAGTGCGTTTCCCTACACCTGGCATGCACAGAGGGGCTGTAACGGGCTCCGGGTCTGGACGTTGCTTAGCTGACCCAGGTGAGCCTGGGGTACTCAAGTGTTCCTGCGGGAATAGGGTGCCCAGGCTAGCGTCCTAGGTGTCCAGAAAACTGTGCTGCCGTTCAAGGAACGCAGAGCAGAGGCCAGCGCCTCATGGAAACTGCTGCACGCCTCTGCTTCTGCACGGCAAATCAGGGCCTTACTTCCAGGCATGTGTTCATGCTGGGTGTGCCGGTAGCGATATAGCAGGGTAAGATGCTGACTTTCTCCTCGAGCAGAGTGACTTCACGTACGAGGGCCTCGAAGTACTCCAAGCACAGTGTTCTCTCATGGCAGCTCACACAAGGACCATGAGAAGTTTCCTGTGCACTTCGGACTCACCAGCAATGTTGTCCTGAGGCCGTTCGAGGACTCTGGAAATGTAGCTCTCCTCAAGGAACGTACAGTGTGTTGCCCATCACTGGGCACGCACAGAGGGCCTCCGAGGGATGCACCAATGGGCCTCGAAGTTGCTCAGCCGGCCCACAGGGGTCTGGAGGTGCTCAGTGAACTTGCAGGGAAAACGAGGCCTACCCGAGAGGCCTAGGAGTCCTCAGACGTGTACTTCCTTTAAAGTAAAGCATATAAGGGACTAAGAACTCATGGAAACAGCTGCATGCCTCCCTTTCTGCACGGCTACTAAGGGCCTAACCTGGAGGCAAGTTTTCACATTGAGATTCCCTTTAGCTCTAGAGCTTGTCAGGCTGACCACCACCGCGGCCATGGAAGCCCCTGGTTTAGACAGAGCAAACTCATTTTCTCCCCAGAAGCATTCTTACAGTGTTTACAGGCCTGTCAAGAGGAGGGAATGGCAGGCACTTTCAATGCAGCATGAACGCTGCCTTCAAAATGGGAAAGCAAGGCTAGTTCCAGCAGGTCCTCTTTTCCAGGGGTACACTCAGCATGCACCCCTGTGGCTTCTAAGAAGTCCGAGGAGACACAGGTTACCCTGTGTTTCCTTCCCTGACTCAACTTCTCGAAGTAGGGTGTTCTGCATCATGCGAACTGCCTCAACCAAGGAACGCCGTAAGCTGCTCCTCTGGGCCTGTGGCTATTCGAAAGCCTGCAGTGCCACAGGAAGAACAGGACTTCAACTGCAGTAAGAACGCAAGCTGACTTCCTCTAGGAGGCACGGTGACTTCAGGCAGGACGTCTTAGATGGAATGCGAAGACGAGGGTTACCCTGAGTGCAGCTCAGGCTAGGGCAACGCGTAAGACTTGCACGCCGTGTGGGACGTGCCAGAACGCTGTTCGTGAACGTGTGCGAGGGCTGAGGAAATGAAGCTGCTCCAAAAGAGAGGGCAGTGCGTTTCCCTACACCCGGCATGCACAGAGGGGCTGTAACGGGCTCCGGGTCTGGACGTTGCTTAGCTGACCCAGGTGAGCCTGTGGTACTCAAGTGTTCCTGCGGGAATAGGGTGCCCAGGCTAGCGTCCTAGGTGTCCAGAAAACTGTGCTGCCGTTCAAGGAACGCAGAGCAGAGGCCAGCGCCTCATGGAAACTGCTGCACGCCTCTGCTTCTGCACGGCAAATCAGGGCCTTACTTCCAGGCATGTGTTCATGCTGGGTGTGCCGGTAGCGATATAGCAGGGTAAGATGCTGACTTTCTCCTCGAGCAGAGTGACTTCACGTACGAGGGCCTCGAAGTACTCCAAGCACAGTGTTCTCTCATGGCAGCTCACACAAGGACCATGAGAAGTTTCCTGTGCACTTCGGACTCACCAGCAAAGTTGTCCTGTGGCCGTTCGAGGACTCTGGAAATGTAGCTCTCCTCAAGGAACGTACAGTGTGTTGCCCATCACTGGGCACGCACAGAGGGCCTCCGAGGGATGCACCAATGGGCCTCGAAGTTGCTCAGCCGGCCCACAGGGGTCTGGAGGTACTCAGTGAACATGCAGGGAAAACGAGGCCTACCCGAGAGGCCTAGGAGTCCTCAGACGTGTACTTCCTTTAAAGTAAAGCATATAAGGGACTAAGAACTCATGGAAACAGCTGCATGCCTCCCTTTCTGCACGGCTACTAAGGGCCTAACCTGGAGGCAAGTTTTCACATTGAGATTCCCTTTAGCTCTAGAGCTTGTCAGGCTGACCACCACCGCGGCCATGGAAGCCCCTGGTTTAGACAGAGCAAACTCATTTTCTCCCCAGAAGCATTCTTACAGTGTTTACAGGCCTGTCAAGAGGAGGGAATGGCAGGCACTTTCAATGCAGCGTGAACGCTGCCTTCAAAATGGGAAAGCAAGGCTAGTTCCAGCAGGTCCCCTTTTCCAGGGGCACACTCAGCATGCACCCCTGTGGCTTCTAAGAAGTCCGAGGAGACACAGGTTACCCTGTGTTTCCTTCCCTGACTCAACTTCTCGAAGTAGGGTGTTCTGCATCATGCGAACTGCCTCAACCAAGGAACGCCGTAAGCTGCTCCTCTGGGCCTGTGGCTATTCGAAAGCCTGCAGTGCCACAGGAAGAACAGGACTTCAACTGCAGTAAGAACGCAAGCTGACTTCCTCTAGGAGGCACAGTGACTTCAGGCAGGACGTCTTAGATGGAATGCGAAGACGAGGGTTACCCTGAGTGCAGCTCAGGCTAGGTCAACGCGTAAGACTTGCACGCCGTGTGGGACGTGCCAGAACGGTGTTCGTGAACGTGTGCGAGGGCTGAGGAAATGAAGCTGCTCCCAAAGAGAGGGCAGTGCGTTTCCCTACACCCGGCATGCACAGAGGGGCTGTAACGGGCTCCGGGTCTGGACGTTGCTTAGCTGACCCAGGTGAGCCTGGGGTACTCAAGTGTTCCTGCGGGAATAGGGTGCCCAGGCTAGCGTCCTAGGTGTCCAGAAAACTGTGCTGCCGTTCAAGGAACGCAGAGCAGAGGCCAGCGCCTCATGGAGACTGCTGCACGCCTCTGCTTCTGCACGGCAAATCAGGGCCTTACTTCCAGGCATGTGTTCATGCTGGGTGTGCCGGTAGCGATATAGCAGGGTAAGATGCTGACTTTCTCCTCGAGCAGAGTGACTTCACGTACGAGGGCCTCGAAGTACTCCAAGCACAGTGTTCTCCCATGGCAGCTCACACAAGGACCATGAGAAGTTTTCTGTGCACTTCGGACTCACCAGCAATGTTGTCCTGAGGCCGTTCGAGGACTCTGGAAATGTAGCTCTCCTCAAGGATCGTACAGTGTGTTGCCCATCACTGGGCACGCACAGAGGGCCTCCGAGGGATGCAGCAATGGGCCTCGAATTTGCTCAGCCGGCCCACAGGGGTCTGGAGGTGCTCAGTGAACTTGCAGGAAAACGAGGCCTACCCGAGAGGCCTAGGAGTCCTCAGACCTGTACTTCCTTTAAAGTAAAGCATATAAGGGACAAAGAACTCATGGAAATAGCTGCATGCCTCCCTTTCTGCACGGCTACTAAGGGCCTAACCTGGAGGCAAGTTTTCACGTTGAGATTCCCTTTAGCTCTAGAGCTTGTCAGGCTGACCACCACCGCGGCCATGGAAGCCCCTGGTTTAGACAGAGCCAACTCATTTTCTCCCCAGAAGCATTCTTACAGTGTTTACAGGCCTGTCAAGAGGAGGGAATGGCAGGCAGTTTCAATGCAGCGTGAATGCTGCCTTCAAAATGGGAAAGCCAGGCTAGTTCCAGCAGGTCCCCTTTTCCAGGGGCACACGCAGCATGCACCCCTGTGGCTTCTAAGAAGTCCGAGGAGACACAGGTTACCCTGTGTTTCCTTCCCTGACTCAACTTCTCGAAGGAGGCTGTTCTGCATCATGCGAACTGCCTCAACCAAGGAACGCCGTAAGCTGCTCCTCTGGGCCTGTGGCTATTCGAAAGCCTGCAGTGCCACAGGAAGAACAGGACTTCAACTGCAGTAAGAACGCAAGCTGACTTCCTCTAGGAGGCACGGTGACTTCAGGCAGGACGTCTTAGATGGAATGCGAAGACGAGGGTTACCCTGAGTGCAGCTCAGGCTAGGGCAACGCGTAAGACTTGCACGCCGTGTGGGACGTGCCAGAACGCTGTTCGTGAACGTGTGCGAGGGCTGAGGAAATGAAGCTGCTCCAAAAGAGAGGGCAGTGCGTTTCCCTACACCCGGCATGCACAGAGGGGCTGTAACGGGCTCCGGGTCTGGACGTTGCTTAGCTGACCCAGGTGAGCCTGGGGTACTCAAGTGTTCCTGCGGGAATAGGGTGCCCAGGCTAGCGTCCTAGGTGTCCAGAAAACTGTGCTGCCGTTCAAGGAACGCAGAGCAGAGGCCAGCGCCTCAGGGAAACTGCTGCACGCCTCTGCTTCTGCACGGCAAATCAGGGCCTTACTTCCAGGCATGTGTTCATGCTGGGTGTGCCGGTAGCGATATAGCAGGGTAAGATGCTGACTTTCTCCTCGAGCAGAGTGACTTCACGTACGAGGGCCTCGAAGTACTCCAAGCACAGTGTTCTCTCATGGCAGCTCACACAAGGACCATGAGAAGTTTCCTGTGCACTTCGGACTCACCAGCAATGTTGTCCTGAGGCCGTTCGAGGACTCTGGAAATGTAGCTCTCCTCAAGGAACGTACAGTGTGTTGCCCATCACTGGGCACGCACAGAGGGCCTCCGAGGGATGCACCAATGGGCCTCGAAGTTGCTCAGCCGGCCCACAGGGGTCTGGAGGTGCTCAGTGAACTTGCAGGGAAAACGAGGCCTACCCGAGAGGCCTAGGAGTCCTCAGACGTGTACTTCCTTTAAAGTAAAGCATATAAGGGACTAAGAACTCATGGAAACAGCTGCATGCCTCCCTTTCTGCACGGCGACTAAGGGCCTAACCTGGAGGCAAGTTTTCACATTGAGATTCCCTTTAGCTCTAGAGCTTGTCAGGCTGACCACCACCGCGGCCATGGAAGCCCCTGGTTTAGACAGAGCCAACTCATTTTCTCCCCAGAAGCATTCTTACAGTGTTTACAGGCCTGTCAAGAGGAGGGAATGGCAGGCAGTTTCAATGCAGCGTGAATGCTGCCTTCAAAATGGGAAAGCCAGGCTAGTTCCAGCAGGTCCCCTTTTCCAGGGGCACACGCAGCATGCACCCCTGTGGCTTCTAAGAAGTCCGAGGAGACACAGGTTACCCTGTGTTTCCTTCCCTGACTCAACTTCTCGAAGGAGGCTGTTCTGCATCATGCGAACTGCCTCAACCAAGGAACGCCGTAAGCTGCTCCTCTGGGCCTGTGGCTATTCGAAAGCCTGCAGTGCCACAGGAAGAACAGGACTTCAACTGCAGTAAGAACGCAAGCTGACTTCCTCTAGGAGGCACGGTGACTTCAGGCAGGACGTCTTAGATGGAATGCGAAGACGAGGGTTACCCTGAGTGCAGCTCAGGCTAGGGCAACGCGTAAGACTTGCACGCCGTGTGGGACGTGCCAGAACGCTGTTCGTGAACGTGTGCGAGGGCTGAGGAAATGAAGCTGCTCCAAAAGAGAGGGCAGTGCGTTTCCCTACACCCGGCATGCACAGAGGGGCTGTAACGGGCTCCGGGTCTGGACGTTGCTTAGCTGACCCAGGTGAGCCTGGGGTACTCAAGTGTTCCTGCGGGAATAGGGTGCCCAGGCTAGCGTCCTAGGTGTCCAGAAAACTGTGCTGCCGTTCAAGGAACGCAGAGCAGAGGCCAGCGCCTCAGGGAAACTGCTGCACGCCTCTGCTTCTGCACGGCAAATCAGGGCCTTACTTCCAGGCATGTGTTCATGCTGGGTGTGCCGGTAGCGATATAGCAGGGTAAGATGCTGACTTTCTCCTCGAGCAGAGTGACTTCACGTACGAGGGCCTCGAAGTACTCCAAGCACAGTGTTCTCTCATGGCAGCTCACACAAGGACCATGAGAAGTTTCCTGTGCACTTCGGACTCACCAGCAATGTTGTCCTGAGGCCGTTCGAGGACTCTGGAAATGTAGCTCTCCTCAAGGAACGTACAGTGTGTTGCCCATCACTGGGCACGCACAGAGGGCCTCCGAGGGATGCACCAATGGGCCTCGAAGTTGCTCCACCGGCCCACCGGTGTCTGCAGGTACTCAGTGAACTTGCAGGGAAAACGAGGCCTACCCGAGAGGCCTAGGAGTCCTCAGACGTGTACTTCCTTTAAAGTAAAGCATATAAGGGACAAAGAACTCATGGAAACAGCTGCATGCCTCCCTTTCTGCACGGCTACTAAGGGCCTAACCTGGAGGCAAGTTTTCACGTTGAGATTCCCTTTAGCTCTAGAGCTTGTCAGGCTGACCACCACCGCGGCCATGGAAGCCCCTGGTTTAGACAGAGCAAACTCATTTTCTCCCCAGAAGCATTCTTACAGTGTTTACAGGCCTGTCAAGAGGAGGGAATGGCAGGCACTTTCAATGCAGCGTGAACGCTGCCTTCAAAACGGGAAAGCAAGGCTAGTTCCAGCAGGTCCCCTTTTCCAGGGGCACACTCAGCATGCACCCCTGTGGCTTCTAAGAAGTCCGAGGAGACACAGGTTACCCTGTGTTTCCTTCCCTGACTCAACTTCTCGAAGTAGGGTGTTCTGCATCATGCGAACTGCCTCAACCAAGGAACGCCGTAAGCTGCTCCTCTGGGCCTGTGGCTATTCGAAAGCCTGCAGTGCCACAGGAAGAACAGGACTTCAACTGCAGTAAGAACGCAAGCTGACTTCCTCTAGGAGGCACGGTGACTTCAGGCAGGACGTCTTAGATGGAATGCGAAGACGAGGGTTACCCTGAGTGCAGCTCAGGCTAGGGCAACGCGTAAGACTTGCACGCCGTGTGGGACGTGCCAGAACGCTGTTCGTGAACGTGTGCGAGGGCTGAGGAAATGAAGCTGCTCCAAAAGAGAGGGCAGTGCGTTTCCCTACACCCGGCATGCACAGAGGGGCTGTAACGGGCTCCGGGTCTGGACGTTGCTTAGCTGACCCAGGTGAGCCTGGGGTACTGAAGTGTTCCTGCGGGAATAGGGTGCCCAGGCTAGCGTCCTAGGTGTCCAGAAAACTGTGCTGCCGTTCAAGGAACGCAGAGCAGAGGCCAGCGCCTCATGGAAACTGCTGCACGCCTCTGCTTCTGCACGGCAAATCAGGGCCTTACTTCCAGGCATGTGTTCATGCTGGGTGTGCCGGTAGCGATATAGCAGGGTAAGATGCTGACTTTCTCCTCGAGCAGAGTGACTTCACGTACGAGGGCCTCGAAGTACTCCAAGCACAGTGTTCTCTCATGGCAGCTCACACAAGGACCATGAGAAGTTTTCTGTGCACTTCGGACTCACCAGCAATGCTGTCCTGAGGCCGTTCGAGGACTCTGGAAATGTAGCTCTCCTCAAGGAACGTACAGTGTGTTGCCCATCACTGGGCACGCACAGAGGGCCTCCGAGTGCACCAATGGGCCTCGAAGTTGCTCAGCCGGCCCACCGGTGTCTGCAGGTACTCAGTGAACTTGTAGGGAAAACGAGGCCTACCCGAGAGGCCTAGGAGTCCTCAGACGTGTACTTCCTTTAAAGTAAAGCATATAAGGGACAAAGAACTCATGGAAACAGCTGCATGCCTCCCTTTCTGCACGGCTACTAAGGGCCTAACCTGGAGGCAAGTTTTCACGTTGAGATTCCCTTTAGCTCTAGAGCTTGTCAGGCTGACCACCACCGCGGCCATGGAAGCCCCTGGTTTAGACAGAGCAAACTCATTTTCTCCCCAGAAGCATTCTTACAGTGTTTACAGGCCTGTCAAGAGGAGGGAATGGCAGGCACTTTCAATGCAGCGTGAACGCTGCCTTCAAAACGGGAAAGCAAGGCTAGTTCCAGCAGGTCCCCTTTTCCAGGGGCACACTCAGCATGCACCCCTGTGGCTTCTAAGAAGTCCGAGGAGACACAGGTTACCCTGTGTTTCCTTCCCTGACTCAACTTCTCGAAGTAGGGTGTTCTGCATCATGCGAACTGCCTCAACCAAGGAACGCCGTAAGCTGCTCCTCTGGGCCTGTGGCTATTCGAAAGCCTGCAGTGCCACAGGAAGAACAGGACTTCAACTCCAGTAAGAACGCAAGCTGACTTCCTCTAGGAGGCACGGTGACTTCAGGCAGGACGTCTTAGATGGAATGCGAAGACGAGGGTTACCCTGAGTGCAGCTCAGGCTAGGGCAACGCGTAAGACTTGCACTCCATGTGGGACGTGCCAGAACGCTGTTCGTGAACGTGTGCGAGGGCTGAGGAAATGAAGCTGCTCCAAAAGAGAGGGCAGTGCGTTTCCCTACACCCGGCATGCACAGAGGGGCTGTAACGGGCTCCGGGTCTGGACGTTGCTTAGCTGACCCAGGTGAGCCTGGGGTACTCAAGTGTTCCTGCGGGAATAGGGTGCCCAGGCTAGCGTCCTAGGTGTCCAGAAAACTGTGCTGCCGTTCAAGGAACGCAGAGCAGAGGCCAGCGCCTCATGGAAACTGCTGCACGCCTCTGCTTCTGCACGGCAAATCAGGGCCTTACTTCCAGGCATGTGTTCATGCTGGGTGTGCCGGTAGCGATATAGCAGGGTAAGATGCTGACTTTCTCCTCGAGCAGAGTGACTTCACGTACGAGGGCCTCGAAGTACTCCAAGCACAGTGTTCTCTCATGGCAGCTCACACAAAGACCATTAGAAGTTTCCTGTGCACTTTGGACTCATCAGCAATGTGGTCCTGAGGCCGTTCGAGGACTCTGGAAATGTAGCTCTCCTCAAGGAACGTACAGTGTGTTGCCCATCACTGGGCACGCACAGAGGGCCTCCGAGGGATGCACCAATGGGCCTCGAAGTTGCTCAGCCGGCCCACAGGGGTCTGGAGGTACTCAGTGAACTTGCAGGGAAAACGAGGTCTACCCGAGAGGCCTAGGAGTCCTCAGACGTGTACTTCCTTTAAAGTAAAGCATATAAGGGACTAAGAACTCATGGAAACAGCTGCATGCCTCCCTTTCTGCACGGCTACTAAGGGCCTAACCTGGAGGCAAGTTTTCACGTTGAGATTCCCTTTAGCTCTAGAGCTTGTCAGGCTGACCACCACCGCGGCCATGGAAGCCCCTGGTTTAAACAGAGCAAACTCATTTTCTCCCCAGAAGCATCCTTACAGTGTTTACAGGCCTGTCAACAGGAGGGAATGGCAGGCACTTTCAATGCAGCGTGAACGCTGCCTTCAAAACGGGAAAGCAAGGCTAGTTCCAGCAGGTCCCCTTTTCCAGGGGCACACTCAGCATGCACCCCTGTGGCTTCTAAGAAGTCCGAGGAGACACAGGTTACCCTGTGTTTCCTTCCCTGACTCAACTTCTCGAAGTAGGGTGTTCTGCATCATGCGAACTGCCTCAACCAAGGAACGCCGTAAGCTGCTCCTCTGGGCCTGTGGCTATTCGAAAGCCTGCAATGCCACAGGAAGAACAGGACTTCAACTGCAGTAAGAACGCAAGCTGACTTCCTCTAGGAGGCACGGTGAGTTCAGGCAGGACGTCTTAGATGGAATGCGAAGACGAGGGTTACCCTGAGTGCAGCTCAGGCTAGGGCAACGCGTAAGACTTGCACGCCGTGTGGGACGTGCCAGAACGCTGTTCGTGAACGTGTGCGAGGGCTGAGGAAATGAAGCTGCTCCAAAAGAGAGGGCAGTGCGTTTCCCTACACCCGGCATGCACAGAGGGGCTGTAACGGGCTCCGGGTCTGGACGTTGCTTAGCTGACCCAGGTGAGCCTGGGGTACTCAAGTGTTCCTGCGGGAATAGGGTGCCCAGGCTAGCGTCCTAGGTGTCCAGAAAACTGTGCTGCCGTTCAAGGAACGCAGAGCAGAGGCCAGCGCCTCATGGAGACTGCTGCACGCCTCTGCTTCTGCACAGCAAATCAGGGCCTTACTTCCAGGCATGTGTTCATGCTGGGTGTGCCGGTAGCGATATAGCAGGGTAAGATGCTGACTTTCTCCTCGAGCAGAGTGACTTCACGTACGAGGGCCTCGAAGTACTCCAAGCACAGTGTTCTCTCATGGCAGCTCACACAAGGACCATGAGAAGTTTTCTGTGCACTTCGGACTCACCAGCAAAGTTGTCCTGAGGCCGTTCGAGGACTCTGGAAATGTAGCTCTCCTCAAGGAACGTACAGTGTGTTGCCCATCACTGGGCACGCACAGAGGGCCTCCGAGGGATGCACCAATGGGCCTCGAAGTTGCTCAATCGGCCCACAGGGGTCTGGAGGTGCTCAGTGAACTTGCAGGGAAAACGAGGCCTACCCGAGAGGCCTAGGAGTCCTCAGACGTGTACTTCCTTTAAAGTAAAGCATATAAGGGACTAAGAACTCATGGAAACAGCTGCATGCCTCCCTTTCTGCACGGCTACTAAGGGCCTAACCTGGAGGCAAGTTTTCACGTTGAGATTCCCTTTAGCTCTAGAGCTTGTCAGGCTGACCACCACCGCGGCCATGGAAGCCCCTGGTTTAGACAGAGCAAACTCATTTTCTCCCCAGAAGCATTCTTACAGTGTTTACAGGCCTGTCAAGAGGAGGGAATGGCAGGAACTTTCAATGCAGCGTGAACGCTGCCTTCAAAACGGGAAAGCAAGGCTAGTTCCAACAGGTCCCCTTTTCCAGGGGCACACTCAGCATGCACCCCTGTGCTTCTAACAAGTCCGAGGAGACACAGGTTACCCTGTGTTTCCTTCCCTGACTCAACTTCTCGAAGTAGGGTGTTCTGCATCATGCGAACTGCCTCAACCAAGGAACGCCGTAAGCTGCTCCTCTGGGTCTGTGGCTATTCGAAAGCCTGCAGTGCCACAGGAAGAACAGGACTTCAACTGCAGTAAGAACGCAAGCTGACTTCCTCTAGGAGGCACGCTGACTTCAGGCAGGACGTCTTAGATGGAATGCGAAGACGAGGGTTACCCTGAGTGCAGCTCAGGCTAGGGCAACGCGTAAGACTTGCACGCCGTGTGGGACGTGCCAGAACGGTGTTCGTGAACGTGTGCGAGGGCTGAGGAAATGAAGCTGCTCCAAAAGAGAGGGCAGTGCGTTTCCCTACACCCGGCATGCACAGAGGGGCTGTAACGGGCTCCGGGTCTGGACGTTGCTTACCTGACCCAGGTGAGCCTGGGGTACTCAAGTGTTCCTGCGGGAATAGGGTGCCCAGGCTAGCGTCCTAGGTGTCCAGAAAACTGTGATGCCGTTTAAGGAACGCAGAGCAGAGGCCAGCGCCTCATGGAAACTGCTGCACGCCTCTGCTTCTGCACGGGAAATCAGGGCCTTACTTTCAGGCATGTGTTCATGCTGGGTGTGCCGGTAGCGATATAGCAGGGTAAGATGCTGACTTTCTCCTCGAGCAGAGTGACTTCACGTACGAGGGCCTCGAAGTACTCCAAGCACAGTGTTCTCTCATGGCAGCTCACACAAGGATCATGAGAAGTTTTCTGTGCACTTCGGACTCACCAGCAAAGTTGTCCTGAGGCCGTTCGAGGACTCTGGAAATGTAGCTCTCCTCAAGGATCGTACAGTGTGTTGCCCATCACTGGGCACGCACAGAGGGCCTCCGAGGGATGCACCAATGGGCCTCGAAGTTGCTCAACCGGCCCACAGGGGTCTGGAGGTGCTCAGTGAACTTGCAGGAAACCGAGGCCTACCCGAGAGGCCTAGGAGTCCTCAGACGTGTACTTCCTTTAAAATGAAGCATATAAGGGACTAAGAACTCATGGAAACAGCTGCATGCCTCCCTTTCTGCACGGCTACTAAGGGCCTAACCTGGAGGCAAGTTTTCACGTTGAGATTCCCTTTAGCTCTAGAGTTTGTCAGGCTGACCACCACCGCGACCATGGAAGCCCCTGGTTTAGACAGAGCAAACTCATTTTCTCCCCAGAAGCATTCTTACAGTGTTTACAGGCCTGTCAAGAGGAGGGAATGGCAGGCACTTTCAATGCAGCGTGAACGCTGCCTTCAAAATGGGAAAGCAAGGCTAGTTCCAGCAGGTCCCCTTTTCCAGGGGCACACTCAACATGCACCCCTGTGGCTTCTAACAAGTCCGAGGAGACACAGGTTACCCTGTGTTTCCTTCCCTGACTCAACTTCTCGAAGTAGGCTGTTCTGCATCATGCGAACTGCCTCAACCAAGGAACGCCGTAAGCTGCTCCTCTGGGCCTGTGGCTATTCGAAAGCCTGCAGTGCCACAGGAAGAACAGGACTTCAACTGCAGTAAGAACGCAAGCTGACTTCCTCTAGGAGGCACGGTGACTTCAGGCAGGACGTCTTAGATGGAATGCGAAGACGAGGGTTACCCTGAGTGCAGCTCAGGCTAGGGCAACGCGTAAGACTTGCACGCCGTGTGGGACGTGCCAGAACGCTGTTCGTGAACGTGTGCGAGGCCTGAGGAAATGAAGCTGCTCCAAAAGAGAGGGCAGTGCGTTTCCCTACACCCGGCATGCACAGAGGGGCTGTAACGGGCTCCGGGTCTGGACGTTGCTTAGCTGACCCAGGTGAGCCTGGGGTACTCAAGTGTTCCTGCGGGAATAGGGTGCCCAGGCTAGCGTCCTAGGTGTCCAGAAAACTGTGCTGCCGTTCAAGGAACGCAGAGCAGAGGCCAGCGCCTCATGGAAACTGCTGCACGCCTCTGCTTCTGCACGGCAAATCAGGGCCTTACTTCCAGGCATGTGTTCATGCTGGGTGTGCCGGTAGCGATATAGCAGGGTAAGATGCTGACTTTCTCCTCGAGCAGAGTGACTTCACGTACGAGGGCCTCGAAGTACTCCAAGCACAGTGTTCTCTCATGGCAGCTCACACAAAGACCATTAGAAGTTTCCTGTGCACTTTGGACTCATCAGCAATGTGGTCCTGAGGCCGTTCGAGGACTCTGGAAATGTAGCTCTCCTCAAGGAACGTACAGTGTGTTGCCCATCACTGGGCACGCACAGAGGGCCTCCGAGGGATGCACCAATGGGCCTCGAAGTTGCTCAGCCGGCCCACAGGGGTCTGGAGGTACTCAGTGAACTTGCAGGGAAAACGAGGTCTACCCGAGAGGCCTAGGAGTCCTCAGACGTGTACTTCCTTTAAAGTAAAGCATATAAGGGACTAAGAACTCATGGAAACAGCTGCATGCCTCCCTTTCTGCACGGCTACTAAGGGCCTAACCTGGAGGCAAGTTTTCACGTTGAGATTCCCTTTAGCTCTAGAGCTTGTCAGGCTGACCACCACCGCGGCCATGGAAGCCCCTGGTTTAAACAGAGCAAACTCATTTTCTCCCCAGAAGCATCCTTACAGTGTTTACAGGCCTGTCAACAGGAGGGAATGGCAGGCACTTTCAATGCAGCGTGAACGCTGCCTTCAAAACGGGAAAGCAAGGCTAGTTCCAGCAGGTCCCCTTTTCCAGGGGCACACTCAGCATGCACCCCTGTGGCTTCTAAGAAGTCCGAGGAGACACAGGTTACCCTGTGTTTCCTTCCCTGACTCAACTTCTCGAAGTAGGGTGTTCTGCATCATGCGAACTGCCTCAACCAAGGAACGCCGTAAGCTGCTCCTCTGGGCCTGTGGCTATTCGAAAGCCTGCAATGCCACAGGAAGAACAGGACTTCAACTGCAGTAAGAACGCAAGCTGACTTCCTCTAGGAGGCACGGTGACTTCAGGCAGGACGTCTTAGATGGAATGCGAAGACGAGGGTTACCCTGAGTGCAGCTCAGGCTAGGGCAACGCGTAAGACTTGCACGCCGTGTGGGACGTGCCAGAACGCTGTTCGTGAACGTGTGCGAGGGCTGAGGAAATGAAGCTGCTCCAAAAGAGAGGGCAGTGCGTTTCCCTACACCCGGCATGCACAGAGGGGCTGTAACGGGCTCCGGGTCTGGACGTTGCTTAGCTGACCCAGGTGAGCCTGGGGTACTCAAGTGTTCCTGCGGGAATAGGGTGCCCAGGCTAGCGTCCTAGGTGTCCAGAAAACTGTGCTGCCGTTCAAGGAACGCAGAGCAGAGGCCAGCGCCTCATGGAGACTGCTGCACGCCTCTGCTTCTGCACAGCAAATCAGGGCCTTACTTCCAGGCATGTGTTCATGCTGGGTGTGCCGGTAGCGATATAGCAGGGTAAGATGCTGACTTTCTCCTCGAGCAGAGTGACTTCACGTACGAGGGCCTCGAAGTACTCCAAGCACAGTGTTCTCTCATGGCAGCTCACACAAGGACCATGAGAAGTTTTCTGTGCACTTCGGACTCACCAGCAAAGTTGTCCTGAGGCCGTTCGAGGACTCTGGAAATGTAGCTCTCCTCAAGGAACGTACAGTGTGTTGCCCATCACTGGGCACGCACAGAGGGCCTCCGAGGGATGCACCAATGGGCCTCGAAGTTGCTCAATCGGCCCACAGGGGTCTGGAGGTGCTCAGTGAACTTGCAGGGAAAACGAGGCCTACCCGAGAGGCCTAGGAGTCCTCAGACGTGTACTTCCTTTAAAGTAAAGCATATAAGGGACTAAGAACTCATGGAAACAGCTGCATGCCTCCCTTTCTGCACGGCTACTAAGGGCCTAACCTGGAGGCAAGTTTTCACGTTGAGATTCCCTTTAGCTCTAGAGCTTGTCAGGCTGACCACCACCGCGGCCATGGAAGCCCCTGGTTTAGACAGAGCAAACTCATTTTCTCCCCAGAAGCATTCTTACAGTGTTTACAGGCCTGTCAAGAGGAGGGAATGGCAGGAACTTTCAATGCAGCGTGAACGCTGCCTTCAAAACGGGAAAGCAAGGCTAGTTCCAACAGGTCCCCTTTTCCAGGGGCACACTCAGCATGCACCCCTGTGCTTCTAACAAGTCCGAGGAGACACAGGTTACCCTGTGTTTCCTTCCCTGACTCAACTTCTCGAAGTAGGGTGTTCTGCATCATGCGAACTGCCTCAACCAAGGAACGCCGTAAGCTGCTCCTCTGGGTCTGTGGCTATTCGAAAGCCTGCAGTGCCACAGGAAGAACAGGACTTCAACTGCAGTAAGAACGCAAGCTGACTTCCTCTAGGAGGCACGCTGACTTCAGGCAGGACGTCTTAGATGGAATGCGAAGACGAGGGTTACCCTGAGTGCAGCTCAGGCTAGGGCAACGCGTAAGACTTGCACGCCGTGTGGGACGTGCCAGAACGGTGTTCGTGAACGTGTGCGAGGGCTGAGGAAATGAAGCTGCTCCAAAAGAGAGGGCAGTGCGTTTCCCTACACCCGGCATGCACAGAGGGGCTGTAACGGGCTCCGGGTCTGGACGTTGCTTACCTGACCCAGGTGAGCCTGGGGTACTCAAGTGTTCCTGCGGGAATAGGGTGCCCAGGCTAGCGTCCTAGGTGTCCAGAAAACTGTGATGCCGTTTAAGGAACGCAGAGCAGAGGCCAGCGCCTCATGGAAACTGCTGCACGCCTCTGCTTCTGCACGGGAAATCAGGGCCTTACTTTCAGGCATGTGTTCATGCTGGGTGTGCCGGTAGCGATATAGCAGGGTAAGATGCTGACTTTCTCCTCGAGCAGAGTGACTTCACGTACGAGGGCCTCGAAGTACTCCAAGCACAGTGTTCTCTCATGGCAGCTCACACAAGGATCATGAGAAGTTTTCTGTGCACTTCGGACTCACCAGCAAAGTTGTCCTGAGGCCGTTCGAGGACTCTGGAAATGTAGCTCTCCTCAAGGATCGTACAGTGTGTTGCCCATCACTGGGCACGCACAGAGGGCCTCCGAGGGATGCACCAATGGGCCTCGAAGTTGCTCAACCGGCCCACAGGGGTCTGGAGGTGCTCAGTGAACTTGCAGGAAACCGAGGCCTACCCGAGAGGCCTAGGAGTCCTCAGACGTGTACTTCCTTTAAAATGAAGCATATAAGGGACTAAGAACTCATGGAAACAGCTGCATGCCTCCCTTTCTGCACGGCTACTAAGGGCCTAACCTGGAGGCAAGTTTTCACGTTGAGATTCCCTTTAGCTCTAGAGTTTGTCAGGCTGACCACCACCGCGACCATGGAAGCCCCTGGTTTAGACAGAGCAAACTCATTTTCTCCCCAGAAGCATTCTTACAGTGTTTACAGGCCTGTCAAGAGGAGGGAATGGCAGGCACTTTCAATGCAGCGTGAACGCTGCCTTCAAAATGGGAAAGCAAGGCTAGTTCCAGCAGGTCCCCTTTTCCAGGGGCACACTCAACATGCACCCCTGTGGCTTCTAACAAGTCCGAGGAGACACAGGTTACCCTGTGTTTCCTTCCCTGACTCAACTTCTCGAAGTAGGCTGTTCTGCATCATGCGAACTGCCTCAACCAAGGAACGCCGTAAGCTGCTCCTCTGGGCCTGTGGCTATTCGAAAGCCTGCAGTGCCACAGGAAGAACAGGACTTCAACTGCAGTAAGAACGCAAGCTGACTTCCTCTAGGAGGCACGGTGACTTCAGGCAGGACGTCTTAGATGGAATGCGAAGACGAGGGTTACCCTGAGTGCAGCTCAGGCTAGGGCAACGCGTAAGACTTGCACGCCGTGTGGGACGTGCCAGAACGCTGTTCGTGAACGTGTGCGAGGCCTGAGGAAATGAAGCTGCTCCAAAAGAGAGGGCAGTGCGTTTCCCTACACCCGGCATGCACAGAGGGGCTGTAACGGGCTCCGGGTCTGGACGTTGCTTAGCTGACCCAGGTGAGCCTGGGGTACTCAAGTGTTCCTGCGGGAATAGGGTGCCCAGGCTAGCGTCCTAGGTGTCCAGAAAACTGTGCTGCCGTTCAAGGAACGCAGAGCAGAGGCCAGCGCCTCATGGAAACTGCTGCACGCCTCTGCTTCTGCACGGCAAATCAGGGCCTTACTTCCAGGCATGTGTTCATGCTGGGTGTGCCGGTAGCGATATAGCAGGGTAAGATGCTGACTTTCTCCTCGAGCAGAGTGACTTCACGTACGAGGGCCTCGAAGTACTCCAAGCACAGTGTTCTCTCATGGCAGCTCACACAAGGACCATGAGAAGTTTTCTGTGCACTTCGCATTCACCAGCAAAGTTGTCCTGAGGCCGTTCGAGGACTCTGGAAATGTAGCTCTCCTCAAGGAACGTACAGTGTGTTGCCCATCACTGGGCACGCACAGAGGGCCTCCGAGGGATGCACCAATGGGCCTCGAAGTTGCTCAGCCGGCCCACAGGGGTCTGGAGGTACTCAGTGAACTTGCAGGGAAAACGAGGCCTACCCGAGAGGCCTAGGAGTCCTCAGACGTGTACTTCCTTTAAAGTAAAGCATATAAGGGACTAAGAACTCATGGAAACAGCTGCATGCCTCCCTTTCTGCACGGCTACTAAGGGCCTAACCTGGAGGCAAGTTTTCACGTTGAGATTCCCTTTAGCTCTAGAGCTTGTCAGGCTGACCACCACCGCGGCCATGGAAGCCCCTGGTTTAGACAGAGCAAACTCATTTTCTCTCCAGAAGCATTCTTACAGTGTTTACAGGCCTGTCAAGAGGAGGTAATGGCAGGCACTTTCAATGCAGCGTGAACGCTGCCTTCAAAATGGGAAAGCAAGGCTAGTTCCAACAGGTCCCCTTTTCCAGGGGCACACTCAGCATGCACCCCTGTGGCTTCTAACAAGTCCGAGGAGACACAGGTTACCCTGTGTTTCCTTCCCTGACTCAACTTCTCGAAGTAGGGTGTTCTGCATCATGCGAACTGCCTCAACCAAGGAACGCCGTAAGCTGCTCCTCTGGGCCTGTGGCTATTCGAAAGCCTGCAGTGCCACAGGAAGAACAGGACTTCAACTGCAGTAAGAACGCAAGCTGACTTCCTCTAGGAGGCACGGTGACTTCAGGCAGGACGTCTTAGGTGGAATGCGAAGACGAGGGTTACCCTGAGTGCAGCTCAGGCTAGGGCAACGCGTAAGACTTCAACGCCGTGTGGGACGTGCCAGAACGCTGTTCGTGAACGTGTGCGAGGGCTGAGGAAATGAAGCTCCTCCAAAAGAGAGGGCAGTGCGTTTCCGTACACCCGGCATGCACAGAGGGGCTGTAACGGGCTCCGGGTCTGGACGTTGCTTAGCTGACCCAGGTGAGCCTGGGGTACTCAAGTGTTCCTGCGGGAATAGGGTGCCCAGGCTAGCGTCCTAGGTGTCCAGAAAACTGTGCTGCCGTTCAAGGAACGCAGAGCAGAGGCCAGCGCCTCATGGAAACTGCTGCACGCCTCTGCTTCTGCACGGCAAATCAGGGCCTTACTTCCAGGCATGTGTTCATGCTGGGTGTGCCGGTAGCGATATAGCAGGGTAAGATGCTGACTTTCTCCTCGAGCAGAGTGACTTCACGTACGAGGGCCTCGAAGTACTCCAAGCACAGTGTTCTCTCATGGCAGCTCACACAAGGACCATGAGAAGTTTTCTGTGCACTTCGGAATCACCAGCAAAGTTGTCCTGAGGCCGTTCGAGGACTCTGGAAATGTAGCTCTCCTCAAGGATCGTACAGTGTGTTGCCGATCACTGGGCACGCACAGAGGTCCTCCGAGGGATGCACCAATGGGCCTCGAAGTTGCTCAACCGACCCACAGGGGTCTGGAGGTGCTCAGTGAACTTGCAGGAAAACGAGGCCTACCCGAGAGGCCTAGGAGTCCTCAGACGTGTACTTCCTTTAAAACAAAGCATATAAGGGACTAAGAACTCATGGAAACAGCTGCATGCCTCCCTTTCTGCACGGCTACTAAGGGCCTAACCTGGAGGCAAGTTTTCACGTTGAGATTCCCTTTAGCTCTAGAGCTTGTCAGGCTGACCACCACCGCGGCCATGGAAGCCCCTGGTTTAGACAGAGCAAACTCATTTTCTCCCCAGAAGCATTCTTACAGTGTTTACAGGCCTGTCAAGAGGAGGGAATGGCAGGCACTTTCAATGCAGCGTGAACGCTGCCTTCAAAACGGGAAATCAAGTCTAGTTCCAGCAGGTCCCCTTTTCCAGGGGCACACTCAGCATGCACCCCTGTGGCTTTTAAGAAGTCCGAGGAGACACAGGTTACCCTGTGTTTCCTTCCCTGACTCAACTTCTCGAAGTAGGGTGTTCTGCATCATGCGAACTGCCTCAACCAAGGAACGCCGTAAGCTGCTCCTCTGGGCCTGTGGCTATTCGAAAGCCTGCAGTGCCACAGGAAGAACAGGACTTCAACTGCAGTAAGAACGCAAGCTGACTTCCTCTAGGAGGCACGGTGACTTCAGGCAGGACGTCTTAGATGGAATGCGAAGACGAGGGTTACCCTGAGTGCAGCTCAGGCTAGGGTAACGCGTAAGACTTGCACGCCGTGTGGGACGTGCCAGAACGCTGTTCGTGAACGTGTGCGAGGGCTGAGGAAATACAGCTGCTCCAAAAGAGAGGGCAGTGCGTTTCCTTACACCCGGCATGCACAGAGGGGCTGTAACGGGCTCCGGGTCTGGACGTTGCTTAGCTGACCCAGGTGAGCCTGGGGTACTCAAGTGTTCCTGCGGGAATAGGGTGCCCAGGCTAGCGTCCTAGGTGTCCAGAAAACTGTGCTGCCGTTCAAGGAACGCAGAGCAGAGGCCAGCGCCTCATGGAAACTGTTGCACGCCTCTGCTTCTGCACGGCAAATCAGGGCCTTACTTCCAGGCATGTGTTCATGCTGGGTGTGCCGGTAGCGATATAGCAGGGTAAGATGCTGACTTTCTCCTCGAGCAGAGTGACTTCACGTACGAGGGCCTCGAAGTACTCCAAGCACAGTGTTCTCTCATGGCAGCTCACACAAGGACCATGAGAAGTTTTCTGTGCACTTCGGAATCACCAGCAAAGTTGTCCTGAGGCCGTTCGAGGACTCTGGAAATGTAGCTCTCCTCAAGGATCGTACAGTGTGTTGCCGATCACTGGGCACGCACAGAGGGCCTCCGAGGGATGCACCAATGGGCCTCGAAGTTGCTCAACCGACCCACAGGGGTCTGGAGGTGCTCAGTGAACTTGCAGGAAAACGAGGCCTACCCGAGAGGCCTAGGAGTCCTCAGACGTGTACTTCCTTTAAAATAAAGCATATAAGGGACTAAGAACTCATGGAAACAGCTGCATGCCTCCCTTTCTGCACGGCTACTAAGGGCCTAACCTGGAGGCAAGTTTTCACGTTGAGATTCCCTTTAGCTCTAGAGCTTGTCAGGCTGACCACCACCGCGGCCATGGAAGCCCCTGGTTTAGACAGAGCAAACTCATTTTCTCCCCAGAAGCATTCTTACAGTGTTTACAGGCCTGTCAAGAGGAGGGAATGGCAGGCACTTTCAATGCAGCGTGAACGCTGCCTTCAAAACGGGAAATCAAGTCTAGTTCCAGCAGGTCCCCTTTTCCAGGGGCACACTCAGCATGCACCCCTGTGGCTTCTAACAAGTCCGAGGAGACACAGGTTACCCTGTGTTTCCTTCCCTGACTCAACTTCTCGAAGTAGGGTGTTCTGCATCATGCGAACTGCCTCAACCAAGGAACGCCGTAAGCTGCTCCTCTGGGCCTGTGGCTATTCGAAAGCCTGCAGTGCCACAGGAAGAACAGGACTTCAACTGCAGTAAGAACGCAAGCTGACTTCCTCTAGGAGGCACGGTGACTTCAGGCAGGACGTCTTAGATGGAATGCGAAGACGAGGGTTACCCTGAGTGCAGCTCAGGCTAGGGTAACGCGTAAGACTTGCACGCCGTGTGGGACGTGCCAGAACGCTGTTCGTGAACGTGTGCGAGGGCTGAGGAAATACAGCTGCTCCAAAAGAGAGGGCAGTGCGTTTCCTTACACCCGGCATGCACAGAGGGGCTGTAACGGGCTCCGGGTCTGGACGTTGCTTAGCTGACCCAGGTGAGCCTGGGGTACTCAAGTGTTCCTGCGGGAATAGGGTGCCCAGGCTAGCGTCCTAGGTGTCCAGAAAACTGTGCTGCCGTTCAAGGAACGCAGAGCAGAGGCCAGCGCCTCATGGAAACTGCTGCACGCCTCTGCTTCTGCACGGCAAATCAGGGCCTTACTTCCAGGCATGTGTTCATGCTGGGTGTGCCGGTAGCGATATAGCAGGGTAAGATGCTGACTTTCTCCTCGAGCAGAGTGACTTCACGTACGAGGGCCTCGAAGTACTCCAAGCACAGTGTTCTCTCATGGCAGCTCACACAAGGACCATGAGAAGTTTTCCGTGCACTTCCGACTCACCAGCAAAGTTGTCCTGAGGCCGTTCGAGGACTCTGGAAATGTAGCTCTCCTCAAGGATCGTACAGTGTGTTGCCGATCACTGGGCACGCACAGAGGGCCTCCGAGGGATGCACCAATGGGCCTCGAAGTTGCTCAACCGGCCCACAGGGGTGTGGAGGTGCTCAGTGAACTTGCAGGAAAACGAGGCCTACCCGAGAGGCCTAGGAGTCCTCAGACGTGTACTTCCTTTAAAATAAAGCATATAAGGGACTAAGAACTCATGGAAACAGCTGCATGCCTCCCTTTCTGCACGGCTACTAAGGGCCTAACCTGGAGGCAAGTTTTCACGTTGAGATTCCCTTTAGCTCTAGAGCTTGTCAGGCTGACCACCACCGCGGCCATGGAAGCCCCTGGTTTAAACAGAGCAAACTCATTTTCTCCCCAGAAGCATTCTTACAGTGTTTACAGGCCTGTCAAGAGGAGGGAATGGCAGGCACTTTCAATGCAGCGTGAACGCTGCCTTCAAAACGGGAAAGCAAGGCTAGTTCCAGCAGGTCCCCTTTTCCAGGGGCACACTCAGCATGCACCCCTGTGGCTTCTAGGAAGTCCGAGGAGACACAGGTTACCCTGTGTTTCCTTCCCTGACTCAACTTCTCGAAGTAGGCTGTTCTGCATCATGCGAACTGCCTCAACCAAGGAACGCCGTAAGCTGCTCCTCTGGGCCTGTGGCTATTCGAAAGCCTGCAGTGCCACAGGAAGAACAGGACTTCAACTGCAGTAAGAACGCAAGCTGACTTCCTCTAGGAGGCACGGTGACTTCAGGCAGGACGTCTTAGATGGAATGCGAAGACGAGGGTTACCCTGAGTGCAGCTCAGGCTAGGGCAACGCGTAAGACTTGCACGCCGTGTGGGACGTGCCAGAACGCTGTTCGTGAACGTGTGCGAGGCCTGAGGAAATGAAGCTGCTCCAAAAGAGAGGGCAGTGCGTTTCCCTACACCCGGCATGCACAGAGGGGCTGTAACGGGCTCCGGGTCTGGACGTTGCTTAGCTGACCCAGGTGAGCCTGGGGTACTCAAGTGTTCCTGCGGGAATAGGGTGCCCAGGCTAGCGTCCTAGGTGTCCAGAAAACTGTGCTGCCGTTCAAGGAACGCAGAGCAGAGGCCAGCGCCTCATGGAAACTGCTGCACGCCTCTGCTTCTGCACGGCAAATCAGGGCCTTACTTCCAGGCATGTGTTCATGCTGGGTGTGCCGGTAGCGATATAGCAGGGTAAGATGCTGACTTTCTCCTCGAGCAGAGTGACTTCACGTACGAGGGCCTCGAAGTACTCCAAGCACAGTGTTCTCTCATGGCAGCTCACACAAGGACCATGAGAAGTTTTCTGTGCACTTCGCATTCACCAGCAAAGTTGTCCTGAGGCCGTTCGAGGACTCTGGAAATGTAGCTCTCCTCAAGGAACGTACAGTGTGTTGCCCATCACTGGGCACGCACAGAGGGCCTCCGAGGGATGCACCAATGGGCCTCGAAGTTGCTCAGCCGGCCCACAGGGGTCTGGAGGTACTCAGTGAACTTGCAGGGAAAACGAGGCCTACCCGAGAGGCCTAGGAGTCCTCAGACGTGTACTTCCTTTAAAGTAAAGCATATAAGGGACTAAGAACTCATGGAAACAGCTGCATGCCTCCCTTTCTGCACGGCTACTAAGGGCCTAACCTGGAGGCAAGTTTTCACGTTGAGATTCCCTTTAGCTCTAGAGCTTGTCAGGCTGACCACCACCGCGGCCATGGAAGCCCCTGGTTTAGACAGAGCAAACTCATTTTCTCTCCAGAAGCATTCTTACAGTGTTTACAGGCCTGTCAAGAGGAGGTAATGGCAGGCACTTTCAATGCAGCGTGAACGCTGCCTTCAAAATGGGAAAGCAAGGCTAGTTCCAACAGGTCCCCTTTTCCAGGGGCACACTCAGCATGCACCCCTGTGGCTTCTAACAAGTCCGAGGAGACACAGGTTACCCTGTGTTTCCTTCCCTGACTCAACTTCTCGAAGTAGGGTGTTCTGCATCATGCGAACTGCCTCAACCAAGGAACGCCGTAAGCTGCTCCTCTGGGCCTGTGGCTATTCGAAA